>NC_081411.1:440793360-441405026 GCF_030272615.1 Cryptomeria japonica | reverse complement strand
AAAGGGAAACAAGAAAATTACAATAAAGACCAATATAATGACAACTTAATGAACTACTCAATTAGTTCCCTGCAATCCAAGCAATTATCAAATATTATCCAAATTAGCATTCAACAACAGACCTCCAGAAAATCTGCAAAATCATCAATTTCACAAGTCTATGGAAATAAAATCATCAACAATATGGCCTATCACAATGATTCTCATACACCACTAACGTGCGCAATATGATTCATAAAGTGATAAACAAAAAGATTAAACCACGTTGCTAACTCAAAATAATAGACGTTACCAAATTACACAGAACAATTTGGTAGAATATAAACGTAGATCAGGCAATCTACAAGCTTCTTTTCATATTAATCTCCATGAATATATAAAAAAAATAACTTAAACTTCTTAATCAATTTGCAAAATATTCTAAAATCTCTAAGTAAGCCACAAATCATCAATTTGGGACCCTTACAAATGAATCTAACTTCTCAATTTATAGAAGTTCTTTACCCTACTATCTAGGAAATAACCCTATCCTAAATTAAGAACTGAAACTAGGAGTTGCTGTTAACCTGCAAGTTTCCGCCTTGACACTCCACTTAACAACTACAAACTGGGGATTGCATGAGCACTACGAAGACCTTGCTGGGTGAGCCACATTTTTGTAATCATGTAGAATTTCTCCCAAAATTGGAACTCGAGTAGGAGCTGCAGGTTAAAATACAAAATTAAAGCTTTGCCTTATTTCTTGGTAAAAGCTTTTTAATTTTCAATTATACATGCAACTGCTTGGACTAGAGGATTAGCTACATGCTTAATTCTAAATTTATACTTCTTCAAAACCTCATCCGCATGTGTTCCCTATTCCTCTAACTCCTTCACAATGTCCGCCACCCCCTGACATTGAGTAATCCTATATGTGTATCTGTCCATAAGGGCGACATCAAACTGGGCCGCGGGTCCTAGGTGTTGTGCCTCATATGCATCCCACTGATTGAAAACTTGTTGCTGGTCCATTATCCCCGTATCAGTTATTCTGAGGCCAAAAGGTCCTAGCATATTCGTTACAAAACTCTCGTATGACAAAATTTCCCTGAGGAGAGGGTCCCGAATCTCAATCATATCCTTGATATACTGCTGAAACATTTGAATCTTCAGCTCCAAAATGTATGCATAAGACTGTAAGTTTTTATAGCTGTTGCCTCCTAAGAGGTCTTCTTTTATTACCATCTCTTCTCCTAGCCGCAATATCCTTTTCAAAACTCAGAATTGTTTATTGAAAGCATTTGACTTACACTCCCATTGTGTGGAACAGGTTGCCAAAGCTCCACCTGCCTGTACTGCCTTACGGTATATTTCTACTTTATTTTGCAAGAACAACCCAATCTTAGCCACATTTATCTGGGTCCAAGATTTAGTGGCATCAACCACTCATCTCACCTCTACTAGTGCCTTTACTTCTCCCTCTGACAGTGATGAGGTTGAAGGTAGGTCATTAGCTCTATAAGAGTCCAGAGGTTTACTCATTTCGATTAGGAGCTGTTTATATTGCCCAAGTTGCACCTTAAGCTCCATATTGGAAGTGTGCTCCTTTTCAACGTGCCCTCTGACAACACTTATGGCTAGCTCCAAAGTATCTAGCTCTCCCCACTTGGTTTTCTTACCCAAATTTACCTGGGATATTTGATACTTGGGAGAAAGCTATCCTTCAACTTCATGTGGAATTGCCACATCTACAATCACCTCACCGAAATCCATTTTTGACAAATGATGGATGGTTTTTAGCTTTTTATCCTTTGGTGGTTCCTTAGTGATTACTTGTTGTAGAGTGACCTTTGGGAGTTCTGCTTTTCTCTTTTTCTTCCCGAAGGTAAATTCCAGCCATTATGGTATATCTACATCTTTATCACCCTGATGTGACACTATATCTACAGTTATGACATGAACCTCTATTTGTTCCTTTGCTTCCATTTGTCCAGGGTCTTGAGGAGGTATAACTTGATGAGATAAATTGGCTTGAAGAGTTTGTTGTTTGTGCAACTCTCCTAGTTTGCCATTGACCTCCTCGTTGAATGCCATTTCTTCATCACCTAGCTCTGTTTCCCCTTGCCCGGCTGCTATATCCTTAAGAAGGTCCTCTTGATCTTGAGGAGTTAGAATCAATCTCTCATTCAATATGTCTTTTGCCTCATCCCCTTCTCATTCTCCTTCTAGTGGCCGTTGTTGCTCAAGATCCTCTTCTTCCTGATCGGAATCAAACTCTATGTTTCTAACTTTCATTCCTTCAGTGGTGGATGTGAAGCCTTGCACTCCGGGCTGCCCTGCGGATATATTAACTAATGGTGGTGTAGGAGCAGTGGTGCCTGGAGCATTTGTGGCTCCTATTGAAGGTGGCTGAGCGGGTATCTCCTCAATAGCTTCTACGTTCTCTTCTTGTTCTTGGGTACCCTCTCCTTCAGTGCTCCCTATAGCTGTCCTTGGTGGAAGAACTTTGGCTAGTGGTACCGCTCCTAATCTGTTGGTCACTCCCAGGTCTGCAGCCTTTTTCAACAGTTTCGACTCCCTCATCTTCTCTTGGAGTTTCTTCAGTAAGTCCTCAGTGATTTCTTGAGGCTTGTCTTCTTCATCTAGGTCGGTGGACGTATTTTGCCTCGAGGCTGACCTTGTCTTTCGAGCGTACTCCTTATGGCCTCTTGACTGAGGTACCCCTAAGGTGGATTCCTTTTGTTTTGTCTTCGAGACGTTGGGCCTTACCCTCTGGCGTAACCATTGCTTGGTCCCGTTGATGACTATTTGGGAGACCTTTTCCATATTTGTGTCTTCGCTTGCAGACCATTTTACTGGGGAGAGGGGCCTCTTATCTATCCCTGATTCCCTATAAACTGGATCAAGTAACTCTCCATCATCCCTTAGGTCTTTAGGGAGGTTAGTCTCAATCCCAAAATATCTTACCTGTGGCACAGATAATCTATGGTATCTCTTCTCCCTAACCTCAAAACTATCTTGCAGGTTGGCCCAAAAGTCCTCCAAGCTAGGCTTGTGCCCCTCATATGCCTTCGACATAGCTTGTTTAAGTTTCCCGTAGGGATCATAGAACTCCCTAGCATGGTCATACTCCTTAAAGTTCAAATCCTGAAGTTCTTGTTCTGCTAACTTTTCCACTTGTATTTTAGAACAGGCAAAGTATCCAATAGATACTGAGAAATTGATACCTGTTTTATGTTTTGAGGACAACAATGACTAGAGGCCCACAAGCTGCCTCACATACTCCAACAAGATTATCCTATCATTACAGTACCGGGGCAGGAGTATTGCGTTACCTGTGAATTCGCTAACCCTGATGTAAGTAGAGCGTGAGTTTTGGATAAACCAACATGCCCACTCTCAGATGATAGCCATGGCCTCCGGGCTAATCCGATATCCTACATCTCTCATCAATTTGATTATTATCAGAAAGATGAAAGCATCATTAACTCTCTTCAAGTGAGTCTTGGCATTGGCTAGAGTGAGTTGAGGATAATACCCCCATATCTTCTTCTGTCCTTCTTCCTCTCCCAATTGACCTTCTACCTACAGCCCTAGAAACTTTCCAGCCCTAGCAGCTACCCAAATGACATATGAAGTGAAAAATAACTTTTGGGTATGCTGAACTTCCTTCATCTGTTTGCAGATATTATCAGAGAGGATCTGCGACCAGTCAAAGTATTGTTTCCCTATTAAAATGGTGGTCATGAATTGGAACATCCACAGATGAAAATGCTTATAATCCGGCTTGCCAAAGGCCCTGCTAAGCATAATGATTAAATCTCTTTGAGGCTCTTTGAAATCTGCTCTCAGGACCTCCCTTGCCTTGAGACCTGTCTTTCTTTCTTCTTCTAGCCAATTTGTATTCATGTACCTCTTGCTGGCTGATATTTTGTCATTCCATGCTTTTAAGGCCTCTTCTTTAGTTAATAGAAATACCTCCTCCCTGGTTGGGATTCCAAAGATGAACCCCAGCATATCTGGAGACAAGTCTATGACCATCTTTCCTTGTGCATCTATGCACTTTCTAGTTTCTGGGTTATAGAATGGGGCAATGGCCATTATGAACTCTGGTGCCTGTAATGGTTGTGGGAAGACAATAGCCTCAACTAGGCCGGATCTCTTGATTCTCCCGTGGAGGGCCTCCAGACTAGGTTTGTCCAATTGAGTCTTGATATCCTCAATTTCTATGTGGCCTATTTCAGTATCTGTGACCCATCTGACTTGATCTTCCAGCTTTGAAACGTAGACCTATCCTTGATAATGATACTTCATGGTGGCTGAGAGTCTATCAATTTCTTTGCCTCTTTTGCTAGAAAATGAGTCCATCTAACCACTCGAACCTGCAAGCAGAGCACAAATCTTCAGTCTTCAATATCAAGGATAAACTTTGATTTACTTCGGGACTTCAGGGTCCCGGGCTAGGCACAGGTGGAGAAGGCTCGAAACTCTGGGGTTCCGGGGTTCCAAGGTTAGGTGTATACAAAAGTCACCTGGAACTCTGGGGTTCTGAGCTCATGGAATGGGGCGGCCCGGAACTTTGGGGATTTGGGGTCATGGAATGGGGGCCGCCCGGAACTCTGAGGATCCGGGGTCATGGAATGGGGGCCGCTCGGAACTCCGGGGATTCGGGGTCATGGAATGGGGGCCGCCAGGAACTCTGGGGTTATGGAATGGCCAACCACCTGGAACTCTGGGGATCCGGGGTTCCGGGTAATGGAATGGAAAACCACCCAGAACTCCAGGGTTCCGAGCGTAAAAACTTGGGCACGCAACGAAAAACAAAGGCACGCGAAAACGAAAAAAATAAACAAAAAGGAAAAACTAAACTAGAAACCACAAGAAAGGCAAGAAAATTCACCAACTCGGTGAATCGAAATGCCCAAAAATGCCAAGGAAAGCTCAAAGGTTCGGAAGTTCGCGGCTTGTAGCTAGGAAAGAGGAGCTCTAAATGCACAAATTAACTTTAAAAAGTCCATTAACCCTATTTATAGCTCATCACAAAACCGTCTGTACAAAACCTTAAACACGACCTCGAGACTCCAGGGTCCCGAGGTTCTGAGCTAAAAAAAAAAACACCCTACCCCGGAACTCTGGGGGTCCGGGGTTCCGAAGCAGGCAAGCAAAAGACGACCTCGGGACTCCTGGACTCCGGAATACCGAGGTCAAAAACAAAAGGACCTTGGGACTCCGAGGTTCTGGAGTACCGATGTAAAAAAAAAAAAAAGACCTCGGGACTCTGGAGTTCTGAGGTAAAAACCAAAAGGGACCTTGGGACTCCGGAATTCTGAGGTAAAAACCAAAAGGGACCTCGAGACTCTGGGACTCTGGAGTTCCGAGGTAAAAAACAAAAAGGACCCAAAGGGAAAAAAAAAGAAAAGGGGGCCCACATTTCGACTCAAGGAGACTAATGGGGAAATAGATATGCTAGGCATAACACGATGCATATGCGCTAACATCCTTATCATATGTGCTAACAAAATGAGCATAAGTGCTATCATGAACAAAAGTGTTAAACCTAATTGCATATGTGCTAACTCTAAATACAAAAGTGCTAACTTAATGCTGAAAATCGCAAAAAAAAAAACAAAAATTCAAAAAATGTGCCTAAAAACATGAAAAGTTGTACAACAAGTTGAAAACAATGCTCAGGATAAGATACATACCGGCAACCCATACTCAAGAGGTCACTAATATCGTCGAACACACTCAAATTGATGGTTCTCCACATGAATCACCATTTCGCCACCTCACCAAGACAATTTTCTTCACAAGCTGACAAGGATGAAAATGAAATTAAAATTAACCTTGGTTAATTTTATATTTGCTATTTGAAAGAGTCATTAATGCTTTTCAATGGGGCAATTTAATTTATTTTTTATAAATGAATTTAATTGATGGACTTTTTTTTATCAATTATCATGAGATCAATCGTTCAAACCAAAATTTTCAACAATTTCATGATCAATCTTCTAAGGGGGCACACAATCAAGATTTTTATCTCCATCAGGCGCACTATCGAGACTTGATTTAATCTTTGAAACAATGTTGTCTCGACATCATTTCAAAGAGGGGCAAAATGTATACACATAAAAATTGGCTATGAGCGATTAAATAAATATTATATATTTATTTAATATTTATTCTTCTATTAAATAATTAATTTGAAAAGATTAATTTATTTAATTCATTTTGTGTCTTTCTATTAATTAATTTAATTGAAATATTTTATTAATTAATTCATCTATCCTATTCCTCTGATTAATTAAATATCTAATATTTAATTATCCTTCTAATCAAGTTAATTGAATATCTAAATATTTAATTATCTCCTTCAATCAATTAAATATCTAATATTTAATGGTTATTTTCCTATCCTATAGTCTCAAAGATTAAATGATTTCTTAATTTATTTAATCCCTGTTATCCAACTCACCCTCCATCTCCACTTCATCTTCCCTTTGCCAACTCATCGAACATGTGGCTAAGGAAATTAATATTTCTTAAATATTAATTCATCATTTATCTCCAACCTCCAAATTTAATGAATATTGTGTACGTACACATATTTCATAACCTCCTTCTATATTCTCTCCAACACCCATATATCTTAGGAAGGACTTGAGTCCACTTGTCCTCTCATGCCTAAATCTTCTCCAACCATCCCTAGATTCCCCCAGTCAGCAACCTAGTCAAGGTGAGATGAGTGACAATTGTCTTCTCCTTCCCCCTTTCTCTCAACCTTCACCTTTTCTCACAACCATCCAAATCTGCAGATCTGATCATGACCATTGATCTGAGCCACATCATCTTATCCTCTCAAGGTCTATAAAATCAAGAGCTTCAGTTGAGAGAGAGTTAGTCTTCAAGTTGCTTTTCAAAGCCAATCATTTGTAAAACTTATGCTTCGTGAGTTTTAATCTTGAAGCAAATAGCAATTATCATTTTAGCATAATCATATAGCATAATCATGTAGTATTACATATCATAGCATTTGTGAACTATCAGTAATCAGTCCATTCTTCATATGCCATCTTGGAAGCTATCAGTACTTGTCTGAGAGCACACCATCTACAACCAGGAACATTGGAGTTAGGACACAATGGGACATAAACCATGAAGGTAATATTAGTATTTTTATTTCATATGTATTTCATGTAGTTTCATTCGTTGAGTTTGGATTTCCTGTAGCATTTCCATTGGTATTTTGTGAAACTAACTTGTTGTAGGTAGCATTCTAAGGATGAAATTCAAGTCAACACACTTGTAATAGAAGAGGGAGAGTGAAGAGAGCTGAAGTGCAGAGAAGGATCATTTTGCCTTAGAATTTATTCTAAGAAAGTTGCAGGGTGAGTGAGCAAGCAAACCAGTGAGAGGGTTTAGCCGCCAGTGATTGAGTACCGATATAACTGTAGCAGGTTCAACACTTAAGCAAATAGGTGAGGTGTGTTAGAGAAAGATATAATCCAAGTGTGACACAGTAAATGGTGAGACTTTGAGAGAGAGAGAAAGAGAGAAGAGAGGCCAAGAATCAGAGAGAGCAACCTCACAACCGGTAGTGTGAGATTCAGTTAAAAAAAGAAGACTGCTAACCGACAGAGACCTATTTGTTCAAGAGTTGTAGAATTCATTTGCAACAAGAATTCATAATTGTATCTAAATTGTATTTTAACATACATCACCAAGTTGGAGCTTGGTGCAGGGGTTGGTGCTCCTTGGGTTGGTACCCTAAATCTTTGTAATTCAGTGTTTCACTTGTGAGGTTGGATTGGAGCAGTAGTCTCCAGTAACATTTCTCACTGAGGTTTTTCCCATATTGGGTTTTCCTCGTACATGTGGTGTTGTGGAGTGCACTCGTGTGATTTCCCTTTTTGGTCTTCTCATTTGCTTTACTAGTTTGATTAGTTAGTGCTTAAGATAACAACCGATATTCTGAAGTTGCCTCAAAAGAGAAAAAGTTTAGGAACCACTGATTCACCCCCCTCTCAGTGGTACTCTGTGTTCAACAAGCATGTACACCTATTATTGTCTCCATTTATAATGTGAAATTCATTACACCTATTTTGTCAAATTCACATCAATGATATGATTTCAAGTAGGGTTTAAATATACAGAGTTACTATCACAATATTTTGAGCGATTTTTTTATCATTTTTGTCTATGGCATTGAGGGCTTCATTTCAATGACCTCTCTAACATTATAATGTAAAAATTATTATAGAGAATGTGAAAAATATTGATTATTTTCTACTTTTATTCGAAATCCCAGATTTTTAATCATCAAAATGAATAGGTATATTGTTATTGTCTCCATTTCTGACTTAGCATGTACACCTCTTATAGTCTCCATTTATAATGTAAAATTCAGTACACCTATTTTGTCAAATCCGCTTTAACGATATGATCTCATCTAGGGTTACAGGTAAAATTCAGTTTACCTATTATAGTCATATGTGTTTATTATTTTCTCACTTTATTGTCTATGTTTCAGCCATATATTTTTCTACCATATATGTTTATTGTTTTCTCAGTTTATTATATATGTTTTAGTCATACATGTTTATTGTTTTCTTAGTTTATTGTCTATGTATCAGTCATATATTTATTGTTTTCTCAGTTTATTTTCTACTTTTTAGTCATATATGTTTATTATTTTCTCATTTTATTGTCTATGTTTCAGTAATATATGTTTATTGTTTTCTTAGTTTATTGTCCATGTTTCAGTCATATATGTTTATTGTTCTCTCAGTTTATTGTTTATGTTTTCAATCATATATGTGTGTGTACATATGCATACATATGTATGCATATTCCTACCATAAATATGTATGCATATGCATACATTTATACATTTGAGTAAAGAAGAGAACAATCATATATGCATTTCAGTAAACAAGAGAACAAACATACATATGAATATGCATCATATGTATACATATACATATATGCATACGTATGCATACTTTTATACATATAAGTAAATAAGAGAATAAACATATTCCCTAAATTCGCCAGAGAGAGATGTTTTTAGGGCTTAGTTAATATTTGAAATATGTACCAACCAGGCTATGTAGATGGCCAATGGTGGACATAAAAGGGTGGTCAGATAATTAAATGGCCACAAACTCCTAACATTCAAGTGAAAAATATGAGCGGGTTCATATGGATAAACACTTAGAATTAGGTGTGTTATTTAATTTTGTAATTGGATATTTTCAAAATCCTTATTGTTGTATACATACATACATACATACATACATACATACATACATACATACATACATACATATACCTATGTGTGTGTACATATTTATGTATACCTATACTCATGATGCATTGTATGTTACATCGTAGTCCTAAGCCTTCCAAAATAAACATAAAATAAAATATAAAACCGAATTCATTGAAGCCATCGTAGAAATCTAACATAAATTGCAGATAGAAGTATGAAATGACTAATTGTTTCCCACGTGTATTCAAATTTAAAAATCAACTAACACAAATTAATGCACTCATTTTCCACATCCAAATGATTTAATAAGGGAGAATTTCCATGGTCATTTTCATTACAAATTCTTCTTTGTTTTCACTGAATATCCTTTGCAATATTCAAAGCTTTAGGAACGCAACTATGATATGATCTTATCTTCATGTTTTCATAAATCAATATACTATTTGCAGTCCATGTATTGTTTTCAGTGAGCTATATGCATGTGTATATGCATATGCATATGCATATGCATGTGTATATGTATATGGATATAAAATTCTGAGCATGGATATGTATGAATTTATGTAAGGATCCAATTGCATGTATTATTGTAAGGAAGATTTCATGTGAGAACGTTACTATCGGGTATGTGCAAGATCATGGTGGGCCAAAACAGGCCCTTAAGTGGCAATGAAATTTAAAAAAAATAGAGTTATGCAACATGACATGTAAATTTGAATAAGTTATGAACATTATTTTAAGTATACATAAGAAGAGAATTTGTAGAAAACTGAATTTAGTTTCTAAGCTACTACTTGTTTTCTGAAGAAAAAAAATTCTATTTGATGAAAATTTGAAATTTCAATGCAGTAGTACTAAAATTTCAAGAAAAAGATAAGAAGTAGGTGTATGTCCAACCACCCTAACCACAATCAAATCATAATATTTTTTGATAAGATTTTTAATATAAGTAGTAGACTCATTTCTGGATGTGACATATTTTTTGGTAATTTTTTTCAAGTAAATAATTAATTATGAATTTTTTAGTACAAATTTTTTAAGAAATTCAAAAACTCATACGTTTGACCCTTAACTTGGTTTAAAATTTATGAAATTCAATTTTTTTTATCCTATAGTAGATGAAGCATATAATGTGACGCATGTTTTGAATTCAAAAAATGTGACACCGTTTGAAAGTTATGGGTGATTTTCAATCAGCCTATCAATCAAGACTTTAGTCAAAATTTAATTAGAAAATAAATAACAATTATTTATTAAAGGAAAAATAAGGCAAACCTTATATTGTTGGAAAGCTAAGAATGTCATTAAAAAATCCTTTTTGTTTTATCAGTTTCGGCTAAAAAAAGGTCGTTAGCCACCAGGAAGAAGTTTGGAAAAACAAGGAATACTCAAAAACACATTTTTTTTGCTGACTTTCCAATCTTGGCATTTCCTAGCCAAATTCCAAAGCAATCCTGAGCCAAATACCAAGATTTCAAATTTTTGTCAGAGAAATTGGGTATCTGATTTGTATAATTTTTTATTATAAATAAAATCAATAATATTTTGTATGTATGTCAGAGAAATTGGGTATCCGATTTGTATAACATATTAATATGATGAGAGGAAGAAAATGGTTAAAGTTGACAATTCCTATCATTCCCCAAAATGAATATGCAGGCCATGGAGGTTTGTTTTATTTTCTACTATTACTTATATCACGTTGGATGGGAGGTTTACTAGAGCATATGATCATGTTTTGCTAAACCATTTTCGCCATAAGGAAAAGGTGAGTTTGCCGTATTACCTGGCCTACTCTATGGACCACACTATCAAGGAGATTTAGAAAGATCCTAAAGGTGACCATGCCCTGCACCAGGGTCTTATGGCTCTGGTCTATAAAGTGCTTAAAGGGAAGAGTATTGAAAAACCTATAAAAGGAAAATATGCTAGAAATGAGGATACAAAGAGTGAAGCCAGCGGCTTCAACTTTGATTCGGAGACTAAGGGAGACTCGGAGGAGACTAGCAAAAAAGGTAGGAATAAGGCTAAGAGGAAAAGGATTGTGGTGAATTCAGAAATTTTGGAGTTTGAGGTTGAATCCTTTGAAGGGAAATTTATCAAAAAGAAGAAAGGGAAAGTTAATGGAAATCAAATGCAGAGGAAGAAGACAAGCAAGGAAAGCAATAAAGAAATCAGCCAAATCCTGATTGATTCTAAAGAAGAAGCAGAGGAGAATAAAAAGGATGAGGGACAGGATAAGGAGGGGGAGGAGAATCAGGTCACAAACAACATTAAGGGTTTGAATTCCCAAGACATGCAAAAAGAGGAGCAAGAAGACAAAAGTGGCAAGATTAGTGATTGTGTTGGTGGGAATGCGACTATAAAGGGTTTCTGTGAGACTGTTGGTATGATGGCGAAAGATATTGGTAGCTTGAAGAAAGATATGCTAACTATCAAAAGAGCTATGGCGGGAAAGAAACCCCTGACGGAAAATGTTAAAGAACTGGCAATTGCTATTAATAATGTGGAAGCCATTGAAAGCATGGTGGGTAAAATTATTGCCACTGAAAAAAAGGTTAAAGAGATGGAAGAAAATAAGGAGGGGAAAGAAATGGACACTGCTATGAACAATACGGGTAGCATAATTGATAAGATGGAGCTCACTGTTAAGTAGATTGCAGAACAAAATTTCCAGATCCTTAAAGCTTTGGTGGATAACATGAACATCCTAATCAATATATTTGAGAGCAATATTGAGAAGGATGATGATAAGGAACAACTGGACAAAAAAGGCCATGAGAAGAGAACTAGAGCCAATACTAGGATCAAGGGCGACATCAAAGGTCGTGAGCTGGAGGAGTTAAAGACTTCGGCGGACAATATAAAGTTGATGGTTGTCCAAGCTGAGGATATTATGAAAAGCATATAGCTGTCTTTGTGTGTCTTGACAGTTGTCTTGTTTCTATGTTTTTACTGTTGTTCTTCTTTCCGGATGCTGTCTTTTCCTGTTGTTTTTATGTAATGCTATATTTTAAAGGTTGTGGTCCCTTTTTGTTAGGTTGGGATCTATTTTATCTTTTGAAGTGATCAGGCACAGTGTTTTCTAGTCTTTTCTATATTTCCTGCTTTGTAAAAGGTTCAGATTCCTTTCAAAAACCTTCTTTTACTTAATCAAAACATATTAATATATTATATATTAATATATTAATATGTTAATATAGAATATATTAATATATAATATATTAAAATTCAATATATTAATATATAATAAACATGTTATATATTAATACTATAATATATAAATCTATCTATTAAGATATATTATTAATATTTTTTAAATATATTAATAATAAAAGATATTAGATATTGGATAATATTTGATATTTGGTACTTTGTTTAGGAGAGAGAGAGAGAGAGAGAGAGAGAGAGAGAGAGAGAGAGAGAGAGAGAGATGGTTTGCAAGGGATAAGGGGAAAGTGATCTAGATAGGGAGAGAGGGGGAAATGGAGAGCGAGAGAAGGGTAAAGGGTTTTAGAGAGAGATGGGGGAGAGGGAGAGAGAGAGGGGGGAGACTGTAATTAGGGGGAAGGAGGGAGAGGCAGAGAGAGAGATTCTTGGGGAGAGTGAGATTATAGATGTCCTAAGGGGTCATATGGTGTCATTAGGGATCCTAAGGGTCCACACACGTGTTAGAACACCATATGACCGCTTAGGACACCATATGACCCATTAGGACACAATATTATCGTTAGGGGTCATATGGTGTTGTAAGGGGTCATATGGTGTTTTGAGGGGTCACATGGTGTCATTAGGTGTCATATGGGGTTGTAAGGGGCAACACATGTGTTAGAACATCATATGACCCCTTAGGACACCATATGGACATCATATGGTCCTAAGGGGTCATATGGTGTCTAGAGGGGCCATATGGTGTCCTAAGGGGTCATATAGTGTCGTTAGGGATCATATGATGTCCTAAGGGCCCACACATGTTTTAGAACAACATATGACCCCTTAGGACACCATATGAAGGATTTGGACATCATATTGTCCTAAGGGGTCATATGGTGTCATAAGGGGTACTAGGATGTTAAAATGGGTCATATGGGGTCCTAAGGGCCTACACATGTGTTAGAACATAATATGAACCCTTAGGACACCATAAGACCCCAAACGAAACCATATGACCCATTAGGACACCATATGACCCCTTAGGACACTATATGACCCATTAGGACATCATATTGTCCTAAGGGGTCATATGGTGTCATAAGGGGTCATATCATGTACTAGGATGTTAAAAGGGGTCATATGGTGTCCTAAGGGGTCATATAGTGTCGTTAGGGGTCATATGAGGTCCTAAAGGCCCACACATGTGAGATAACACCACATGACCCCTTAGGACACCATAAGGCCCCTAACGACAACATATGACCCGTTAGGAGATCATATTGTCCTAAGGGGTCATATGGGGTCCTAAGGGCCCACACATGTGTTAGAACACCATATGACCCTTTAGGATACCATATGAACCCTTAGGACACTATATGACCCATTAGGACACCATATTATCCTAAGGGGTCATGTGGTGTCATAAGGGGTCATGTCATGTAGTAGGATATTAAAAGAGGTCATATGGTGTCTTAAGGGGTCATATGGTGTCGTTAGGGGTTATATGGGGTCCTAAGGGCCTACACATGTGTTAGAACACCATATGACCCCTTAAGACACCATATGACCCATTAGGATATCATATTTTCCTAAGGGGTCATATGGTGTCATAAGGGGTCATGTTGTGTACTAGGATGTTAAAAGGGGTCATATGGTGTCCTAAGGGGTTATATGGTGTCCTAAGGGGTTATATGGTGTCCTAAAGGGTCATATGGTGTTGTTAGGGGTCATATGGGGTCCTAAGGGCCCATACATGTGTTAGAACACCATATGACCCCTTTTAACATCCTAGTACACGACATAACCCCTTATGACACCATATGACCCATTAGGACATCATATTATCCTAAGGGGTCATATGGTGTCATAAAGGGGTCATGTTGTGTACTAGGATGTTAAAAGGGGTCATATGGTGTCCTAAGGGGTTATATGGTGTCATTAGGGGTCATATGTGGTCCTAAGGGCCCATAGATGTTTTAGAACACCATATGACCTCTTAGGACATCATGTGGCCCATTAGGACGTCATATTATCCTAAGGGGTCCTAAGGGGCCAAATGGTGTCATAAGGGGTCATGTCGTGTACTAGGATGCGAAAGGGGTCATATAGTGTCCTAAGGGGTCACATGGTGTCGTTAGGGGTCACATGGTGTCATTAGGGGTCATATGGGGTCCTAACCCTTAGGACCCCATATGACCCCTAATGACACCATATGACCCATTAGGACATCATATTATCCTAAGAGATCATATGGTGTCATAAGGGGTCATGTCATGTTCTAGGATGTTAAAAGGGGTCATATGGTGTCCTAAGGGGTCATATGGTGTCATTATGGGGTCCTAAGGGCCCACACATGTGTTAGAACACCATATGACCCCTTAGAACACCATACAACCCCTTAGGACATCATATTGTCCTAAGGGGTCATAAGGTGTCGTAAGGGGTCATGTCGTGTATTAGGATGTTAAAAGGGGTCATATGGTGTCCTAAGGGGTCATACGATGTCATTAGGGGTCATATGGGGTCCTAAGGGCCCACACATGTGTTAGAACACAACCTCTCCCCTTATCTCTCTCTCTCTCTCTCACCCTCACCCTCACCCTCTCCCTCCCTCCTCTCTCTCTCTCTCTCACCCTCTCCCTCTCCCTCTTCCTCTCTCTCTCTCACTCACTTTTCCTATATGTAAAGAAATTGGATATCATATATGTATCCATATCTAATTTGTCTGCATTTGGGTGCGAACCTTCAAATATTGGGTGCCAACAAAATTTTTTGTGAACATATAAAAAATATGTATAAATATCGAATATCTGGTTCAAATCAAATATTTGATATGTGGACCACAAAAAATAGGTTTGTGCATCATTTTGTTCATTCCAAGGGTCTCTACATTCATGTTGCAGGTGACCATCATGGGTTTTTAGACATACAGTGACAAAATTCTGCTTTTTTGAGATTCTTGTAGACAAATTTGTCATTGGCAATCATTTTAGAGCATCTTTGTGTAGGTATAATGGGGAGTAGCAGTCGTCGAAAGCATAAATGTAAAAGAAAAATTACAAATGAGAAAATTGAAGTATATAGACAAAGAGATAGAGAAAGTAATTGGAGGAGAAGACAAGGTATGCCAAATATTGGTGAAGCCTTTGCACATGTTACTTCAAGTGAAGAGGAAATTGAATTTGAAAATGTTGAGAAAGTTATTGAAAATGAAAATAAAAATGTACATTTTGATATTGGAAATGTTGAACATGATATTCAAATTGGGAATGAGAATGTTGAAATAGATATTGAAAATGTTCAACATGTTATTGAATTTAGGAATGAAAATGTGGGGATTGAAAGTAAAAATGTGGGGATTGAAAGTAAAAATATGGGAATTGACAATGAAGGTGAAAATTTGGGTATTGACATTGAAGGTGAAAATTTGGGAATTGACATTGGAGGTGAAAATTTGGAAAATTTTGACATTGAAGGTGAAATTGTTCAACCAAGTGAACATTATGTAGCACCGAATTACATGAGAAATGAAGACCCTCTCATGGACGAAAGACAAGTTCCAAATTCAAGACCTTCATGAACCCCAAAATGGTTACTTTAAATTGATGAGAACATTATTACCAATCTTGAAGGGAAGAGGTCAACACGAACGATTTGATTATGAGCCACACAACTTTTCAACCAATATTTAAGCAATAAGACATTGACCGAGCAATGCCAACTTTTTTTTCAATTTCTAAAGATGCAAAAGATGAGACCATTGCTAGCTGAATTGAAGATTCATATGAACAAGAAGATGGAGAAAAATTCTATTATTAGCAAAAATAATTTTAATGCTCTCAATTCTATTGGAAAAAATAGCAAGGAAAAAGGTAAGAGATCCGCTTGCAGAGTGATTACAACCTCCTTAGTAAGACATCATTTGAGTAAGGATCTCTTTATGAGACAAACTTGTGTTGATTTGAACATAAATTGTAAAACTTTGGATAGAGAACTTGCAAGAAGAGAAAGACTTGATGATCCTCTTCAAGATGATACATGGGCTTTTGGTGGGAGGCTTCCACGTGTTGATAAGAAGTTGATCGACAATGTGAAGGAGGAAATTCAACAGTTTTGGCACTCTAGTTCTAGAGTATCACCCAATGTAAAGGATGTTTTAAAGTTAAGAATTGGCAATCAAGACCACACACCACATCTTGAACATCTCTTGGAATCAAGCCAAACAATGTTATACAATTTTTTTTGTGAAACACATCCAACTTTGCAAATGTCGCAAAGGGCCTTTGAATCTTTGAAGCCATTTTATTGTGTACCTCTTAAGATTCATAATACTTGTTTCAAATACTATATGGAGTTTTCAATGTACCATGAAATTTTATGCTATATTCGTTCTATGATGCATACTAATGATATGTTGCAAGAGTGTGGTGCAATGCAATTTCTGAGATCATCAAGAGATTTTCTAGATCTATTTTTATGTCCTAGAGGTGATGGATTATTTTTCTATAGAAATGATTGTTTGAATGAGAAGTGCTCACAATGTGGTGGGTTGTCAAATTTTGTTTCGTATTTTCATGAGGGCAACGCAAATGAGTTTGGAAAGAATATTGTTGAGAAAAAAGATACGAGATAGTGAAATATACTTTGAAGAGTGGAGGTGAAGGTTCTAGATGCGAGTTGGTCTTCAGAGAAGTTAGTGTTGCTGATTTTATTTTGGATTTTAAGGAAAATCTTTTCTACAAGTATGCAAGGCATACCCATAAGTCTTAGTGATTGGATCAACAACTCGGGATGTGTAAGAACTCTTTCTCAATTGGCGTTGTTATATTGGTGGTTGATTTTACAGAAAACTATACATTGCAACCACAAAATGAGGTACAGACTCAGTATTATAATTCAATTCAGATTGCTATTTTTGTTCACATAGCATATAGACATGCCCCTGATAGTGTAGAAGAGGACATGAAGATAATTAGGGAGTATCATTTTTATATGAGTGATGAAATATCTCTCTCCTCTGAGTATGTGCAACATTGTTTCAAGATTTTTTTTGAGTTCTTGCAGGAGAAAGGTATTGCAATAGATTGACATCTCATATGGTTAGATAACTGCATGAGTCGATTTGAGAATGCTCATATGTTTTATTGGTTGAGTATAATGCATGTAGAGAGGCATGTACCTCATATTTGGAATTTTTTTAAAGTAGGGCATGTGAAGGGGGAACATAAATCCTTTATGTTCAAAATTTTGTGTATATTAACAATTCTTAAAAATGCAGGTCTTTTTGATGATATACAATACTAATGCATCACGTTTTTTGCATCAACATAGAGGGTACACTCCATATAATTCATAAGGATGTATCTTCATGACGTATAATCCCACTTCTTTGTTTATTATCATGCATTTCAATTCAAATAATGATCATAAAACCTTTATGTTCATGTTTTTTATGTGTAGATTAACAATTCTTAAAAATACAGGTCTTTTTGATGATATACAATACTATTGCATCAAAAAAGTGGGTTCACTCTATATAATTCGAAGGGACATATCTTCACAGTATATAATCCCACCTCTCCATTTATTACCATGCATTTCATTTCAAATAATGATCATAAAACCTTTATGCTCATGTTTTTTATGTTTAAATTAACAATTCTTAAAAATGTCAGTCTTTTTGATGATATACAATACTATGACATCATGATTTTTGCATCAACATTGTGGGTACACTCGATATAATTCGAAAGAGCATATCTTTGTGGTATATAATCCCACCTCTCCATTTATTATCATGTTTTTAATGTGTAGATTAACAATTCTTAAAAAATTAGGTCTTTTCGATGTTGTTCATGTTGCTTATGTTGGTCTTCATTTATATGTAGGCATTACTCTACGTAAGCTTGGCTCTTAGGACGCGAGGATATCAGATGCACATGAAGTGGGATGTTGTATTTATATATGAGTACATTTATGTAACTTTGTTATGATGATATACAATATATTTGTACATGAGTACAAATATATACAATTTATTTGCACATGAGCACATTGCTGTAGTTGTATTGATGATATATAATGTATTTGTACATGAGTACATTAGTGTATTTATATTGATTATATACAATGTATTTGTACATGAGTACACTGGTTTAGTTGTATTGATGATATACAATGTATTTGTACATGAGTAGATTGGTGTAGTTGTATTGATAATGATAAAAAAAGATGCACAAACTAACAAATCTTATGTGTATGGCCCACTAATGTATGTTCGTGGATGTCACATGTAAGTCTAATGGTAATTATGTGTCTAGAATATATGCAAATATTGAGGATCATGATCATTATTGCTTCCCTAAATTCATGACAACTTAATATAGGCTTATTAGTCTATATTTATCCTTTTCATCCTCATTATCATTTAATATAGGCTTGTTTGACATTTTTTTCGCACTTAGGGCGCTCAAGGGACGATGTCAGTAGGGTATGGCCTTGAGCGTTTGACCAAGTGGGGGGAAAAACAAGATCATGGTTGGGGTAAGAATGACTAACCAGATGTGTTGGAACCGATAATTTGCACCCATGACGAGCAAAACAAGAATTTGGTTTCGTGACAACTTTTGATTAAATGCATCTGATGGTTTTTTGGTCAACTGAAAAATCACTGCCCTACGAAAATTGCTCTGAATATTAAAAAACTAAGACATGATATTGTAGGTGGCCCTCATGTGATCCTGTAGGTTCAAACAAATCATTCACAAGTTCCATGGATTCTGAGATACAACCTATCAAACTTTGGCAATTTTTCGCATTTAGGGTGCTCAAGGAATGACGTCGGTAGCATATGGCCCTGAGCATTTGATCGAGTGGGGGGGGAAAACCAGGAGCATTCTTGGGGTAAGAATGCATAATTAGACATGTTGTAATCGATGATTTGTGCCCACGATGAGAAGAACAAGAATTTGGCTCCGTGGCAACTTTTCATTGAATGCATCTGACAATTTTTTGGACAATTGAAAAATCGCTGCCCTACGAAAACCGCTCTGAATCTTAAAAATTTGAGATAACCTATTGTAGGTAGGCCTGACGTGACCTTATAGGTTCAAACAAACCATTCATAGGTGTCATGAATTCTGAGATACAACTAGTCAATTTTTGACAATTTTTCGCACTTAGGGCGTTCAAGGGACGATGTCGGTAGGGTATGGCCTTGAGTGTTAGACTGAGTGGGGAGGAAAAATAAGAGCATGGTTGGGGTAATAATTCCTAATTAGACATGTTGGAACTGATGGTTCATGCCCACGATGAGAAAAACAATAATTTGGCTTCGTGGTAACTTTTCATTGAATGCATTTGATGATTTTTTGATCAATTGAAAAATCGCTTCCCTATGAAAACCGCTTTGAATATTAAAAATATGAGATAGGATATTGTAGATGGCCCTCATGTAACCCTATAGGTTCAAACAAATCATTCATAGGTGCCATGAATTTTGAGATACAACATGTCAAATTTTGACAAATTTTCACACTTAGGGCACTCAAGGGATGACACCGGTAGGATATGGCCCCAAGTGTTCGACCGAGTGGGGGGAGCGGGGGGGGGGGGGGGGGGGAATAGGAGAATGCTTAGGGTAAGAATGCCTAACTTGATGTGTTGGAATTGACGGTTTTCTCCCATGATGAGAAGAATGAGAATTTGGTTTTGTGGCAGCTTTTCATTGAATGCATTTGACAATTTTTTGGACAACTGAAAAATTCACTGCCCTACAAAAACCGCTTTGAATCTTGAAAATATGAGACATACTATTGTAGGAAGCCTTCACATGACCCTGTAGGTTCAAACAAATCATTCTCAAGTGCCACATATTTCAATTTATAACCTGTCAAATTTTGACAATTTTCGCACTTAGGGCGTTCAAGGGACGATGCTGGTAGGGTATGGCCCTGAGCATTCGATCAAGTGGGTGAGGGGGAAACACAAGCATGGTTGGGGTAAGAATTCCTAACCAGATGTGTTGGAACTAATGGTTCATGTCCATGATGAGCATAACAAGAATTTGGCTCCGTGGCAACTTTTCATTGAATGCATCTGAGATTTTTTGGTCAACTGAAAAATCGATGCCCTACAAAAACCATTCTGAATCTTGAAAATACGAGACATGCTATTATAGGCGGCCCTCACATGACCTTGTAGGTTCAAATAGATCATTCATAGGTGCCACAAATTCCAAGATACAACTTGTCAAATTTTGACAAGTTTTCGCACTTAGGGCACTCAAGCGATGATGCCGGTAGGGTATGGTCCTGAGCGTTCGACTGAGTGAGGGGGTGGGGGGGGGGGCAAAAAATGAGTATGGTTGGGTTAATAATGCCTAACTAGATGTGTTGAAACCAACATTACAATCTATAATGGTGAAAAAAGGGGTGATGAGGAGATCAAGTGGAAAGCTTTACCCTCCTCAAGAAAGGAGTGAAAGTTTCACAAAGGATCATCTTCAACCTCTTTCACACATTACATTTAAAAGAGGGGGGTTGAATTCACTAGATCCAATATCAATGGAGAGATTGAATGCTAAGTGAATTGACAATGGATTTGGAAAGTAAAGTAACCCCTCTTTTAGAATGGATATGATGAATTAAGTGAATTGAGACTAAGTGTAAAGATGGCAAAGAAATGATTATAACTTGAGATAAAAATGTGGGATGAAGCTGTGCACCTGGAATTAGCAGTAAAATTTCTGAGCCGAATCTCCCTTGTAAATTTGAGCAAAAGTTATTGGGACCGTGTTGAAAGTGTACTTGGTCCTTCGAAAATTCTGCACGCCAAAATTGGATTTTCCATCTTTGAGAATGAAGCCTAAATATGTAAATACAACTATACACCTACAACCTACACACAAAAAGAGAGGAAATGTTGTTGGGATTGGGGGTTTTCCTTCAGGTCAAACCCCAGTTTTGGAATTAACCAAATGATGAAAAGTACTTGCGAGTAAATGAAAGTAAATGACTAAAATATAATTCACCTCATGAGAGGATGCAATTGAAATGTTGATAGAGTTTTTTGAAAGGATATGTATAATTGAATTCTTTTAATGTTCATAGGGATCTCCTCTTCAATGGTTGAATCCTTGACCTGAATGCAACACCTAGCCTTGATAGGAGACTTGAGATGCTCAATGCTTGATTTTGCTTCTTGAAATTACTGAACTCCTTCACTTACCAAACTTATCCAAATGAGGGGTGAAAATGCATCTTATATACTTGCCATTTAGGGTTATTTGACTAATTTTCTATCTTAGGCTGACATAGAAAACCTTTTCCCGCTTCACCATTGACAAGCCCAATGCAGGATTAATGCAAAGGGGGCCCAAAATAGGGCAAGGATAGGGGCACCATGCCCCTTTCCTAGGAGGGCAAGGGTGCCACACCCTTGTCTTGCCCTAATTCAAGACATGAAGTGAGAGTAGGCAATGCAGGATGCAAGGAATTGCATGTTTTAGGAGGTGCAAACATGTCTCGGGTCTCCAATCAGGCTTAGGGATTCATTTAGCCAATGTGAAGACCCAAATGTAGTAAAAAATTGTAGGGTCACAATTTTATGATGCTACATTTAGTCCCCACTTTAGTAAGAGTATAAGCGTACGCCAATACTACTGATAAAGTACAAGGAAACAAGATTGAAAGACTTTCACCGCATCAAGGAGGCAAGCTACACCAAGCCCCTAGTGGACTAAGGATCTTACAACTTCGATTGACAAAGTAAAAGGGAAGATCAAAATGGAAGAACCATGACTGCAAGTAGTAAGGTTCCCATATGAGAGAGAGAGAGGGATCATGTTATCACAAGGATTTAGCCCCCAATCGAGGAATAAATTGAAGCAGTCACCGGTGAGGAGGGACCTCAAGGAGATCAGTCTAAACCAGTCAACAAGAGTAAACACAATGGAAACACACATAAATGATGGAGGCAATGAAAAACATATAGTTTTATTGCATGAAATTTGATTACATCCAACCGGTAACAATCAAGTGACAACATACCGACATATAGGCCTAGTAGAATAGGTCACATCGGGACCTTCAATCAAAAGATCTATCTTCTAGGCACAATCTATCTCTGATTGATTATAATTGATCTTCAATTGATTCTCTATTGATTGCATTCTAAAGCATGATTACAAATATATATATCAATCCAAAGGATCCAGTCGGCCCAAAAGGGATCAAAACCCGAAGAACAAGACCTAACGTGCAAAAATGAATAAGGTCAGCCTCTGCCAAGAGATTCCTCTAGAAAATCCAAAGGATGAAACGTAGAAGGTCAACCAAACACCAAGAAACATCGAGATCAACGTCCAAGGCTCCGCAAGCTTCAGAATGGGTTCTAATAGATCATCAGAATAGGTCTCAGGTAACTTGTAACAAAGGAACAACTGATAAAAGAAACTGTCATGGAAACCGGTAGCCATATCCGTGTTTGTGAAAAGTGGAATAAGTATTTGCAAGTTGTAAGACACAACATTTCAATTAAGTCATTACATGTATAGTTAGACATATATAAGCATGAATAATAAAACCATAACAAATCGACCAATTGCCTTCTAAAAGATGCGAGTATAGACTTGCTCTCAGATTTGTATAAGCAATACCAGTGACTAGACTACACCAAGATGAAGGATTTAATTCATATGAGCATGAGAATAAGCTAAATGGATGCAAGATTATGCTAGCTATGAAAGATTAAGATAGATGAATGAATATTAAGCTAGATGAATTCAAGCAATCATAATTGAACTAAAATATGCAAAAAGCTAAACTAAGATGCAATTATCTCAAAAAAGCATAATATCTTCAATGACTCTAGAACAAAAATTGTATAATAACAATAAATCTCGAGGGTGTTTTGAATGAGAGATGAAGGCTAAATTTATAGAGAATCAAAAGAGAGACCAACATTCAAGATCGATTAGCAATGAGTGGTTGAGATTATTCAAGAAAAAGAACAATTAAGATAATTGAAATAATTGAGAAATCAGATTCAGTTAACCTTGAGATAGATTCCAATTATAGTTTGATTGAAATGCATTTAGATTATAAGTTCAAGTTTGCATTGGAGATAAAATTCAATTAATTCCATGCAATTGAGATAAAAATAGGTGATTCCAAGTGATTTCTTTGATTTATTCAAGAAAAGAATCTTTTCAATGCAACTGAACTTATTTTCTCAAAAGCTTTGAGTTCTAATTTTTGAGAATGATTAATAATTCATTTAATTACTTTTCTGATCTCAAGTTATCTCAATTTAGAAGAAGGAATAATATCTCAAGTTTGATTTCTCTCTCAATTCAATTCTTTTATTTTATTTTCAATTTAACTCTTGCTTTGTGATTACTTCCTCTTTTGTAATAAATTAATTCCTTTCTTGTAAATTAATTTCCTTTTTTTTTGATTAAATGGAAAATTTATTAATTAATTAAATATGCTAGGATATTTAATAAATTAAATAGGATAATTGATCAAAAAAGGATATTCTTGGAATGATTTAATTAATTAAATAAATATTTAATTAATATAGAGTGATTGATTTTCCATGTGACATTTAATTATTGAATAATTAATTAATTATGCTCAAGGTTGATTTAATTGCCTTTGGTTAGGACCCTAGTGATGTTGTCGAGATTAGGGGCCCATGGTTTAGATGACCATTTTGAGGGTATTACATTTGTCCCTCTTTGAATTAATATGCGAGCAACGCGTTGGTTCAAAGAATAGTTGATGTCAAGGAGATACCAGTTATGAACTTGATTGATCACTAACCAGATGAAGAGCGAGGTGACTTGATTTGAAGCGATGAAATTGATAGATTAGATTAAAGCGATACCGATCCCAAACTTGATTGAACTAGGACCGATGAAGAGCAAAGATACTGAACTTGAACTTGATTGATCAAGAAGCGGATCTTACTTATCTAGAACTTGATTGAACTACACACAGTGAGTGAAGATAAAATCAATCTTGAACTTGATGGATCAAGACACGATGAGCGAAGATAGACTGTCCAGTTTGATTTGATGCGATGAAACTAAACACTTGCTTAGATTGAGCATGTGATCAAAGATACCCTTTAAAATCTTGAATAAGTTTAAATGAATAATCAACTTGATGAAACTGATTAGCATTAAGAGATTGATTCAGATGAAGACAAATATCAGCTTGATTTAAAGCGATGAAACTGATATGCCCCTAGCGATTGATTTGATTCAGATGATCGATAAATCTCAACTTGATATGAAGTGATGAAGACGAGATTCCCCTTAGCGATAAGGATTTAATTAATTTTCTTTGAAATTTTTTGCTCGACTTTTGATGAAGATTTGAAAATTTTCTCGACTTTGAAGATGTGAAGTCATAAGGTCATGAGTATGCCCCCTCGGGAGAGAAATCAAAAGATAGTGAGGGTAAACAATGATAGGCAATTGTTGGTGATGATAATGACTTGATCACTAAGAATGATTCAGAGGAATATGTAAAGATTTGGCATTGATTAATGTGAAATTGAGTGCAAAGTTGATAAAGAATGAGCATTTGATGAAAAGCGCTAAGTGGTCTCAATTGTGTGAAATTGACTAGAAGAATGATCTCAGATTTTGATTTTGATCCCGAAAATGGAATCAGGACGGGCAAATTAGCTAAGGGTACAATTTTCATGTCCATAGGAGCAAGTTGAAAAATTAGGGTTTTGGCTATATAAGGGGTCCAAGTGTCATTTTCAAGTTATTTTAACCTCTCAAGTTTGAAATTCAAAAAGCCTTCTACGAAGAAAAATGGCCATTCCGATCCGAGAGCATCAATTTGAGCGCTAGAGACGTCATAACCGACCACAAAATTATGAGATAACGGTAAGAGACTAATCTTACGCCTTTTTATTTCATCAATTCTGATTTCTTGTTGATTTTTTTGCATTTTCATGTCATTAAAAACAATTCATTATCATTTTGTCATGCGAGACAATACTGTGTCTTGTATGACAAACAATCTTTTATTGTTTTATCATTTTAGGCCATTAGTTTTGTCATCTGGGACCTCCCCGCGTATCATACGAGTGTTTGCTTGATAGACCATTTTATCGTGCGAGTGTATTTATTTTGTCGTATGGGAGTCTTTTTGTTGTGCTACTTGAATTCCCGACTCGTACGAGTTTCTGCTTAGACTGTCATATGTCGTATGAAAAACAGTGAGCATTTTTAAGGGTCAAAACATGAAAATTTGATTTTCCAATTGATGTATTTGGATTTGCGTGATGTTTAATTTGTTATGTAGCGTAATTTGGATGATTTTCTGATGCTTTGTTGTTTGATTCTTTGTAGGTGCGATTGACACATGTTCTATTTTAGTGCGTCTATCCTCTGGCGATGAGGTTAGTTCATGAGTTATCTGATGTTGATAGAGCACATATTGACTTGTGCGGGTTTACCCACCTTTTAGACATGCCTGACATCCGTGTGAATCATGATATGCTTATTGCACTGGTTGAGAGATTTCATTATGAGCATAACAAATTCCATTTACCAGCTAGGGAGATGACCATCACACTAGAAGATGTTTATAGGATTCTGAGGATTCCATTTACCGGGGATAAGGTCGACTATGATTCTGCTCAGCGTCCTGATATATTAGCCCTGAGATGCATATTTCATGATGAGGACATTCTTGAGTGGGCCATGGCATGGGATGTGATGATGGCTAGGTACAGTGAGCAGTTTCCCTTGGCATGTGTATTAGCATGTTTCATCGATTGTTTCATCATGCCAGACAGGGGATAAGAGGGGTTTCTATGTGGTTGGGGTAGGATGTTGGAGAGACTTCTGGATGAGCCTAGGAGGTTAGGGTGGGGTTCTTTCCTATTAGCCCACATGTATCATGAGATGCATGAGGTTGTATACAGGGAGGGGAAGAGCATGGCAGTAGGTGTCTTGGTTTTACAGATTTGGGCCTGGGAGCGTATCCCAGTTTGCAGACCTATTGTGGATGATGCCAGAGATCCATACCAACCGATCATTTATAGGTATTCTAGATACATTACATAGCCCCATCTGGGTAGCTCGATGACCTTATCATTGTTGTATGGAGGCCATATAGGGGTCTTGAGCTGTGGGATGACTAGAGAGCTGCGCGGAGTGACATGTTCATGACTCGTCCTCTTATCGATAGGTCAGTTACTGTTATTGAGCGATTTGTTGTATCTTAGGTTATGAGGTAGTATGACAGGCCTCAGGGGATTCATAGGAGTTCACAGCCTATGCCCGTTATGGGGACAAGGAGAGACGAGAATGGCCCCCTAGGTTGTCCTACGCATTGAGAATGCAGGCGCTTACCAAATTGCAGGCATCAACTTTTATGGGACTATCTGAAGGATATTGCAGATGCAGGGGTATTGTTGGCATATGGACACTCCAATGAGACATTGTGTGTGATTGAAGGTTTTTTCATTGATGGTAACCTTGCAATCCTATGGCACTGACAAGACATCATACCAGCAAAACATTATTCAAGCAAGACAGTGCACCGGCATCAACAAGATCACTCTACACTGGTACCGACACCAACATAGAAGAAAAGATGTATACTGACACAGCGGCCGATAGGATTTTTGATATGTAATATTTTGATTATTATTGTAAGCCGACTTGGCAAATTGTAAAATGACTCTTGTATATAAAAGAGATCATTGTAGACATTTGTGAGTGTAAGGAAGGGAACACAAAAAGAAAATTATTAGGCAAACCTAATGTGCGAATTATAGGTCAAGGGTATATGTAAAGAACAGAGCAAGAACCGGTACTGAATCTGGCATTGGAGATGCTATTATAAAGCAGTACAGATCATTGGATTAGTATAATCCTCATTGTAAGTCAGTGTGACTTCTCATTGAGCAGTGAGCTCTAGGCAATTGGCCTTCCTGCATGTGCAGGCCCCTATTGTAAGTAATATTCTCTTATTGGCCAGTAAGTGAATATTGTGGGTCACAAATCCCACCGAGGTTTTTCCCACACCGGGTTTCCTCATTAAACTAAGAAAATTTGACTACCGGTCAGATATTGATTCACCCCCCCCTCTCAGTATCTGTGGGAACCCTAACAATTGGTATCAAAGCCTGGTCCTCTATTTTCAGAAGCCTAATAGCTTGAGGAAGATCTTGACACCGGTAAAGATGGAAAATCTGATGAAGCAACTTGAAGGAGCTCTTACTGACTATGATGCAGAGAAGTTGAAAAATATCAAATTAGAAGATGATTTAAGAGCAGCTCAGGATATCATTCAGGCACTTCAAGAAAATCTTACTGTTACAAGAAATAAGAGAAGAGAACTTTGTGAAAAATTGCAAAATGAGAATGATGAAAAGAAATCACTTAATGATATGATAAGCCAGTTGAAACAAGAGATCATGACAACAAAAAATGAAATGCAGGATATGACTATGAGATTTTGCAAAGAGATTGAGGACAGAAAGAAGAATGAAGAATAATTGACCAGAAGACTAAGTGATGCAGCAAATGAGAACACAAGACTTAGCTATGAAAATGACATGTTGAAGACAACTCTAATGCATACTCATAATGACTCAAATGAACTAATGAGACAAAAAAGAATCTTGGAAAGGGAATTGGAAACTGCAAATCAACACAAAGAAAAATTCAAGAAAAGCTCAGAAGAACTTGGTACCTTATTGAAGAATCAAAAACCCAATGGTGACACTTCTGGAATTGGATTTGAATTTGGAGAAAGCTCCGGTACTGCAAATACTCAGGATCACAACAAACCGGTAAGACCACCTAATACTTATAAATTCAATGGAAAATGCTTTAATTATAATAAATATGGTCATAGGGAAAATGAATGTAGATTTAGGAATTATCAGAATATCAATCCTCCCACCGGTCAATACTCCAAATGCAACAAAGTTGGTCATAACTCTGAAAACTACAGAATGAATGTAAGATGTTATGTTTGTGGAAGATTTGGACATCTATCAAATCAATGCAGAACACAAATTGGCATAGGTTATGGGAAAGCTATTCAGAAAAATAATGTAACTTGTTATGCATGTAACAAGATTGGGCATATTGCTAAATTTTGTAGAAGTAAAGGTACACCGGTAGACAACAAAAGTGCTAGCTTGAAAGGTAAAGAAAAAGTTGAAGAGGTTAAGCAAGAATTCTCAAAGCAATGGATTAAAAAAGCTGATCTAAATATTGGGAATACTCCTCCACCGGTAGAACCAACAAATGCTCCACCGGCAAGACAATGTGATGCTCCACTGGTAGGACAGAGAAATGCTCCACCAGCAGGAAGTTCTTCATCTAATTGAAGAAAATTGTCTTGAGGGTTTGTTAATCTAATGACACATGTGCTATTATTCCCTCGGTTAGACAAAAGAAGTTGAAAATCACTTATTACCAGCAAATAAAGTTAAGTGAATACATAACCGACATGCAATTAATGTGGTAGGTAGCAAAAAAGACTTTATAAAATAAGGTTTTGGCTCCATTTCATTTCATCGTGATTTCAAACTTTCAGAGAGTGCGAAGATTTCTGAGATAAGGCATTTCGAGCAAGAAGCAAGCACACTCCAAGCAATCATCCATCCAAGATAGAAAAAGGTATTTTATCATGGCATCCACCTCTGCAATTGAATACATAGCGAACCCTACTGTTGTGGAAGTAATTAAAAGACCTAGGCCTGTATTTCAGTTGGTCCCCGAAATAGCAAAGAAGGATGATACCTTAGGTGCATTCTCTCAAATCCCTAAAGGTGTTGTATATGCTGAAGACCCTAGAATGTATATTCACTGCAATATTGAAGAGTTAGGAGATGAGGAAACCAAAACCATGTACAAAACCGAGATATGTGATGATACCGACAATATCAAAGCTGAACACAAAATCATTGAAACCCTAGGATTCACAGAAATCCTTAGTATTCCTGAATTTCCTAAGGATGTGATTAGGATAGTGTTAAGCAGAGTTCATGGAGAATTTTTCTGGTTAGATGCAATTCATAAGATCACCAAGCAAGCAGTAAAGGCTGTCATAGGGTTACCAGCCACCGGTAAAAGACCAGACAAAAACAAGAAAGTTTCAAATGATTTAGTCACAGACCTAACAGGTGCAACATTTGATAAAAGATCTTTAAGGGTTAATGATGTAAAGGATACAAATGTAAGAGTCATAAGCATGATATTAGGTTACAAAGCCACTCATGCCAATAGACTTAACTCAGTTTCAAGTTTATGCATTAAGAGTGCTTATGACATGATAATAGATAATGCAAAAATTGACATCTGTGAATGGCTAAAGGATGAACTGATAGACAACCTTGGAAAGATAAAGAAGGATAAGAAAGGAACCTTCAGATTTGGAAATCTGTTAGTGTGTCTAATGCTTCATATAACAAAACAAGTTCTCGGTATAGGATATAAAGAATTCGGATATGACATACCGGTAGGAAAGCAACTGACAGAACTGTTCAATACCATGGGTGAGAATAAGGAAAACAACATTCATGACTTTTTCCAAGCACTAAAGACAAAAATGAAGAAAAGGACAAGGTTATACAAAGATGATATATGCTTTGTTATCAAAAAGGATGAAATATGGATGGAAGTAGTCATTCCTAGGACAATCTGGGTAACATAAATGGGCTATGAAATAGATGACCACATAGTTGAAACTTATGCCAAAGCACTTCTGGAAGCCCCCAATGAACCTAAGGAGGAAGCATTTGGTAGTACTGAAACAATAGAAAAACAAATACAGTCCAAGAAAAGAGTGAAGAAGGTAGAAGCTTTTGTGAGAAAAGGATCCAGACAAGCAAAAGCCATTAAGGAAGATGTATTAATGAAAACCAGCATAACTAAAGATGAGTTGGCAGTCCCACAACCTGAAGTTCATCTATCACCGGTAGGTACTTCTTCAGAAGGAGACATACCAGCAACCTTTAAAAGAGTAGTTAGGAAAAGAGATCCCTCACTGGCAACCACTCCTTCACCTAGAAGGACAAGGCAAAAGCAACAAGCTGTGAGACTCTGATCAGAAAGGTCACACCTAAAAAGAAGCTGACTCCTAAGAAAAAGAAAAAGGCAAAACCTGACTTGGCAACTCTAGACATTTTGTTAAATGAGATCACAGAGGAAGGAAAACAAAAGAACATAGGGAAAATTTATGACACCCTATTGACTGATGAGAAAGGGCAAGTTGAGGAGAGTGTAATATTACACATGGACATGTTTAAAAAGTCTTTGATTGAAGTCATAAATGAAATTCCTGATTAACTATACAAAAGACCTGAGACTAGAAGGCAAGGAGTAATTGAACTGGACAAGAAAATAAAAATAGAAAAACTACTTGTTGTATATCTGGTAAACTCCCCAAAAGAAATTGATGATCTGATAGCTTAGGCCAATTGGATAGTTTTTTCCACTGCACACTGGCATATTTCACTGATGGCAGGTAGAGTTACAGAGGTTTCAGAGGAAACAGAAGATGGTTGGGACATATTTTTGGTTGAAAAAGAGAAACACGAAGAATATAGGAATCCCAAGCCTATTAAGGTATATCAGAAGGATAAGGACAAAGGGAAAGGGAAAATTGGTGGACCTCCAAGCATAAAGGTTAAAGATAACCTACCTCCACCTATAAAAATTGCAATCCCTGAAAACCAACCGGCAGCTGAAAGCATGGATGTAGATGATAGCAATACAAATCCTGAAGTCCTATTCACTATAACTATTGATACCCAAAAGATCAGCATAATAGTTGATAAAGATCCAAGTGAAAAATCAGATATGGCTAAAGAGCCTTTGGTAACAGGAAATACAGAGCAACCGACAGAGGATACAGGGAAAAAGATAGAATCTGAGGCACAAACAGAGAAACCGACAGAGCTAAAGGCTCCAGAACAGATGCCACCGGTAAGCAATGAAGTAGGAAAACCAGTGCTAAAGGAAATGCATACACAAACTGACCTGCCATAGGTCAATACAAGCATGGTCACTTCCACCAGTACTCAGTTTGTTGGGTCACCATCAAAGTCAACAAATGTGACTGAGGTATTACTTGAATCCATCAAGAAAATAACTAATTATAGTTCTCAAGCTTACAAAGCAATAGATGATTCAATACCAATTTTGAAGATAATCGCTCCTGATTGTAATATAGATAATAAAGATTCTTTAGGACAATTGGATACATTATGTAAATACATTTCTGGAAATATTGAAAAAATAAAGGTAGAATCTATAAAGGACGTTGTAGAAAAGGAGAAACATAAATTCTTTGAGGAAGAAATTAAGAAGTGTAACAGAGACTTTGACACAATTCTACCGGAACTGTGTAGTTTGTTAAAAGAGTACAAAAACCTGTACAAAGACACATGCAAATCAAACTTCCTGACTATAGATATAGACAAGAAAATAAGCAAGACACAGGAAGAGATAAACAAGCTTGCAAACCATTTTGTCAACTCACCGGATTCACTATCTGTTTTTGAAGATAAGTTAGCAAATTTTGAGGCAGAATTACTTAAACAGGAGAAAGAGAAAGAGACAATAATAAATAAGGCAAAACACTCGAGATCTAAACTGATTCCAAGATTGGACTATCTAGCATCTCTATGGAAGGAAATCTTAGAGGCATTAACACTGGGAAGTAAAACACCGGCAAAACAATTGCAGCATCTCATTGGCACTATGAAGAGGACTGAAACAACAATAAAAGATAGCAAAAATTTTATGGATAGTATAAACTTAATTTTGGGTGATCTTTTTCAGATAATAACTAGCCAACTACAAGGTTGAGGATATGGACCAGTATAATTACAAACTCTACTAACATCTTGACAACCTTTGTCATTGATGCCAAAGGGGGAGTAGTAGGATGAGAAAATTCAAAGACAGGAATCATATGCTCAGGGGGAGCCCCTCATATTTTTGGTAAATTTTTTGGTCTACACATTTTTGGACACCTTTTTGAAATTTCTCATGAGTGTTGCCATCAATGCCAAAGGGGGAAATTGTTGGCATATGGACACTCCAATGAGACATTGTGTGTGATTGAAGGTTTTGTCATTGATGGCAACCTTGCAATCCTATGGCACCAGCAAGACATCATACCGGCAAAGCATTATTTAAGAAAGACAGTGCACCGACATCAACAAGATCACTCTACACTGGCACCGACACCGGCACAAAAGAAAAGATGTATACTAGCACAAAGGCCGACAGGATTTTTGATATGTAATATTTTGATTATTATTGTAAGCCGACTTGGAAAATTGTAAAATGACTCTTGTATATAAAAGAGATCATTGTAGACATTTGTGAGTGTAAGGAAGGGAACGAAAAAAGAAAATTATTAGGCAGATCTAATGTGCGAATTATAGGTCAAGGGTATATGTAAAAAACAGAGCAAGAACCGGTACTGAATCTGGCATTGGAGATGCTATTATAAAGTAGTACAGATCATTGGATTAGTATAATCCTCATTGTAAGTCAGTGTGACTTCTCATTGAGCAGTGAGCTCTAGGCAATTGGCCTTCCTGCATGTGCAGGCCCCTATTGTAAGTAATATTCTCTTATTGGCCAGTAAGTGAATATTGTGGGTCACAAATCCCACCGAGGTTTTTCCCACACTGGGTTTCCTCATTAAACATCTTGTGTTATGGTGTTCTTTTCATGTGGATGTTTTTGATTCTATTTATTACATTAATTCTTGCATACCGGTACACTGCTACTTTATGTTCTGTATGTTTTAACTCAAGAAAATTTGACTACCGGTCAGATACTGATTCACCCCCCCCTCTCAGTATCTGTGGGAACCCTAACAGGTATTGCCCTAGTACAAGGATTGGTTTCAGAGTCATTCCTTTCCTAAATTTATAGATCTAGCTGAGCATACGCCTCTCATAGAGGAGGCTGAGGATGATGCCCTTGCCTAGCCATAGGGACAGGCACAGGGACAGACATAGGGATAGGGATGGAGAGAAGAGGCTCCTAGGCAAAGAGGTGATGATCCTGGTGTGCATAGCAGTAGGGTACCAGCTGGGGGGAGACAGAGGAAGAGAGGAGAGGGTGGATCCCTCGGAGTTGTTGGTGTTTGGGTTAGTGTTGTGAGGGTAGTAGAGGGTGGAGGGGCGAGCAGATCCTAGACAGGTGCGACAGAAGAGGGATGAGCAGGGCAGAGAGGGAGGTAGAGAGCCTATGAGGGAGCAGGAGGAAACAAAGCCACTACAATCCATGAGAGTGAGATTGGTAGGTCTGCAATCACAGTTGACAGTGGCTCAGATACAACTTTCAGAGTGGGATCGACTGTTGGTGGAGGTCAAGCCAGAGCATGATACTCTCCAGTGAGAGGTATTACATCAGACAAGTTGGGCAACCTACTATGTTGTAGCTTATAGTGTAGTAGTTCCTGTAGCGCAATAGGTTATCCCATATTCTCAGTATATGGCACGATCCGAGGGAGCTCAAGGACCTAGGCAGGATGCTGGTCAGCAGGCTCCACCTCCTCCACCACTTGGCCATGAGGGATAGGCAGAGAGATAGATTTTATAGCTCTTAGATTTTGTTATATACTTGATTTTTTGTAGCCCATACAATTCTTACTCCGATGGGAGATTGTAGATGATAGTTGATATCATTTGTACCCTGAGACTTTATTTGTACTGTGAGATATTTATGATGATATATATACAAGATCATGATTTGACTTTATTGTACTTGTGTCAATTGATTATGAGATGTTTTTCTATATGCTTTATTCTATATGTATGCATATTTGTTCAATATGGATGTATGTAATGCAAATGAATATGGATGTGTATTTTTGTTTCTTTTCATATGCAAATAAATGATAAAAATGTGTATCTAGTAATGCAAATTTTTATTTTTCTATGCAATAATATGAATGCAAATGAATCTATGGATCTATATAAGATGCTTATGTATGCAGCTAACATCTCAATACACAAGTACTCAATTGGAGAAATGATGAACAATAGACCACTTAGCTGAGAATTGATGATACTTCAAACTCTCATTTAGAAGATAAATAGATCATTGTTATCATGCCGAAATCACTCCAAATGCATAAAATGCAGAATGAATGCAACTTAAACCTAGTCACTAGATTTGAAATGCTTAAGTTTCATCACTAAGCATTTACAAACATAGCAGGCAGATTAGAGTTCCTTTCTTTTAATGGGCAATATTAATTATCTTGTCCACAATGACCCTTTTTTTGTTCATATCCTTGGATAGCTTACACACGCAACTAGATTGCACATTTAAAGAAATTTCCTCAAAACAAACAAAGAAATGATGGTAAACTCCCTGTAGCATACAAATAAGCATAGACGAGGTATGTGTGGCACTTCACCTTGATGTGAAGGAACTTATCACAGACACCCAGCTGATTAGATGTTTTCAGATCATCAAAATCATTCCTAGAAGAAGAAAACAAAGAAAATATTATGCCCCAAATCCTTGCTCCTCTTAGTCAAGATAGACTTCCTCGAGTTACTCAGAGGGATAATAATCAAAAACCAATATAAAATGAAAGTTCTGATACTAAATTTTTAGTACAGATGCCAAGCTAACAAGATGAGAGGGGGGGGTGAATCATACAAACTTAATCTTCCATAAAATCAATAGATTCAACCTCGGTAACCTTATTAGAAAAACTGTAAAGCATGCAAACTCATAAACAGATAAGATCACAAAACATATAACACCAGATTTAACGTGAAAACCCAAATAGAGAAAAACCATTGTGGGATTTCAGACCCACTAAGAAATATACTCTAAGAGTATGCTCGGTTAAAAGCAAATCCTGTTAAAGATTACAAACACATTGCTAGATGTGACCCGGTTAAGGGATTTCCCTCATATCTATTAGGATCTTCACCTTGTTAGAAGTGACCTTGTTAAAGGATTTCAAACACTCAATAAGAATGTCACCTTGCTAGAGGGTTTTACAAATAATATTGTTAAGTCCACTTGGTTAAGCGATTTTCTGTCACTTCACAAAATAACAGTAATAAAAATCTATCTGCAACTTCACATCTAAAATGCTAAAGTAGATACTTATATGCTCAATACAATCTAATCATAGGACTTATCTTGTCCTTCTGCTGGGCTCTATACTTTGTTATCAAAACAGGTCTTCAAGCTTCAATGCTCGGTAATCACTATGTAGCATCCCTGTGCTTACACTTGCCCGCATACATTGTTTATCAACAGTTCCTTATTTATAAACAATTTGCCAACCACTTAATCTCCTTGATCACATATCCCATGATCAATCATAGTCATCAGATCTTCAAACTTGACCAGGTTCAATGTATCCTTTGATCAGAAAACATTTTACCCCACCTTGGAACTTGCATACATTTCTTGGAACTTGTGCTAGGGTATTGCGGTTCAATCTGCGCTGTAGATCTTCCTGCTGATTTTCCTTTGCCATAGATTCTTTAACAAAATTCATGCATGACATACCAATCATTTAATCAATTCTAGCTCATCAACTTCCTTCATTAAATAATGCTTTTACTCATTCAATGCATTCTATTATTACTCGGTAAATACTAAACTTCACTTGGTAGACATTCCGCCTTCATTGACCGATAGCGATAACCTTAGGGTTTAGTGACTAGGTTCTTTGCTCGGTAACATAGTATAGTATTAACCTTACAATCAACAACATATATAAGATATCAAAACAATCTAAAAATCATGATCTCATCGTTGTCTAACTCAGTGATAATTGCCCATTGAATAACTTATTCCTCCCCTTATTCATCACATTATTTTCATGTCTTTTATCGACATCTTTATACTCACCAAATTATACTTCTTAAGATATGGCAACATCATACTGAATTAGAAAATCAATTTCTTGACATCAATGACAAAATAATAATATTAAGACAGTAAACATGCTTAATCAGTTATATCCATAATCATCAACAACCTTCTCAATATCCTTATTGAAATGCCAACAATCTCTTATTGTCTGTTATAGTGCCAACATAAAAGACAACACACAATGAAAATTTCATGCATATCTCAAACTGTATAGTAATTGTTTTCAGTTATGTTGTTTTACTTGTTTACTCAGTGATAAAACTCTTCAGTAGTTAGGAGACAAGCGACTGACTCAGATTGGACAACCAGATATCATTGATGGAATGATGACTTGGTTGATACTACTTAGGACACATAAAATTCTCAGTTGATTACCCTAAGACTAGGACATTGATTAGATTCAAGCCATGAGGGTTCCAATGAACCAGGATGTCATAAAAGTGAGTAAAAGATATGTACAAGTGAAAGCATAGATGCATGAAAGTGAGAAATACCAATGTTGGGTTGATAGATGGAGCGCTTGAGTACAAGAGCTGCCTATTTGCTAGGTTTTCACCTTCTTGGCAAAGATTTATTTATTTATTTTTTAACATTTTCCGGTTTTTAGGATTTTCTCAGGACATTTTAGCTGTATAGGTTGCTGGAGTAGAGAATACTAAGTGAAGAATTTATTAAGTGGATGGTGTTGATTGGTTCATGGAGCTATTCTCCTTCTAATGTTGAGAGCTGATAGGCACCAGAGCCAAAGACTACAGTAATGATGTAGGGACCCAGCCAGTTGGGTTCAAACTTTCCTTTGTTGTCTCGAAACTATTGATTTTTAGGATTTTCTCTCAGAACAAGGTCACCAACTTGAAATTCTCGTTGTCAAAACTTCTTGATATATCCTTTAGAAATTCTCTTTTTATACACTCCCAGATGATCAAATGCCACTTACCGACGTTCATCCAACAACTCAAGTTCTTGCAATCTAGATATTTTGTAGTCTTCATCAGTGACGAGACTGTTGGATCTCAAATCAACTAATTGGATAGGTTCTAAGGAAATTCCAACTCCTATGATCAAACCCTCCAATTGACTTGGCCAAATTATAGAGTGAACCTATTCGGTTATTAACTCCCTTACTTTAGGATCTGTAAGACCTAGGCAGGTATACCTATTCACTAGTGGCTTTCAACGACTAATGTTTTTTTTATAACAGATTGAATATCTTGGTCTAAATTCTTCCTTGCCTCAGAATGGCATGGCTTCCTGAGAGAGGTTATTTTAGATGAGTTCAAGATTGTTGTTGTGGAAGCTATTTGATCTTTGTACTTGAAATTTATATGTATGTATACTATTGCTAATTGGTTTTGTTAATCCTACACACTTATCCTATAATTTTAATGCAAAGGTAATTAATATGGTGACGGTTGTGATTTGTAAATGACCAGTGTCTTATCTGTTATTTGGGCTACAGAGTCTTATATTTCTTTAGGACTTAATGTATGATTTGTGAGACAATTTTTAAACCTACCCCCTTTGGTAAATCTGTCAGTTACTATTTCTTATTAGATCTGCTAAATGTTTATATCATAAACCACTTGAATGAATTTAACCTTAACCTTAAAGGACCATTCAAGGAAGAACTACACAAAACAATTGTAATCCACAAGTAGATCCTTTTAATCCAAATTATAACATAGGAACATAAAATTCACTGTAAGAATATGAATAACCTTATCTCCTTTAGATAATATCACAAACAACTGCCTACAGAAAATGAGATAATCCACAACACATATGTAGAAGAAAAATGACTGATTCTATTAAAACTTCAAAATGATACAATAGTATGCCAGAGGCTATAGTATCTGTCCAGTATCTAATATTCTAATCCCCCCTTCATTTAAAAAAAAATGCTCATATAAGTATGTGAGCAATGTTGGCAAATGCACACTCCAACGAAAAATTGTAGGTGATTGAAGGTATTGTCATTGATGGCAGCCTTACAATCATATGACTCTGGCAGGCACCGACATCGACAGAATCTACATCTGAAAAGCCCAAACCTCTGGTAGTAGAAATGCAAATTCAAACAGATCTTCCATAGAAAGAGGAAAGCAAAGCTATTACTACCACTGACGGATTGGAGATTGTGAAGACAGTTGGACAGTCATCCGGAACATCTATGACTGAATTTAGGCCTACTAATGTAACATAAGTGTTATTAGACTCAATAAAGAAAATAACAGAGTATAATGCATAGGCATATAAGGCTATAGATGACACTTTACCAATTTTTAAGATGATAGCTCCAAAGTGTAACATAGAAAATAAAGATTCTTTGAGCCATTTAGACACATTATCTAAGTATATAACCGACAACCTACTGACAATTGATCAAATCAATGAGGATATTTTCAGAGAGAAAATGAACAAAGAGAAGGAAAACTTCTTTAAGGAAACAGTCAAGAAAAATAAGGAACAGATGGATATCTTATTACCGGTATTAGGCAAGATAATTTTGGACTTCAAGAAACTGTACAAAGATACATGCAAAATTGACATTTTGACAAAAGATATAGACAAAGAAATTAGCATAGCTCAAAACAAAATCAATGATATTGCTGACAACTTGATAGGTTCATCAGGTTCAATATCATTAGTAGAATAGGAAATTACCAAATTTGAAGAGAAAATAGAAAAAATTGAGAAAGATAAGGAAAGATTAAGGTTTAAGGCAAAGAACTGAAGTGTAGACTAAGTCCTAAACTGGATATCCTCATCTCTTTGAGAAAAGAGATTTCCGAGGCTCTTGTTCCAGGACTTAAGACACCGGAAGAGAAAATGCACTTTCTCATTGGTACAATATAGAGGACTGAAGCAACATTGAAAGACATTGAGAGATTCTACAACAGTCTGAATTTTGCTTTAGCAGAGTTATATCAGATTGTAACCCATCAGTTACTGGGATCATAACAGGAACTACACTCAATTGACATTAAATGACAACCTTTGTCATTGATGCCAAAGTGGGAGTAGTAGAGGATGAGAAAAAGGATATGACATAAGAGATCACCAGTTCAAGGGGAGCACACATTTTTGAGCAAACAATTTTGATAACATAGTTTTGATAGTTTTGGTAAAACACTTTTTGGATACACTTTTTGGCTTTTTCTCATGAGTGTTGCCATCAATGCCAAAGGGGGAGATTGTTGGAAAATGCACACTCCAATGAGAATTTGTAGGTGATTGAAGGTATTGTCATTGATGGCAACCTTACAATCATATGACTTCGGCAGGCACCGACACCGATAGACTCTACATTGGCATACAATTCACCGACACCGAAAAGATTGATTACTGACACCCTAGCCGACAAGATTTTATTTATTGTATTTTGTAATTAATTGTAATATATTTTTGTAAGCCGACAAGGCAAATTGTAATAAGGCTCATATATAAGTATGAGATCTTAGAGAACATTTGTAATGAGGATATGTAGATGGATATCATGTGCGAATATTCAGGCATATTGTAAAGTAAGGTTTATGATTATTGCAGAGCTTAAACCGGTACTGAACCTGGCATAACAGATGCTGATCCGAAGTAGTACATGACATTGAATTTATATAATCCATTTTTGTAAGTCAGTGAGACTTCTCTTTTGTATTTAAGCAGTGAGATTTAGGCAGTTGGCATTCCTGCATGTGCAGGCCCCTATTGTAACAGTAATATTCACTTATTAGCCAGTAAGCGAATATTGTGGGTCACAAATCCCATTGAGGTTTTTCCCACACCGGGTTTCCTCATTAAAAATATTGTGTTATGGTGTGCTTTCTATGTTGTGGTTGTTGTTCTTATTTACTGCATTAATTCTTGTTTACTGGTATACTGTTTTGAGATGCAATTCATTTAATAAGTTAAGAAAATCCATTAGTTGGTCAGATACTGATTCACCCCCCCACTCAGTATCTTTGGGAATCCTAACAAGCAACACCTATTCTATGAGAAGTTATGTCCCTCCATCATTAACAATCTGATTACAATTGCTTAACAAAGTCAAAAATAAAAAGATTAAGCATGCCAAGATGATTAATATAACTATCATTCTTATAGAATCTAGCGACCACACTCTTCCTCTTCATATCTTCCTCAAATGAAAAGAGATCAAACAATGCCTAGTTGACATGTGCGGCTACATCTTCATCCTGGTTAAATCTAGCCATGGCTTTCTCCTTAATTCGTGCAAATTCTTTTTGCCATTGTTCTAATGGAGTTAGTTCACCTTCCTTGTAGACAACCGGTATTGCTGCAACACAGTCCTTGTCCAATATTTGGAAGTCTTTATTCAGTGTGTCTGTATATTTGTCATGCTCTACCAGGTATTGGTCCCCTTGAACTCTTTCTTCCGCAGTCATGGCCTCATTATCATTCAATACATCTTGCAATCTTGTCCTCAATCTCTCATGCTCTTTTAGAGATTTCACAGTCCCTGTGTATTCTTTCCAATATTGGTTAGCATATGGCAACATAGCTTTGAACTGTGCTCAATGACATCATTTTCCAATTTGTTCATCTTTTGTTGGGCATTGGTCAATTTCTTTGCTAACTTTTCAGCCTTTATCCTCCAGTAGGCAACATCTGATATAGCATCTAAGACCCTTAGGTCGAATTGAAAACCCATATCTGGTTCATATTCCCACATAATAGGAGTCTTTTGTGATAACTATCCTTGTAGCCTCTAGATTTCTTTAGTAGACTTCTCATACAAGCCTCTGTAAGTGTTGTTCTCTTTGACCAAAAACTCTGTTTGTTCCTGATTCAGTTTTGCTACATCCATGCTCAATTTGGCTGTGATTCCAGGATCAATTTTCCCAACTTGCCAGATCATCAGGTGGCCAAAAACTTGATCTGTATCAACAAGTATGGGTCTCTTCTTCTTTGAATACAAGGCCCATATTATGACAGCCTTTTGATCTGGATCATAGCCTGAGCCCATAAAGATCTTGTCTATCTCTTCTGGTATGATCTCCTTATTGGGATCTTGCTTCTTGAGGAAACTGTCAAACAACAATGCAAACCTCATGTCCCACCTTGAGTAGATTAGCACACTAGCATCCTTGAGTAGCTGCCTTCCTTTCTCAGGTGTCATTTCTTTCTTAGCAAGGTCCACCTCTTCTTGTAACCTTTGGGCTTGTTCTTCCTTTGTTTTGTCTTTCATAGTATTCCTAATTTGTATTCCTTTATGCTGGTACAAAAATGTATCAAACTCTCTAGAGAAAATGAAATCATTATCAGCAATTAATCTTCATGTTCAAACATCCATATATCTCCAACATCTTCGACATTGTACTATCCCATCATCAGATCCATCTGCACACCACTGTCAAATCCAGTAGGATATTCCTCTCTAGGGGAATCAACTGAAATAACATTAGAGATGGATTGAGGAGACAATTGAGCCAAGGGTTATGTATCGCTCATAGTTTTGATGTGCCCCCCATAGACATAGGCAGACACTCCCTCAAGCAACTCTAGCTCATGCTCCATAAGCGTTTTTGCTTGATCTAAGGGATCTTTGATGTTTTGAAGCATTTCCTCGTTTATTCTCCCTCAGAAGAGTTTCCATTTGTAGGCTTGTAACACTTGCTCATACTTACCCCTTTTTTCATTAGCTTCTTCCCTTCTTATGTTTCTAATTATAATGTCCCTACTATTTAGAGATCATTAACCTGCAAAAAAGATTGTTAGAACATGACAAACATATATGTATATATAAGTAATCTAAATTATAATCTAACTTCAATGCTTATTTAGCATCATCATAATTTTTATCTAATTAAAAGGATACGAATGCCATACAAAGTATGTCCTTAGGCGGCCGTGCGGCTCGCCTTCTTGGAACCCCTTGGTTCCAAGATGTCCTTAGGCGGCCGTGAAGCTCGCCCTCTTGGAACCCCTTGGTTCCAAGCCCTCCAGGAAATCGAAGCTGAGTTCGAATCCTATCTTGGGTGTAACCTCTTACACCCAAGCCCTCTAAAGAAGACCCTTGTCTTTCCTTGCCTTGGGTGATGCCTTCATCATCCGAGTCCTTAGAGGGGATCAGCCCGACCTTGAGTCCTGTCTCGGGTATAACCTCTTATACCCAAGACAGCCAAGGAAGACCCTTGCCTTTCCTTGATTGGGTGATGCCTCCATCATCCAAGTCCTCAAGGGGAAGTAACCAGATCCTTCTCTTCTTGGTTGAGTTTTAGTCAACCAAGTCATACGTCTGCATAATAGTTTCAATTCATAAACTATCCCTTGAGTTAACATGAATTCCTAATGTATTCTTTAACTTATAAACATCAATGTGTTATATCATCTTTAACATGTGCATTACATTTCATTAAATACCTTTGTATTAAATAATGCTTCCTAATGTGTAAACTTGTGTATACAACCATTACATGATTATGCCCTTTGCCTATATTTAATGACCAGTGAATACTACACATTAATTAATACATATATATTCACTAAACTACAATTAACATCACCTATTAATTAACATTACACATTACCCATTATCTAGCATTAAGGAGTATTACATATTAACTAATGATAATGATGTTATATATTAACTAATATGAGCATATTTACTAATATAATTATATTATTTAATACCCGAAACCCTTTGTTCCTTACCTTTCGACTGCAGTAGAAGACCCTCCTTCTGTTTTCTCCCCTTCCCGTTCCCCCTTTTCTCCTTACCGCTGCTACCTTAAATAACCCATGAGGGGTTGTGCCCCTCCACGACCCCTCCCGCATGAAGGGGTGTGGGGGCAATCTCAACCTAGGTTGCGGTTACCCACGCACCACTTTGTGCGGAAGTAACCCAACCCATTTCGGGTTTATTTAAGTTATGTTTTGTTTGTAATATATATAAATTAAATATATTAAATATTATATATTATTTCCTTTTTAATATATTAAATATTAAATACATTTCATTTAAATATATAAAATACTAAATAACATTTCATTTAAATATATTAAATATTACATATTAAAATATATTTAAATATCTTTCCATTTAAATATATATAAAATATCATTTCCTTTATTAAAACAAATTAAATATATTTTATTTTTCATAGAATACTTAGATTATTATTTAATATATCAAATGTATTACCAATTTAATCATTTGTTTGATAATACTTTTCGTTATTTAATTAATCCATATTTAATGATTTATTTCCTCTTAGTATATTAATTATTATCTAATAAATTTACATTGGTGATACTGTTAACTCCTTCCTTATGATAATCGATATTATTCCTTAATTGCTACTAACCATAACTGATGACTATTATCAAACTAACCATCATCTCCCCTCAAACCGATATTGCGTAAGTTCCTACTAATCATCTTCCAACCTTAGAGGAAAATCGTGAAGTCTCATAAATGAGACAATTTTCCGATTTCATTTATATGATTAAATATAATATCATTAAATAATTAATAATTTTAAATATTTATTCGTTGGTAATTATTATATAATTAATAATAATAAATTCTTTATTTAGGGTTTCTCTCTCTTTCTCTCCATATGTATAACGACCCAAGAGGGGACATGACACTAATGAAATCATAAGGTATGAGCGATACATGCTCTCCAGCCTTAAATTTCTGGGATGACCTCTCTACCCCTATGTATCCCTCTGGATCAAAGTTTGGCCTAGGGTCTCCTTCTACCATCTTGTAATAATCCAATTTATTCTGTAGCAAACCATAACTCTTTGAACTTTTGACAATAAAATTTGAATACACCAGTAATCCAGGCACAATGGATTGTTTTCCATGATCTGTTAAGTGCTGGGCACTAACTATTAACAACTACCTAACAATCTCTAGGCATGCCACTCTATTAGGCACTGTGATAGGCAATACACATGGTTTTCCCTCAAATCCATACACTCTTATTTGAGTGCAATCTGAAAATCAGTAAAAATCTCCCCAGTTGTGCTCAATTGTGGTGTCTTTGCCATAATCTTTTGGCCTTAAAAATCTTTGAATTTTAGGAGACAAAGCATGATCACATGGGTGTCCCAATAATCTGTGTAGTGTCTTAACAAAGTATTCCTCGAAATGCCAGTACTGGTTGTTGCTGTATCTTTGGTCCCATGAAGATATCCATAGTTGCACAAGCTTCCTTATCCCAACCTTATCATATGCCCTAATGCACAACTCATTTGGCCATAACCCTTTGTCTTTCCCAACATACAACAACATGTGCACAAGAATAGAGTAATGCTTGAAATGCACATTAATCACATCTCCTTTCAGTTTTTCTAGTCCATGATTGATGGCATCAACAAGATAGGTAGAAAAATCAAATAACCAGGGATCTTTAGATTGCAAATCTGCACAGATGACCATAGCCGCTATATCCATCAAGGGATGAGCCTCTATTCCTAGAACCTAAGCAGTGCAGTAGTATGTATACTTGAAGTAGGGGTGGAATGAATTGACATCATAGGGAGCTTTGTCATCTTTACCCAATGGTACTGTCGATCCTGTAACCATGGGTCTATGGCTGGGGAGTCTCCACCTCTTATAGATGTCCTCCAGGTTGAAGTACTCTTGTGCCAATTTCTTAGTATCAATTTGCTCTTCGAACCCCCAATCCAGATTAAACACAGTATCAACAATTTCCCTAGTAATTGATAGTATTGGTTCCCCCATGTAGTCATATATAGTTTTGGTCTTGGGGTCATAATTGTTGGCTAGGGATTTCATAAGTTCAACATTAACAAAGACATTTGCTATTGCTAGTTTTCCCAAATTGAGTCCCCATAAATTGCTTACGGGTTCAGGTGCATTCCTTCTGATATACCCAAAAATAAATAACTCATGACCTCTTATCTCCGTCCATATATCTCCAAGATGGTCAAATCTATCTTCTAAACCCTCCTGATCGGTCTTAACCTTTTTAGACCCGAGGCTTGACGAGGGACACTGATCAATAAAATATTGGGCCAGTGAACGCCCTTCCCTCTTTTGTCTCTTAGGTTTATCATCTACATATTGGGTTTCTTTTGCTTTCCTAGCTTTATTGGCCTTCAAAGATGATGACTTCATTTTAATTACAGGTTTATGAGGGAGAAGAACTTACTTGAATTCCAAGGGCTCTTCTTGCAAACCCAATTCCGAATTGTCTGGCTCGGAATCACTCTCTGTGAATTCTCTTAGGCACTATCAACAACGTCTCCTACTTTGTCAATTCATTGAGCATTTATGGTGAACTTACCAGTTAATAATTCTAGTTAAGCAATGGTGACATAGGTATTCATTTTGAATTTATGGTGATGTGACTTTACTGAGATTTGTTTTGATCTTCACGGCAACGTGTAATCATTTGTCTAGCAGTATTTTGAATTTTCCACCGTCGCTTATTTAACATTACACCTGTGCTATACTTCGATGAAATCATATGTCTCGATGGCTTTACCTTATGTTTTTCCAAAACACCATATTCCATCGACATCATTCTTTACTTCGGTGAAATTGACATCATCGCCGGAACATCTCTTGGTCTCATCGATATCTTTATTTCATTGAAGCCTTGCTATAAGTGTTTGTATCGGTGTAATGTTTTTTTTTGGATTTTTTTTACAAAAAAACCTTGCCCTTTTTTAATGATTTTTTTGGAAAAAATCAAAATTCAGCTTGCATGCCATAAAAAGTTAAAAAATATTTTTTTGAATTTTTTTCTTGAACTACGTGCCAGGGTTGTACGACCTAGTATTGAAGAAAAAAAACCCCTAGAGGCTCAGGAGTAAAAAATGGTCAAGTTTTATATGACCATAAGGGGTTTTGGGCCTTCTGAGCACGATGGTGAGGTTCGTTTAGGCCCAAAGTGCTAAGAAAAAAGGCCTATCCCTAGGTGCATAAAAAAACTTCTGTAAAACCCCAGATCTGCTTCCAATGCAAAAAACTTAGAACAAGAATAGGTTGCTGCAGATCTGAAGCTCTAATACCATGTGAGAGTTGAGAAATACAACACCACAGGAGCTCAAATGATCTCTGCAAGCTGAAATAAACCTGTTACAAGGAGAAGCAAGGAAGCAATAATGAAAAACCAAATACACAGAAGAATGCTCAAAAATATGAGAGCTCAATATTCACAAAAATGTGTAATGTGATAATGGAATGATACAAAAGAAAATAATTAACCTCTAATAGGTCAAGAAACCCTAAAAGGGAAAACCCTAGGCTTGCACACAATAATTAATAAAAGAATTAATTATTATGCACCTAATGTTAGCTTAAGTGTAAAAGAGATAAAGGGGAACTTAATTAATTAAACAAATGTCGTTTAATTAATCAAGTAAAGACCTGATTACTCTAACAATCGATACTGTAGTTTCATTGAAACTCTTTATTTTATCGGTGGGACCACTTCTGATTTCCTCGATGTACTTTATGTCGATGGAATTAATGTTTTTGGTGAATCCCTTTGGAGATCCATCGCCGCCAAGGTTTGTTCGATAAGTCACTTTATCGATAGGATATTGGTAGGCTTCTTCGATATAATCATTTTGGTCAGACTGGGCATTTCAGTGAAGGATGGACACCTATTATCGACAACTTTAGTTTAGGCAACGTCTTAGGGGTTTTGGTATCGGTGGAATGTTTTTTCTATCAAAATTATCAAGGGCATATTTAGCCTTTTATTACTCTTTTCAAAATCATCTTAACTCCTAATAAAACCATGGATTTTTCACATTTTAAAATCTGATGCTCAATAATGGCTCTGACTGGGGATGAGGGTATGTCACAAATACCTTCAAGGTCCTGGACTCTCTGTTGAATATGGACCTACTAATGGTGGTTGGCGGTATAGCAATTCCTGATTGTCTCCTATAACACTCTGTACGTAATATGCATTTTCCCTTGCTTTCTCCATAATCACATATGGCCCAAGCCAAAGGGCCTCAAACTTTCCATGTTTGCCTTTGTCATGGTTTATGGCATCCCACATCAGGACCCAATCACCTATCTCAAACTTCCTATTTGTTTTCCTTTTGTCATACAACCTTTTCATTTGATTCTGTGCCTTAACATTCGGTCCTGCAAAGAATCTTCCATATCGATTTCTTCTTGTATCATAAATCTGTGGACATGCAAAAGATTATCCAACGAAAGTCTAGCTTTCTTGCCATAAACTAGTTCAAATGGAGACTTTCCTGTGGACTTCTCGATTGTTATTCTATCAGACCAAAGTGCCAGACTCAATTTTGAATCCCATCCTTTTTTATTTTGTCCTAGCATCTTCTTGATGATCTTGAGGATATTTTTATTGCTAGATTTGGCCTGCCCGTTACCTTGGGGATGATATGGAGATGAATGGGATATTTTGATGCCATACTCCTCACAGAAGGTGTTGAATTCCTTAGATTTGAAGCACATTCCATTATCAACAATAATCCTCGTAGGGACACCGAATCTGGTGATGATATTTTCCATCATCAATTTGATGACTACTTTGCTAGTAGCCTGCTTGGTAGGAATTGCTTCTACCCATTTGGTTAAGTAATCGGTGGCTACCAATATCCACCTATGACCTCCACTAGATTTGTCTAATATCTCCCCAATGAAATCCAACCCCCATTGTTGAAAAGGTTCTTCAACCTGCATAGGTCTTAATGGGAGTGCCCCCTGATACTTCAATTTTCCTGAGAACTTCTGGCATGCTTCACACTTCCTCACATATGTATAGGAGTTATTGAATACATGTGGCCAATAATATCCTTCCCTCAATATTTTATGAGCTATGGTTTTAGCAGAAAAATGACCACCACAATACCCCACCATGCATTTCCTACAAGATTTCTTTTGCTTGATGTTCATCCAAGCAAAGCAATAAGATCCCATATCTATTTTTCTAATACAAGTCGCCATTAATAATCACATAATTTAATGATTTCAACTTCAAGGTCCTCTTTTGATTATCAGTCATATTGTCTAGACATTTCATATGTTTAAGATAATACACAACATCTGTGTACCATGCTGTGTGCTCGATGATGAAACTAGCTTCCTCAAGCCCAACTTCATTTGAAATCCTTCAGAATCTACTCCTGCCACAAGTTTAGCTAATCCCTGGCCTTTAATTACTTGTGAAATATTGAGCTTGATGTTAAACTCCTAGATTTGATTGATCCATTTGCACCTTTTTCCTGTTACTTATGTCTGTCTGAAAATATCTTTCACTGCTGCACTAGGAACATAAGCTGTGATCTCTGCCCCTACCAGGTATGGTCTAAACTATTTTACCACTTTCACCAGAGCATAGGCTTGTTTCTCATTTATATCATACTTGATCTCAGATGGGCTCAACGATTTGCTAAAGTATGCAATGGGTTGCTCACAACCATTTTGGTTCTTCTGTAATAATACTGTTGCCACTGTGTGACAAGAGGCAAAAGAAAAGATCATAAATGGTTTGCTAAAATCTAGTGATATCAGTACTAGTGCCTTAGATATTGCCCTCTTGATTACTACAAAGGACTCCAATGCTTCTGCATCCCAATATATCTTGGCTCCTTTCTTGAACATCTGCACTATAGGTTTTACAATATCTGCAAAGTTTAAGATGAATCTCGTGACAAAGTTGATTTGTCCCAGAAATGACTGTATAGCTTTAACAATTTTTGGAATGGGGACTTCATTGATTGAAGCTGTAATACCCTAAAAATGGTCATCTAAACCATGGGCCCCTAATCTCGACAACATCACCAAGGTCCTAACCAAAGGCAATTAAATCAATCTTGAGCACATAATTAATTCTTTAATCACCAAATATCACATGGCAAATCGAATACTCAATATTAATTAAATATTTATTTAATTAATTGAATCATTTCCAAGAATATCATTTTGATCAAATTATATTACTTTAATTTATTAAATATCCTTGCATATTTAATTAATTAACAAATTTGCCATTTAATCATGCAAAAAAAAGGAATTAATCACAAAGCAAGAGTTGAATTGAAAATAAAATAAAAGAATTGAATTTAGAGAGAAATCAAACTTGAGATATTATTTCTTTTTCTAAATTTAGAACTTGAAATCAGAAAAGCAATTAATTGAATTATTGATTATTCTCTAAAATTGGAACTCAAAGCTTTTCAGAAAAAGAAGTCCAGTTGCATTGAAAAGACTCTTTTCTTGAATAAATCAAATAATTATCTATTTTTATCACAAATGCATGGAATTAATTTAATATTATTTCTAACGCAACTTGAACTTCTTATCTAAATGCATTTCAATTAAACTATAATTGGAATCTATCTCGAGGTTAACTGAACCCGATTTCTCAATTATTTTCAATTAATCCTAAATTGAGTCTTTTCATCATCTCTCTTGTAATTCTCTATAAATTTAGCCTCCAGCTCTCATTCCAATTCACCCCAGAGATTTTTGAGAACACGCTTGGAGATTAATTATTATTACACTGATTTTTGCTCTGGAGTCATTGAATACATTGTGCTTTTTTAGATTACTTGCATCCATCATTGTTTGAATCCATTATTGCTTGAATTATTCATCCATTTTAGCTTAATATTATTCTCATATAGATTAAATCCTTCACCTTGGTGTAGTCTAGTCACTTGTATTGCTTATAAAAATATGAGGGCAATCTTATACTCGCATCTTTTAGAAGGCAATTAGTCTCTTTGTTATGGTTTTTTATTTATTGATTATTGATTACTAACCATACATGTAATGACTTAATTGAAGTGTTGTGCTTGCAGCTACAAACCCTTTTTCACACACACATATTTGACGCCCATCGTGGGGCAGAAGACTACATTTTTCAGCCTGCAAGACTAACTTTTATTTTTCTATTTTTCAGATTTTTTGACTTTTTTGGATTTTGTCCATACAACCTCTACGTCATCTCGTATGACATTTTTCACAGGTTGAAACGACAAACTGTAGGTGTCATACAAATATGAATTCTGTATCATATGAGAAGGGATCTTGTATCGTACGATATGGTAAACTCTGTCATACGATTGTATTTTTCTGGTTAAAAAGACAAAAAAGCAAATTTCATGATTTTGGTTCTTTGTTCAAATTGATTATTCTGACGAATGACCCTGGTTGTTTATCTTTCTATCTTAGAATTTTTCACAGCCTAATTAGTTTTTTGTAGAACGCTTGTCAAAGAATATGCTTGTCGTACAAAGACAATATGACTACTGATTCGTTGTCTTTGCAGGTTGCCTGAGGAGAATTGACCAAACATCGTGTATTCTTTAAATTCATTTTTAGGAACCTAAATTGCTATTTGGTTAAAGAGAAAATCTATATTTTGTGTTTTAAGTAAATTCTGAGAGGTAGGAGAGTATGCTCTTGTCTTTATAGACAATCAGAAATTCAAACCCTTGAGGCATTTTCTTTAAGTTTGAGATTTGTACATCTTTAGCGGGCTCCCGAGGAGCTAAAAAATCTTTAGCCATTATGATTGGTGAGAGGGGAACGACCCAAGTGGGAACGGCTAAATGCCAAGTACTCCAACCCACTATAAAATAAACATGATTTGATGAAAATCAAGTCAACGACAGTGCTCGGGAATAGATCTCCTTCGTACCTTCGGTTATATTAAACCTTGGTTTTCAAGGCTGGGAGACCTCTTAATTGAGTTTATACCTCGACGCACCGAATGGATCCCTTACTAGTTCCAATTAAAATTAGAAGCTACCCGGTTCACCACCGAAAGGGGGGATAATCTTTGTGCAAGAGAGATAGTAACTCTCCCAAGATACTTGTCATTTTGTGCCCCCATTAGTGTTTGGAGTCGGATAATACGACATTGAGAATCCATTGCGTGAGACTCAGCGGCTGTATTCTGATTAGCTATTGGGTGTGTACCTAAGTCTACAAGCAAAGGTTTTCTTCTCTCACCAATTTTCGTATGGTTTGCATGTTATGATTGGAGTTACTATTCATACTACATGTTTTCTGTGTTTTCATCTTCGAGAAAAAAAACAAACTGAAATACCAAAATTGGAGAAGACAAGAAACAAACTCAGTGATTAGAGACGCCGTCCGTGTCAGAACTAGTCCATCCTAAGTCGAAACTCTGTCCAAAACTAGTCTATCCTGATAAAAAATCAGTCCATCTCATAATTGGTCATACTCAGCAATCGAAAAAACTCAGAATTTTAGTCTCTGCTCTGTGAACAGTCGTATGAATCTGATCATTTATCATCCTGCATCACATCTTGTGTCGTACGAGTCTTGTGATTTCTTTTCCTGCACCGTATCCTATGTCGTACAAAACCCAGAAGTTTGTCGTCTGAAGCTAAATCCTATGTCATATGAAACATAACTACACTAGAATCTTTTGTTATCCTGTACATACCCATCTGTCGTACGGTACAAGGCAGCAACTCGTACGAAATAGAACTGTTGTCGTCCTGAAGCTGCTAAATTGTTGTCCGGTTCAATAAATACTGTCATTCGAATCTTTGGTTTTGTCAGTACAGAATAGTCAAACTTGCCTAAAAATAGTCTACAACAAACATAATACTAGTTATCATCATCCTAAGCATAAAAAGATCAAGACAGTGTACCTCTGCCATTTGTGTTGCATGATTTGGTCTATCATCTTTCAGCTAGTTCAAATCAACTACCCATCAAACTTAAGTCACTTAGATAACGTCTTACATAGGATAGATCGTTCCTGAAACCAGACTGAATCTTAGCCACTACTCTCGAATCAACCTAGATAAACATCTTATACATGATAGATCTTTCCTGAAACCAGACTAAATCTCAGTTGTTTCTCTCAAACAATACATTAACCAAACAAACTAGCTTGAAATTGATCTTGAACTCTGCATCATAAACAACTTTAGGTCACACTAATGCATAAAAATGCCTATTCAAACCATGAGTTCTCGTAAGAAAGAAGCCAAAGGCAAAGGAAAAACCTTCTCATATAAAGATAACCCATTTTACGTGGAGGATGCACTCACTGACATATCTTCATCATCAGGCAGACCAATTTTTGATGAACCTAAATCTCCACTATATGTGAGATGGAACACAATGACAAGAACAAGGAAAACATTAGTATTCACAAAACTGATAATAATTCCTCATCAAGTGAAGATGAAGGAGGTGCTGAACCCCTAGAAAAGGATATTCGTGACTGTCAAAAGGACAAAGACTTTAGAAAAATGATGACAGCTATCCTGGCTCGAGAAAAGGAAGACTATTTCCTAAAACTAGCAAAACAAGGTGCCAAAGTTCCTACTGGATATGATGTTCAAACACTCGTCACTAAAAAGGAAAAGTCACCTATACTCACAGTACATAGACGATTACAAGCCTTACATACTAAGATCATAGAATTGAAGAATAAGGATAAATCCCCAAAACAATATTCTCTGGAGACAATATGCCCATTTCCATTCGACAAAAATCTATACATGTCTCCATTTCCTTCACGAGTTGAGATCCCCAAATTTGACAAATATGATGGTACCTCAAGTCCTCAAGATCATGTCAGAGAGTTTTGTACTGCCCGTATGGAGTTCATACATGATCAAACGTATCTATGCACCTTTTCCCGAGGAGTTTGGGAGGACAAGCCATGGAATGGTTCTCAAGCCTACCTAAAGGAATAAAAATGTTTGAAGAACTAATCCAACTATTTTTAGAACAATACTCATACAACATTCAACATCCCGTGACTATGATTGATCTTTGCAATACTAAACAAAAAACAAGGGAGCCTTTTCTCACTTTCCTCCAACGTTGGAGAAAAATGTTCTCTAGGTATCCACGACCTATCCTAGACTCTGAGAAAATGGATATATTTGTCAATAACTTGGTCCCCGAATTGAAGTATAGTATACAAATGCAAGTACACCCATCATTTAACAAAGTGGTAGATAATGCCATTCGAATGGAAGATGTGCTCATAAAGAATGGAGATATCTCACCTTGGAAAGAAACACAACCAAGATCTAGCTCTAAAGAGAAGAACAAGTATTGGAAATTTGGCAAAGACAACAACAAGAATATTGTTAACGATGGAGTAGTAGACACTATTAAAACTAACTCAAAGCCCACAATATTCAACTTGGCTAGTGGTACACAAGCACTTAAAGTTGCTGAGGCTGCAAGAGAAAATCCACCAAAGAAAACAAAAGAATGGTTCAAAGAAAAGCCTTGGCTTTCCAAACCTAAGCGTGATTTTACTCCTCTCGAAGAATCATATGAATCTGCTTTCAAAACTCTGTTGGTAAACAACTTGATAATGCTACCAGATAACTCAAGACCATATGATCTAGAAGTCAAACCAAGATGGTGGAGAGAAAGTGAATACTGACTTCCATCGGAATAAAGGTCATAACATAAACAATTGCATGAAGCTAAAACATGAGATTCAAGATCTCATAGACGCTGGTACAATTGTTTTGGGAATCATCCGACCAATGCTGATCATAAAGCATTTAAGGACCCTTTACCTATTTACGAACAAGGTGATTCCTCAAAGACCAAAGGAGGTGCCAAAGTAAATTATAGTTATACCACCAATGACAACATCATTAACATGATTGAGCCTTCTCAATCAGAATATTGCAATGTGATTATAGTCCAAGATAAACCGAATGAATCATGATATGCAAGAGCTTTGACCCATTCTCAAAAGAAGGTCACTCTCCAAGGAGCTAGTTCTTCCAACCCGGCTCAAGCAACATTAGACCCACCAGCCCAATCAAACAAACAAAAAGAATCAACCTTGGATAAATTTAAAAGGCTAACTTCAACATCATCCTCCGGATATAGTGTCGTTGAACAGTTGAAAAGGACAAATGCTCAAATCTCAATTTTTGAATTGCTAAAACTCTTGTATGCTCGCAAAGAGATCCTAGACAAAGCATTACTCACCACTAATGTTCCCAAGGATTTAGACATTGATCGGTTTCAGTCTATGGTGGGTCATCTGACTTCACATCACTATCTGACCTTCTCTGAAGAAGATGACAACTCGCTAAATCATCCACATAACCAACCATTGCATATTGAAGCCATGATCCATAAACATAGGGTCAAACATGTTTTGATAGATGGAGGCGCGGGGTTGAATATCCATACTTATAGTCTACTTAGACAACTAGGATTCTTTGAAAATGTCATTGATCCCGACAAGAGAATAACCATAAAAGCCTATGATGAAGAAGAAAGGACCTCTAAAGGTCTGGTATCATTACCTATTAGAGTGGGACCTGTAGAAAGAGATGTCCTTTTCCATGTACTTGATATTCCTTTTTCATACAATATCTTACTGGGCAGGCCATGGATTCATGAAATGAAGGCAGTTCCATCAACATACCATCAATGCTTAAAGTTTCCTTATAATGGAACAGAAGTTAGTATTCCTACTGATATGAATGTCATCTGTAATGCATTGATAAAAGGTGCAAATAATTTTGTGCCTCATAATAGGGCAACCTCTACAAATGAAGATCTAGAAACAATGATGAAAGACTTGGAAAAGAAATCGAAGATTACAAATACCGACATGGATGGCTACAAGATAGAACTGGTACTTTCATTAGTCTCTCTCCCTCCATCACCAAAATAGTTGGGCAAGCCATCAGAGGCTATGAGAACACATACTTCAACTCTGAATACCATATATGATGGTCTCTTTGTATAGTCTTCTACCTCCTTGGTAGATGAAATAGAAGAGGATGCTGTTCTTAACTGGCTCTTTAAGGAAGATAGTCAAAATGAGGAGGTACGACATTGTGAGATTTCCTCAAACCAATATGGTCTTGGATACAAGATGATTCAATGAAGGGGATAGTCAGGTACTGGTCCCCTGGGCAAACATCAAGAGGGTATTACTGAACCAATTCATTTGCAAACAAAATCCACAAATGATAAGGCTGGACTGGCGTACAATCCAAAAAAGACATTAGACCAAAAACATATTTCTAAGTCTATGTGGTAGAAAGGATATCGCCTTCAACATTATAGGAAACAGACGCCCAACAAACAAAATCAGAGTGTAGAAAAGAGAAAGAAGAATCATCAGTCAAGAAAGAAGAAATAGTCAGTGCCCAAGCTCTGATGGTGTCAACTACAGTACTACAAGAAGTTGAGGTCCCAGAGGATATAAGAGATGAAGTAGTAAGAATTAGAGAATTGTTTGCACCACTAAAAGTTCTAGTCACATACACTGGTAGGAAGCAAGTAGATGATTCAGAGACTGACTCAAATGAGTATGAATGGGGTCCAGATCACCTCTCAGACACATCCACTATAGAAACTCCAGAATAGTCTAGCGGTATCATAGATGATACTAAGGAGCTGATGCACATAAAACTAGATAAGGAAATAAAGGAAATTAGACAAAAGAGACAAGCAAAATATGAAGAAGGACTAAAGGAAGGAAGAATACCAGAAAATTTCTTATCTATGTCCCCCTATGCTAAAACAGAACAAATCGGGTATAACACTACACAAGAAGAGTTAGAAGCTACAGAACAAGAACAAGTTATCAGTCCAGAAGAAGTTGAATGGAGTAGATGACAAGGAATCACAGAAACATCAAGATCATGTCAACAAGTATGTCAGATACAAATGACAAATGAGCTACAACATGAAGGAACTTGCAACATTAAAGATGTTGGTGTTGATACCATGCATATGCTCACTAAATCACTTGAAGAAGACTAGATAAATTTATTTGATGACTCTGATGACTCTGACAATAGTCCTATTCAGGACAATATCTACTCAACATCAAAATCTGAATCATCTGATGTAAACAATGAAAATCTGTCTACTGATCTTATCACTGTCAAACCATGATATGAAGTCCAGTCTGGCGTAGGGAATGACGTTACAAGTATGTCTATTAAATTAGATCAACTAAATATTAACGTGAACTTTATTAATCATGTTCTTACTCTTCATGATCTCGAGACACTTACGCAAGGTATCCTTCTAGAACTCGACTTTTCGATCTGCAGTTGTGATGACAATACCGTGAACACTCTCAAACCTATCCAACATTTATCCTTACTACATCCAGAACTAATTGATTGTACTTTACAGAATCAACTCATGAATATACCTACTTTTGCCAATGACTATACGTTAGCCTATTATCTCAATGCAGTTGAGCCTATAGACTCTTCCACCAGTGAACAAAGTGAAAACATGACTGAAGCGGATATCAAGTATCTTAGTTGCAAAAACAAGAAAAATAAAAAATAAAAGATTTGATGGTGAAAACCACACTGTGACGGTGTCAGAATCTAAAAAAGAGAAAATAAAGGACGTACCTAAAGGTGAAAACCTCTTTGAGGCGCCTGAAGGTGAGATACTTGATGTACTGCCAAGTCATTTCTAGGAAAGGTCTTCCATATTGATCGATCCAACTCAGCCAGTGAACATTGGGAGTCAAGAGACACCACACATCATTCATGTAGCTCAATCACTATCAGTAGAAGAATTGAAGGATTTCACTCATCTATTCTTAGAAAAGAAAAGAAAATTTGCATGGACATACTCTAATATGCCAGTCCTGGATCCTGATCTCATCATGCACCATCTTTCTATCACACTAGGAGTTAAACCAGTAAAGCAAAAAATCCGTAAGATGCACCCACATGTGGCACTACTGGTCAAGGCTGAGCTAGAAAAACTACTAAAAGATGGATTCATTAGAGCTATAGATTATGCCGAATGGATTTCAAACATAGTATCTATGTCAAAGGCAGACAAATCTATCAGAGTTTGCACCGACTTCAAAGATCTCAACAAAGCTTATCCGAAGGATGACTTTCTATTACCAAACATTGATATAATAGTCGACATGACTACTGGGTATGAGATGTACTCACTTATGGACCGATTCTCCAGGTATAATGAAATCAAAATAGCTCCTGGAGATCAAGAGAAGACAACTTTCACCTGTGCATGGGGAACCTTTTGTTGGAATATCATGCCATTTGGGCTAAAGAACACATGAGCAACCTATCAAAGAGAAGTTAATACTATTTTTCATGACATGATGCATAAGAATATGGAAGATTATGTTGATGACACTTTAGTGAAGACTATGAAGAGATCCACGCATATTCAAGAGCTAGGTCCTATACTAGACAAAATGGAAAAGTTCAAACTCTGGTTAAATCCAAAGAAGTGTGCATTCGGAGTAACATTTGGTAAACTACTTGGCTACATCATTTTAAAGAAGGGAATTGAGGTTGATCCTGATAAGGTCCAAACCATAATGGAAATGCCGCCTCCGATGAACATCAGTCAAATGAGAAGTCTACAGGGACGTCTCCAATCCATTAGACGCTTCATTTCTAACCTAGCAGACAGAGCTCAACCTTTCACAAAAGTATTGAGGAAAGGAATAATATACAACTGCAATCAGGAATGTGAACAATACCTCTAGTAGATAAAAGAGTACCTATCTAATCCACCAGTATTGATGCCACCCATTCAGGGTAAACCATTGATCTTATACATACCAACAACTGATTCATCACTGGGGGCACTTCTGGCACAACAAGATGATAATAAAAAGGAGCGAGCCATCTATTACATCAGCAAAACATTGGTGTCTTATGAAATGAACTACACTATAATAGAAAAAGCATGTTTGGCATTAGTGTTTGTATCACAAAAATCAAGACACTACATGTTAGCACATTCATTCAAGCTGGTGGCTAAAATTGATCCGCTCAAGTATCTACTCAACAAAGCAACAATAACAGGAAGATTGGCAAAATGGGTCATGATCCTTACAGAATTTGACATTGAATATGTGGAACCCAAAGCCATGAAAGGACAGTAATTTCTAATCAACTTTCTGAAGCTTCGCTTGAGGACACTCAACCGCTGCATATAGAGTTTCAAGATGAATCAATAATGCATCTTACTCAACAACCCTGGAAGATGTTCTTCGATGGGTGTTTTACTTAAAATGGTTCCAGTGCTAGAATACTATTAATCACTCCTTAGAAGTATTCAATCCCAAAGTCTTATAAGATTCTATTCCCTTGCACAAACAACATTGCAAAATATGAAGCTTTGGTAAACAAGATAAAGCTAGCTATTGAATGGAAGGTTGCAAAATTATACATCTATGGAGATTATCAGTTGATCATAAATCAAATCAATGATACATATCAGACTCAAGATGGGAAACTGATACCTTATAAGAGAATGGTTGATGATCTTAAGAAGTATTTTACTTTTGTATCATTCCAACAAATTCCTAGATCCACAAATAGAGCAACAGGTGCTATGGTCACCTTGGTGTCTATAATTGAGTTACAAGAGTCCAATTTTCGCTTTGAATTCCTAGAGGAAGAGTTACATTACCCGACCTATGATTCTCTTGAGACCCAAATAGTCTATGCTATTATTGGATATGACTCATCCCGGTACAACCACATCTACTCTTATCTATGAGACCAAATTATCCCTGAAAATCTAACCCATAATGAGAAAAGAAACCTAACATGAAACACTTCATGGTATGTTATCATTGCTAACAATATTTTTAGATGAGGTTTGGATGGTACATTGATTAGGTGTCTATAAACTGAAGAATCTAAACGTGTGTTATCGGTAGTTCATGAAGGTATTTGTGGATCTCATTCAAATGGTCTTACTTTAGCTCAGAAACTATTACAGGCTGGCTACTACTAGCCAGACATGGAGAAGGATGCTATAAAGTTTTCTAAAACTTGGGAGAAGTGTCAACTACATGGAAATCTCATACATGCTCCAACAAGGGATCTCATACCCTTCATCACACATTGGCCTTATCAGCAATGGGCCTTTGATCTCATTGGTCAGATATATCCTACTTCATCTAATGGATATAAATTTATCATAACTACCACTGAGTATTTCACCAAGTGGGTAGAAGTGGTTCCACTCATCAATGCAACCGGTAAAAAAGTCACCTTGTTCATCCTAAACTATGTCATCTGCAGGTATGGGATACCTTCATCCATCGTGACTGATAATGGAGGACAATTCAAGAATAAAGATCTAGACGAGCTCTGTGAGAAATTCAAAATAAAACAACATTGGTCATCAGTATATTACCCTCAAGGTAATGGACAAGCTGAGGCATCTAACAAAAACCTATTGACTATCTTGCACAGAACAATGAACAAATCTGGGAAGGATTGGCATCTGCAGCTTAATCCTGTACTATAGGCTTACAGAAAAAGTATCAGAACACCTATTGGGGCTACACCTTTCTCTTTGGTGTATGGGTCCGAAGCAGTATTACCTATTGAAGTAGAAATACCATCTCTAAGAGTTTCCTTGGAAGGTCTTGTTACTGATGAAGATCATAGAATATCTAGATTGCAAGAACTCGAATTGCTGAATGAGCATCGACAAGTGACATTTGATCATCTCAGAGTATATCAGAAGAGAATGTCCAAAGGATATAACAAGAAAGTTTGACAAAGAGAATTTCAGGTTGGTGACTTAATCCTGAGAGAAAATCCTAAAAATCAGCAGTTAAGAGATAACAAAGGGAAGTTTGAACCCAATTGGATGGGTCCCTACATCGTTGCTGCAGTATTCGGCTCTAGTGCCTATTAACTCTCAAAATCAGAAGGAGAACATCTCCGTGAACTGATTAAAACCATCCACTTCAAGAAATTATTCACTTAGCATTCTCTTCTCCAGCAACATTTACAACTGAAAAAGTCCCGAAAAAAAATAAAAAAAAATAAAAAAATAAAATAAAATAAAATCAAAAGAAAATAAAAATGGAAAAAGATGAAAAAAGAAATATAAACAGAGAAAATGCCTTGGTGAAAACCTGGTAAACAGGCACCTTGGTAAAAAAAAATGAATCTCTGCCAAGCGGGTGAAAACCTAACAAACAAGTGCCTCTTGTACTCAAGCGCTCCATCTATCAACGCAACGTTGGCATTCCCGCTTTCCTGCATCTTTGCTTTCGCTTGTACATATATTTAGTGACTTTTGTGACATCCCGGTTCATTGGAACCCTCATGACTTGAAACTGATCAATGTCCTAGTCTTAGGTTAATTGACAGAGCACATTACATGTCATAAGCAGTATCAACCAAGTCATCTTTCCATTAGTGAAACTTGGCCATCCACTCTGAGTCAGTTACCTGTCTCCTGACTACTGAAGAGTTTTATCACTGAGTAAACAAGAAAAACAACATAATGGAAAACAATCACTAAACAGTTTGAGCTATGAATGAAAATTTTGTTTGTGTGCTATCTTTTATATTGGTTTTCGATTATTATCCCTTTGAGTAACTCGAGGAAGTCTATTGTGACTAAGAGGAGCAAGGATTGGGGGCATAATATTTTCTTTGTTTTTTGCTTGTAGGAATGATCCCAATGATCTGGAAACATCTAAATTAGCTGGGTGTCTATGATAAGAGCCTTCACATCAAGGTGAATTCGCCTCACATACCTCGACTCTGCTTATTTGTATGCTACAGGGAGGTTCCCATCATTTCTTTGTTTGTTTTGAGGAAATTTCTTTATGATGCAATTTGGGTCCCTGCGAAATCTCTCCAAGGATATGAACGAAAAAAGGGTCATTGCGGACAAGATAATAAATATTGCACATTGAAAAATAAAGGAAGTCTAGCCTGCTTGTGTGTTTGTTATGCTCAGTGATGAATCTTAAGTATTTTAAATCCAGTGACTAGGTTTAGGTTGCATTTTGCATTTTATTCTGTATTTTGTGAATCTAGAGTGATTTCGGTTTGATAATAATGATCTTAATTTTATGAGAGCTGAAAGCATCATCATTTCTTACGCTAAGTGGTCCATTTTTCATCATTTTTTCGATTGAGTGCTTGTGTTTTCATATGTTAGCTACATACATTGACATCTTACATAGACTCATACATTTCATATTACTCATTACACATTCATCTATTTGCATATGAAAAGAAACAAAAATAGACATCCATAATCATTTGCATTACATACCGAAAAGAAATGCATACATATAGAATAAAGCATATAGAACGCATCTCATAAACAAATCAACACAAGTACGATGAAATCAAATCGGATCTCGTATATATATATATATATCATATAAAGTTAGAGTACAAAATGATGTCAAATGACATGTACAAACTCCCATCAGAGCAAGAATTGTATAGGCTACATAAAATGGGTGTCTACAAAAAATACCAGAGCTACAAAAAAGACTATCTAGCTCTCAGCCCCTCCCTCATCGCTTGGTGGAGGAGGTGGAGCCTGCTGATCAGGATCTTAACGAGGTGCCTGAGCTCCCTCCAACCATGCCATATATTGTGAGTAGGGGACAACCTGTTGTGTAATTGGAACTACTACGCTATATGCTACAATATAGTATGCTTCCCTACTCATTTGGTGAAGGACCTCCTGCCACAAAGCCTTTGTCTTTGCTCTTATCTCTGCTCTCATCTTTGCAACCTAGCGATCACGCTCAACCCTAAGCTCTGCTAGCTGTCAGTCTCACTCCGCCAGTTGAGTCTGAGCCACTGTCAATTGTGACCGTAGCTCCACAAGACGTGCTCTCATCGATCATCCCACGTCAGTCCCCTTCTCTTTCGCAAGCTCTCCATCCCCATCTCCACCTCCAACTCCACCTTGCTCCTCCCACCACTGCCGGACTTGTCTTAGAGCTACTTGCTCCTCCTCAGCTTCACCCAACCTCACACCTATACTCCCAAGGGATCCACCTGTTTGTATTTTGGTATGGTTTTGTCATTGATGTTAACACCTGCTAACACACCTACTTTGGAGATCCAATAACATTCACCGACAATCAGTAAAATGCTCAAACAATCACTGGTATATAGTTAACCAACAGGATATAATGTTCACCGATACATGCAATGACATGGAAGACACTTGGTAATGTCGAAGACATCATGTGGACACTTTTCCTTGAAGTAATATCATTGGTATATTCTTATTTGCATATTTGCTTTTACCGGCAAATAGGTCTAGGTTATCTAGGGTTACACCAGCAAGTTTATCTTTTCCAGATCAGCATGGCACGCTATGGAGATGATTTATTATTGTTGTAAATGCATTAAGCTGACATGTTCAATCGGTTATTGCATCAGATATTGTATTATTTGTAAAATGTTTTATTGTAATATCTTGTAGAGCTGACCTACTAAAATTGGTCTTAGGGTATGGTATAAATGTAAGATCTTATTTGTAAGATCAAATGTGGAATGCGAAAAAGATTTAAGGAAGGGTATATGCAAGATCAAGCAAAGATATACATGAAGACATCATTTGAAAGTGAAGTTAGGTTTTTGGAAAAGCATATCAGCATTACATCGGTACTGAATCCAGCATATGAAGATGCTATTTTGTGCAGTACATTCTCATTGGATTTAACCATCCAACTATAGTCAGTGTGACTCCCATTTGTGTTTGAGCAGTGAGCTTTAGGCTGTTGGCCTTTCTGCATGTGCAGACCCCTCTTTGTACACTTACTATCTACAGTAGTATCATCTGATTGTGGGTAAGGTTTCCCACCGTGGTTTTTCTCCTTATAGGGTTTCCACGTACAAATATTTGTGTCATGTGTTGTGGTTGACTTTGTGCTTATGTTTCATGCATTAATTCTTACCGGTACAACATTTCCTGTTAACATTGTTTACCGCCACAATTAACTGTCTTACCGGTATTAAGCAATAAGTTGGTTAATAAGATTTTGGTTTGAATTTATTAGACAACTGATTCACCCCCCCTCTCAGTTGTCCTTGGTACCTACACCGCCCTCACCCCTCTGCTGACCAGTTGGAACCCTACTGCTGCTAGCACCAGGATCACCACCTGCCTGCCTTTGAGCCTCAACTCTCTGTCCTCATCCCTGTCTCTATCCCTATCCTGGTGTGGGGGCATCATCCTCAACCTCCTCTATATGAGGAGCTTGCTCAGCTGGATTTGTCAACTTAGGGAATGAATACTGCTGGAACCAATCCTTGTATTGGGGCAATACCCCCGCATTTGCAACATCATCCAGGTAGTCCCATCTCAGTCACTGTAGATAAGTCAGCTCCTGCATACTCAAGGCATAGGATAACCTCAGTGACCATCCCTACCTCTCCTCATCAGTGTATTGGGCATACCCTTTAAACTCCTGTGACACCCCCTGAGGCCTACCATATTGCCTCATCACCAGTGATACTACAAATCACTCCACTATAGTCTGCAATCTACTGATAAGTGGGCGCATAACAAAAATATCCTGGTGTACTAGCCGCCAGTCATCCCATGGCTCTAGGACCCTGTAAGGTCTCCATATCATAGCTATAAGGTCATCTAACTGCCGCCACCAAAAATCGGTCTTGCGCAGATGGGGCTGTGTAACATAACCAACATACCTATATATAATCAGCTGCCTAGGCTCTCTACTATCATCTACAATAGGCCGACAAATGGGAAGGTTCTCCCAAGCCCAAACTTGTAAGATCAACACACCAGTGGCCATGCTCTTGCCCTACCTATACACTATCTCATGCATCTCGTGATACATGTGGGATAATAAATATGAACCCCAGCCAAGCCTTGGAGGGGTCTCCATCAATCTCTCCAACATCTTGCCCCAACCACACTAGAATCCCTACTGTCCCCTATCCGACATCAGAAAGTAGCCAATAAAACCTGGTAGGACACACGCCAGAGGAAACTCCTCATTGTACTTGCTCATCATGATGTCCCAACTGATGGAACGTGTCAATATATCAGGATCCTTGAAGACATGCCTAACTGCCTATAATCCAGGAAGGCATGCTATATCATAATCCACCTTATCCCTAGCAAAAGGGATAAAGAGGATCCTATATACATCCTCGGGAGTGATGGTCATCTCCCCAACTGGTAAATGAAATGTGTTATGCTTTTAATGGAATCTCTCCACCAACACCGTGAGCATACTGTGATTCACATAGATACCAGGTAATCTAAGAAGGTGCATCAAACCGCACAAATCAATATGCACCTGGTCAACCTCTGATAGCTGTCAAACTAATGTCATGGTAGGCAGATAAATGCATCTGAAGAGCACATGAGGTAATCGAACCTACAAAAATCACACAACGAAGCATCAGAAAACATTCCAAATAAGCCTAGAAGAGAAGTAAAACATCACGCAAATCCAACTATGCCAATTGCAAAATCAAAATTTCAAGTTTAGACATTAAAAAATGCTCACTGTTTTCTAAATGACAAAACACAGAAGGGCAGAAACTCGTACGAGTCAAGATTAAGCCCCGTACGACAAAAGACTCCCATACGAAAAAATATTAGACTTCAGATGACAAAATGTTCTTTTATGAAGGTTGTCGTACGACATAAGGGTGGGGCACGAATGACAAAACTAATGGCCTCAAACAACAAAACAAAATTTAGCAGTTTGTCGTATGAGACAAAATCTTGTCTCGCACGACAAAACAAGATTGGCCGACTTAAAATGTGTGAAAACTTGAAAAATGAACAAAAAAATTCAAAATTGAGAACATAAAAAGGCTTAAGATTGACCACTTACCGTTGGCTCATAGTGTCGAGGTCAATTATGTCGTCTCTGGCACTTGAATCGATGCTCACGAGTAGGGACCACTATTTTCTTCGTAGAAGGCTTTTTGAATTTTCAAACTAGGAGGGTTAAAATGAATTGAAAATGACACCTTTACCTCTGATATAGCCAAAACCCTAATTTTTCAACTTGCTCCGATGGACATGAAAATTGTACCCTTAGCTAATTTGCCCGTTTAGATTCCATTTTCGGGATCGAAACCGAAATATGAGATCATTTTTCTAGTCAATTTCAGAAAATTTGGACCACTTAGCGTTTTTTCATCAAATACTCATTCTTTCTTCAAATTGCACTCAATTCCTCATCAATCAACGCTGAATCTCAATTCAATTCTACATATCAACTTTGTCCTAAATTTCTCATCAATCAATGCTGAATCTTCACAAAATCATGAGAATCAATTTATGCTCAAATAATTATCATCACCAAAAATTGTTTATCATCATGTACCCTCGTTATCTTTCGATTTCGCTCCTGAGGGGGAATACTCACGACCTTATGACCTCACATCTTCAAAGTCGAGAAAATTTTCAAATCTTCATCAAAAGTTGAGCAAAATCTTTTCAACGAAAGAAAATCAAACAAATCCTTATTGCTAAGGGGCATCTCATCTTTATCGCTTCATATCAAGTTGAGATCTCTTGATCATCTGAATCGAATCAATCGCTAGGGGCATATCAGTTTCATCGCTTCAAATCAAGTTGATATTTGTCTTTTTTCTGAATCAACCTCTTAACGTTAATCAGTTTCATCGCTTTTCATCAAGCTGATTATTCATTTAAACTTAATCTTAAGTTTAAAGAGTATCTTTGATCACACGCTCAATTTAAGCAGGTGTTCAGTTTCATCTCTTTGAATCAAGCTGGACAGTTTATTCTTCACTCATCATATCTTGATCCATCAAGTTCAAGATCGATTTTATCTTCGCTCAGTGTATCTAGTTCAATCAAGTTCTAGATTAGCAAGATCCGTTTCTTGATCAATCAAGTTCAAGTTCGATATCTTTTGTTTTCTATCGTTCCTAATTTTAATCAAGTTCATGATTGGTATCACTTTAATCAAACTTCATTCAGCTTCATCGCTTCGAATCAAGCTAAACACCTTGCTCTTCATCTAGTTCGTGATCAATCATGTTCAGAACTGGCATCTCCTAGACATCACACATTCTTTGAACCAACGCGCTGCTCGCACATTAATTCAAAGAGGGGCAAATGTAATTACCTAAAAATGGTTATCTAAACCATGGGCCCCTAATATTGATAACATTACCAAAGTCCTAACCAAAGGCAATTAAATCAATCTTGAGCACATAATTAATTCTTTAATCACCAAATATCACATGGCAAATCAAATACTCAATATTAATTAAATATTTATTTAGTTAATTGAATCATTTCCAAGAATATCATTTTGATCAAATTATCCTACTTTAATTTATTAAGTATCCTTGCATATTTAATTAATTAATAAATTTGCCATTTAATCATGCAAAAAAAGGGAATTAATCTATCACAAAAGAGGAATTAATCACAAAGCAAGAGTTGAATTGAAAATAAAATAAAAGAATTGAATTTAGAGAGAAATCAAACAAGAGATATTATTTCTTTTTCTAAATTTAGAACTTGAAATCAGAAAAGCAATTAATTGAATTATTGATTATTCTCTAAAATTGGAACTCAAAGCTTTTCAGAAAAAGAAGTTCCGTTGCATTGAAAAGACTCTTTTCTTGAATAAATCAAAGAATTGTCTATTTTTATCACAAATGCATGGAATTAATTTAATATTATTTCTAATGCAACTTGAACTTCTTATCTAAATACATTTCAATTAAACTATAATTGGAATCTATCTCGAGGTTAACTGAACCTGATTTCTCAATTATTTTCAATTAATCCTAAATTGAGCTTTTTCATCATCTCTCTTGTAATTCTCTATAAATTCAGCCTTTAGCCCTCATTCCAATTCACCCCAGAGATTTTTGAGAACACGCTTGGAGATTAATTATTATTACACTAATTTTTACTCTCGAGTCATTGAATACATTGTTCTTTTTTAGATTATTTGCATCCATCATTGTTTGAATCCATCATTGTTTGAATCCATTATTGCTTGAATTATTCATCCATTTTAGCTTAATATTATTCTCATATAGATTAAATCCTTCGTCTTGGTGTAGTCTAGTCACTGGTATTGCTTATAAAAATCTAAGGGCAATCTTATACTCGCATCTTTTAGAAGGCAATTAGTCGCTTTGTTATGGTTTTTTATTTATTGATTATTGATTACTAACCATACATGTAATGACTTAATTGAAGTGTTGTGCTTGCAGCTACATACCCTTTTTCACACACACAACAACCAATCTTTCAGGATCAATTTTTACTCCCTCAGATACTATGTGTCCTAGAAGCTTTCCTTCCTCAACTCAAAAATGACATTTCTTTGGATTAAGAGAGATCCCATATTCTAAAGCTTTTCTGAATATCCTTTCAAGGTGATTGCAATGGTCTTCAACCATTTTTGAGTAAGTGGTTAGATCATCTTTATATACCACCATTATCACATCTATTAGATCTACAAATGCTACATCCATTTCTGTTTGGAAAGTTGCCCCAACATTAGTTAGGCCAAATGACATCCTTGCATACACATAAGTACCCCTTGGTGTTGTAAAGGTTGTCTTGTATTGCTCAGCCTCCCTGACTTTCACTTGGTTATAACCTGAGAATACATCCATCACAGATAATAGTTCACATCTAGTCACCATCTGCAACATGATATCCATATTTGGTAATGGGTAGTTATCTTTCAAGGATGATATATTCAAGTGCCCGAAGTCTACATAGAGTCTTATGTCTCCATTCTTTTTTCTGACAGGCACTAGGTTTGAAACCCAAGTCGAATACCTACAAGGTTTGATTATCCCCACATCTTTCATTTTTATTATTTCTTCTTTCATCTTAGGTAGCAAGGCTGGATTTATAGGTCTCTGTTTTTGTCTAAATGGCTTGGCAACAGTTTAAAGGGGTATTTCATGCTGGAAAAGATCTTCTCTATAGGGCTCGAGGTCATCATATGACCATGGAAAAACATGCCTATACTTTATGAGCAATATTATTAGTTGTTACTTCATTTTAGGGGTTAATTTCTTTCCAACAAACACATGCCTTGGTGATTCCTCATTTCCCAAGTTAATTTGTTCAATATCACTTTCTCTAGCTGCAGTCACTTTAGTTTCTATTCTATCCTGTGCATTGAAAGTCCTTTATAATGAAACCAAACCTCTTGGTAGCTTGTTTGATTTCATCTGTATGATCTCCTATCCAAACAAGGTTTCTTTCCCATTAGTCTCCTCCACAAAGTCATTAAAGTAAATAGCCTGTGCCTGATAATGATCCACACACTGCAAGAAGTTTAACGAGTCAACAACATCTTGAAAAATTTGCCAATTGTATAGGTTATCAGAGATAGAAGGTCTGAATTTTATCTCGACTTCTGATATCCCATTCAATGTCATATCATCTTCCTTTAGTGCAAAATTCTCTATAAAGTTAGCCATTATGTTCTTTGACCTATCAACCCAATTTATCTGAAAGGCATAAAAAAACTCAATGGTGACCCATACTGCATTTCTATATTGCTTAAATATGATATTTTTAGAGGCTTATTTTTCCTTAATTTGGGACACTATCAATTCTGAGTCCCCAAATACACTAAGGATTTTAATTCCATGCTTAACTGCTAGGTTCAGTCCTGTGATTAGAGCCTCATACGCAACAATATTGTTGGTACATTCAAACACTAACTTGAAAGAATACTTAAATCTTTCCCCACTTGGTGAAATGAATAGAATCCTAGCCCCACTTCCTTCCTTACTGCATGAGCCGTCAAAGTACATGTGCCACACTTGATCATTAGTTTCTTTGATGCAAAACTCAATTGGAGACAAATCATCAGTCTTTGGATTTGTCAATTGAACTTTAAAATTATCTATGTCTGACTGAATAAAACATATCGGCTCAGGGGTTTCCACATCCTCAATGATGTATGAGGAACGAGGCTCTCTATTAATTCTCACTTCATGCCCATTCACTGGTATGGTAGCATATGATAAGTCTAATTGGAAATGTCCCCCTATCAGGTTTGATCACTGTTTGGATAATAACATTCCATAATTAGGAGGGACATCTACCACCGTGATTTTTGTTTTGTAGGATGCTTCAAGGCATACTGCTAGTTTGAACTCTACATCTTTCATAACACCCAAAACTGGAACATATCTGTTATCAATACCATAACACTTGCCAAATGTCGTATCCACCCCCATTCCAAGCTCTTTCATAACTCCTACAAGCATAACATTTATTGCTGCTCCTGAATCAATCATGCAGTTTTTAATCATCTTATTATTGATCATTAGGGTCAGGTAGAAGGGATCCACTTGGGAAGGACTCTTTGTTATTGTTGACCCCAGATATATGGCTGGAGCCGGATCATTTTCACCATTATTGTCTTGTCCACCCTGCTTGTGCTCCTTTACTTTTTCTCCTGAGACATTTGTGATCATTTTTAGAGTCTTTTGTCTATATTCAGGGAATCTAATCATCTCAAGCAATGGTATAGAGGCCTTCATTTGTGTCAAAGCATTTGCAATGTCAAATGACGTAGTGGCTAGTGTTGAGGAATTATTTTCTATATTGTCTTTCTCTCCCTTTTGTGGTCTTGTTATTTGAACACCCTTCTCTTTGGTTTTGCCTGAGTCCTTTTCTTAGAGAATACTCATTCTATTTATTGGTTTATATATCTTCTTAACTTCTTTTATGAACATTCTTGAAGTTTTCCCTGCTCAGGGTTTATGGTTCTCTTTATGAGAGCATAGGTTCTTTTGTCTTGTTCCATCGTAGCCGCCATGATTGTTTCTCTTTCTTCTTTGGTGGGGACCCTAAGTTTAATTTCTTCTTCCTCATCTGAAAATATTTTTTGCATACAACACTACTGATTGATCCATTTTGAAATTACATCATTGTCTCCCTCTTCCTCAGATGAGTTGTTTTCCTTCAATGATAGAAAATTTATGGTGTGGTCATTTGTATACCCTTCACATTCTTCTTCTTCTTCTTCCTACATCTTATTTGCTAGTATACATTGGTAAGGAGAATGTAGCATGTCACAGGAAAAGCACCACAGGTTATCACTTGACACCTGATTCATATTTCTTTTTAGAGGATCTAGTGTCTGCATATTATCCTTTGATTCTTCTCCACTAGTTTCCCATCCTTCCAGGTAGTCTTGTAAGGCATATCGTGTATCTGGGTCTATCATGATGGAAGAATTGTTGTTTCTCTATATTATTTACCTTCACAGATAAATATTTTAGAACATTGAATACCTTGTCCAATTTATCTTCATCTTTAGTTTGTTTGGGAACCTTTGGGTTGAACAACCTAGTATCTTCTCTCTTCCCAATTCTCCCTTCATCTTTTCTACTATTTTCTATAGTTATGGTAACTTTCATAACTCCTTGAAGAGTTGTAGGGTTTTTGTTCTGAGTTCATAATTTGTCTTGCTGTCAAAGGCATTTATGTAGTACAAGATGCTTACTTCTGGGACTGGTTTTATCCTATTAGGAATTTTGTTTATAACTCTGTTGAATCTTTTATTGAAATCAACTACTGTCTCATTAGGTTATTTCTTAATACTTATGGTTTCATGTATTGCAAACTCAGGGCTATTTTGGTCTCCATACCGTTTGAGTAAAAGTCTCTTAAACTCTGCAAGGCTACTTATTGAAGCATCAGGTAATGTTCTGAACCAATCTCGTGTATCCTCTATTAAAGACTGCATGAATAACTTCATTTTAACATCTTCATATGGGAGACAAAAATCTTCCATGACTGTATCGAAAGCTTTGCAATGTGCTTCTCCTGTGATAGCATTACTCTCAGTAAATTTTGGTACTGCAGTTCTGATTTCATTTGGGATGGGATGAGGATACACCATTATTCATAAAAAGTCAAATTTTATGATACGCTCTATGTTCATCAATCCATATCCTCTCTGGAAGAAATTCCCATGGTTCTGACTCATGTTATTATAATGGGGAAATTGGTTTTGGGGTTGGAATTGATTTTGATATGCAAAGTTGTTACAATGATTGTATTGATGTTCAGGAGGTACATGGGTGTATGCAAAGTTTCCATTCCCATGATCATATAAGGGGTTTCCAGCTATCTTATAGGTATTGTTCTTTGCATTGGTTTCACCTTTATGACTTCTTCCCTTGTTTGATCCTTGGGTTGCATGATCACATCTTTCTTTGCACTTCTTCAGGTCATGATCAATATCATTTTCATTAACATTAATGCCCAGCCTAGCACATAATTCCACACACTCCCTTGTTCTTATAGTATCTTTCATTTCAGTAGCTACATCTAACATTTGTTTCATTATATCTGCAAAACAGTCTGGTGTACCCATCCTGCTGGAACTTGAGGAACTTGATGTATTTTCTCTCGAATTTGGGCGATGGCTTTCAAAACCAGGAGGGAATTTTCCTTTTCATGCTTTATCTGCAGCTGCCAAGTCTTCATTTAATGGGAATGAAGGAATTGTATACTTCTGTTTATTCCAAGATAACTATGATTTATTTTCAGAGTACTACTGGTTATACCTCTCATTCATGAAATCATTAATGTGTTCCATTGGATTGTTTGCTGGTTCTTTGTTTGGTTTTTTCATGTTTCTTTTCTGATCAAAGTTCAATTGTACTATTGGATGACCTTGTGTTATTGACCTCCTCCCATACACAAAACTTCTTCTCTTTACTTCAGAGTCGCCACCTCTCTTTAGAGAGGAAATTTGTTTCCTTTTATATGAGTTCTTTCCCACAATAGAGTCTTTTTAAATGAATACTGTCCCCAACAGAGTCGCCAATCTATTGGATCTCAAATCAACTGATTGGATAGGTTCTAAGGAAATGCCAAATCCTATGATCAAACCCTCCAATTGACTTGGCCAACTTATAGAGTGAACCTATTCGGTTACTAACTCCCTCACTTTAGGCTCTGCAAGACCTAGGTGGGTATACCTATTCACTAGTGGCTTTCAATGACTAATGTTTTTTATAGAAGATTGAATATCTTAATCTAAATTCTTCCTTTCCTCAGAATGGTATGGCTTCCTGAGAGAGGTGATTTTAGATAATTTCAAGATTGTTATTGTGGAAGCTATTAGATCTTTGTACTTGAAATTTATATGTATGTATACTATTGCTAATTGGTTCTGTGAATCCTACTCACTTATCCTATAATTTTAATGCAAAAGTAATTAATATGGTGATAGTTGTGATTTGTAAATGACTAGTGTCTTATCTGTTATTTGAGCTACAGAGTCTTATATTTCTTTAGGACTTAATGTATGATTTGCGAGATAGTTTTTAAACATACCCCCTTTGGTAAATATGTCAGTTACTGTTTCTTATTACATCTACTAAATGTTTATATCATAAGCCGCTTGAATGAATTTAACCTTAACCTTAAAGGACCATTTAAGGAAGAACTACAAGGAACAATTACAATCCACAAGTAGATCCTTTTAATCCAAATTTATAACATAGGAACATAAATTTCACTGTAAGAATATGAATAACCTTATCTCCTTTAGATAATATCACAAACAACTGCCTATAGAAAATTAGATAATCCACAACAGATATGTAGAAGAAAAGCAATTCATTCTATTAAAACTTCAAAATGCTACAATAGTATGCCAGAGGCTATAGTATCTGTCCAGTATCTAATATTCTAATCCCCCCTTCATTTTATAAAATTTGCTCATATAAGTATATGAGCAACACCTATTCTATGAGAAGTTATGTCCCTTCATCATTAACAATCTGAGTACAATTGCTTAACAAAGTGAAAAATAAAAAGATTAAGCATGCCGAGATGATTAATATAACTGTCATTCTTATAGCATCTAGCGGCCACACTCTTCCTCTTCATATCTACCTCCAATGAAAAGAGATCAAACACTACCTGGTTGACATGTTGGGCTACATCTTCAACCTGGTTAAATCTAGCCATGGCTTTCTCCTTAATTCGTGCAAATTCTTTTTGCCATTGTTCTAATGCAGTTAGTTTACCTCCCTTGTAGACCACCAATATTGCTACAACACAATCCTCGTCCAATATTTGGAGGTCTTTATTCAATGTGTTTGTATATTTGTAATGCTCTACCAGGTATTGGTCCCCTTGAACTCTTTCTTCCGTAGTCATGGCCTCATTATCTTTCAATACATCTTGCAATCTCGCCCTCAATCTCTCATGCTCTTTTAGAGCTTTCACAGTCCCTGTGTATTCTTTCCAAAATTGGTTAGCATATGGCAACATAGCTTTGAACCTATGCTCAATGACATCATTTACCAATTTGTTCATCTTCTGTTGGCCATTGGTCAATTGCTTTGCTAACTTTTCAACCTTTATCCTTGAGTAGGCAGCATTTGATATAGCATCTAAGATCCTTAGGTCGGGTTGAAAACCCATATCTGGTTCATATCCCCCCATAATAGGAGTGTTTTGTGACAAATGTCCTTCTAGCCTCTAGATTTCTTCGGTATCCTTCTCATACAAGCCTCTATAAGTGCTGTTCTCTTTGACCAAAAACTCTGTTTGATCCCGATTCAGTTTCCTACATCCACGTTCAATTTGGCTGTGATACTGGGATTAGTTTTCCCAACTTGCTAGATCATCAGGTGGCCAAAAACTTGATCTGTATCAACAAGTATGGGTCTCTTCTTCTTCGGATACAAGGCCCATATTATGAGAGCCTTTTGATCTGGATCATAGCCTGAGCCCATAAACATTTTGTCTATCTCCTCTAGTATGATCTACTTGTTGGGATCTTGCTTCTTGAGGAAACCGTCAAACAACAATGCAGATCTCATATCCCACCCTGACTAGATTAGCATACCAACATTCTTGATTAGCTGCCTTCCTTTCTCAGGTGTCATTTCTTTCTTAGCAAGGTCCACCTCTTCTTGTAACCTTTGGGCTTGTTCTTCCTCTATTTTGTCTTTCATAGTATTCCTAATTTGTATTCCTTTATGCTTGTATAAAAAATTATCTAACTCTCTAGAGGAAATGAAATCATTATGAGTAATAAAATCTTCATGTTAAAACATCCTTATATCTCTAACATCTTGGACATTGTACTGTCCCGTCATCAGATCCATCTGCACATCACCGTCAAATCCGGGAGGATATTCCTCTCTAGGGAAATCAACTAAAATAACATTAGAGATGGATTGAGGAGATAATTGAGCCAAGGGTTCTGTATCCCTGACAATTTTTATGTTCCCCCCATAGACATAGGCAGACACTCCCTCAAGCAACTCTAGCTCATACTCCATAAGCTTGTTTTCTTGATCTAAGGGATCTTTGATGTTTTGAAGCATGTCCTCATTTATTCTCCCTTAGAAGAGTTTCCATTTGTAGGCTTGTAACACTCACTCATACTTACCCCTTTTTTCATTAGCTTCTTCCGTTCTTATGTTTTTGATGAAATCATCAGGTATGAGCGATACATGCTCTCCAGCCTTAAGTTTCTGGGATGACCTCGCTGCCCCTATGTATCCCTCTGGATCAAAGTTTGGCCTAGGGTCTCCTTCTACCATCTTGTAATAATCCAATTTATTATGCACCAAACCATAACTCTTTGAACTTTTGAAAATAAAATCTGAAAACACCAGTAATCCAGGCATAATGGATTATTTTCCATGATTAGTTAAGTGCTGGGCGCTTACTATTGACAACTGCCTGACAATCTCTAGGCATGCCCCTCTGTTAGGCATAGTGATAGGCAATACATATGGTTTTAACTCAAATCCATACACTCTTATTTGAGTGCAATCCAAAAAGCAGTAAAAATCTCCCCAGTTGTGCTCAATTGCGGTGTCTTCGCGATAATCCTTTGGCCTTAAGAATCTCTTAATTTTAGGAGATAAAGCATGATCACATGAGTGTCCCAATAATCTGTGTAGTGTCTTAACAAAGTATTCCTCGAAATGCCATTATTGGTTGTTGCTGTATCTTTGGTCCCATGAAGATATCCATAGTTGCATAGGCTTCCTTATCCTAGCCTTATCATATGCCTTAATGCACAACTCATCTGGCCATAGCCCTTTGTCTTTCCGAACATACAAAAACATGTACATAAGAATAGAGTAATACTTAAAATACATAATAATCACATCTCCTTTCAGTTTTTCTAGTCCATGATTGATGGCATCAATAAGATAGGTATAAAAGTCGAATAACCAGGGATCTTTAGATTGCAAATCTTCACAGATGACCATAGCCGCTATATCCATCAAGGGGTGAGCCTCTATTCCTAGAACTTGAGCAGCGCAGTAGTATGTATACTTGAAGTATGTGTAGAATGAATTGACATCATAGGGAGCTTTGTCATCTTTACCCAATGGTACTGTCGATCCTGCAACCCTGGGTCTATGGATGGGGAGTCTCCACCTCTTATAGATGTCCTCCAGGTTGAAGTACTCTTGTGCCAATTTCTTAGTATCAATTTGTTCTTCAAACCCCCAATTCAGATTAAACACAATATCGACAATTTCCCTAGTAATCGATAGTATTGGTTCCCCCATGTAGTCATATATAGTTTTGGTCTTGGGGTCATAATTGTTGGCTAGGGATTTCATAAGCTCAACATTAACAAAGACATTCGCTTCTACTAGTTTTCCCAAATTGAGTCCCCATAAATTGCTTACGGGTTCAGGTGCGTTCCTTCTGATAAACCAAAAAATAAACAACTCATGACCTCTTATCTCCATCCATATATCTCCAAGATGCTTAAATTTGTCTTCTAAACCCTCCTCATCGGTCTTAACCTTTTTAGACTAGAGGCTTGACAAGGGACACTAATCAATCAAATCTTGGGCCAGTGAACGCCCTTCCCTCTTTTTTCTCTTAGGTTTATCATCTACATAATGGGTTTCTTTTCTTTCCTAGCTTTACTGGCCTTCAAAGATGGCGACTTCATTTTAATTAGAGGTTTTTGAGGGAGAAGAACTTACTTGAATTCCAAGGGCTCTTCTTGCGAACCCAATTCTGAATTGTCTGACTCTGCATTGCTCTTTGTGAATTCTCTTAGGCACTGTTAACAACATTTCCTACTTCGTCAATTCATTGAGCATTTATGGTGAACTTACTAGTTAATAATTCCAGTTAAGCAACAGTCACATAGGTATTCATTTTGAATTTATGGTGATGTGACTTTACTAAGATTTGTTTTGATCTTCATGGAAACGGGTAATCATTTGTCTAGCAGTATTTTGAATTTTCCACTGTCGCTTATTTAACATTACACTTGTGCTACACTTCGATGAAATCATATGTCTCGATGGCTTTACCTTATGTTTCCCCGAAACACCATATTCCATCGATATCATTCTTTACTTCGGTGAAATTGACATCATTGTCGGCACATCTCTTGGTCTCATCGATATCTTTATTTCATCGAAGCCTTGCTATAAGTGTTTGTATCGATGTAATGTTTTATCAATTCATTGAAATCTTGCTATTCGATGAAAATCCTTTTATCGCTAAGTCCCTCCATCATTTTATCAACGTTAGAATTCCATCGAAAAAGTTCTTCATTATCTGGCCTTTGTAATAGCGTTGATGAAATTTCCTCTTTTGGTAAAAGAAAAATACTCTCCTTCGACTCTTTATGTTTGGCTGATAACAAGTCATTGATGGAAATTTCTCGTGTTTCATCGATCCTTTATCCTCAATGAGAAAGCTATCTTTGGTCAACATCTTTTGTGCCTCTTCGATACGCTCTTTTCCTCAAAATAGCTTTGTTGATAAAATATCTGTTGGTTCCTTCGATATTACTCTTTCGGCCAAACTTCCTCCCTCGGCGAGCTATTCACATGTCTCATCGATACTGTAGTTTCATTGAAACTCTTTATTTTATCGGTGGGACCACTTCTGATTTCCTCAATGTACTTTATGTCGATGAAATTAATGTTTTTGGTGAATCCCTTTGGAGATCCATCACGGCCAAGGTTTGTTTGATAAGTCACTTTATTGATAGGATATTGGTAGGCTTCTTCGATAGAATCATTTCGGTCAGATTGGGCATTTCGGTGAAGGATGGACACCTATTACCGATAACTTTAGTTTAGGTGATGTATTAGGGGTTTTTCTATTGGTGGAATGTTTAGGGTTTCTATCAAAATTATCAAGGGCATATTTAGCCTTTTATTACTCTTTTTGAAATCATCTTAACTACTAATAAAACCATGGATTTTTCACATTTTTAAATCTGATGCTCAACAGAGACCTTGCAAAAAAACTCTTAGAGATGGTATTTCCACCTCAATAGGTAAGACTGCTTTGGATCCATACACCAAAGAAAATGGTGTAGCCCCAGTAGGTGTTCTGATACTTGTTCTATAAGCCCATAATGGAGGATTGAGCTGTAGATGCCAATCCCTTCCAGATTTGCTTACTATTATGTGTAAGATAGTCAATAGATTTTTGTTAGATGCTTCAGCTTGTCCATTACCTTGAGGGTAACATATGGATGACCAATGTTGTTTGATTTTGAATTTTTCACAGAGCTCATCTAGATCTTTGTTCTTTAACTGCCCTCCATTGTCGGTCACAATAGAGGAAGGTATCCCATACCTGTAGATGATATGGTTAAGGATGAATAGAGCTACTTGTTTATCGGTTTCTTTGATGAGCAAAACTGCTTCTACCCACTTAGTGAAGTACTCAGTGGCAGTTATGAAAAACTTGTGTCCGTTAGATAATGTAGGATATATTTGGCCAATGAGATCAAACGCCCATTGTTGAAAAGACCAATGTGTAATGAAGGGTGTAAGATCCCTTGCTGGAGCATGTATGAGATTCCCATGTAGCTGACACTTCTCACAAGTTTTAGTAAACTTTATAGAATCTTTCTCCATGTCTGGCTAGTAGTAGCCAACCCTTTGTAGTTTCTGAGCTAAAGTTAGACCATTTGGATGAGATCCACAAATACCTTCATGGACTTCAGATAATGCACATTGGGACTCTTCAATTTGTAGACACCTAAGCAAAGTACCATCCAAACCTCACCTAAATAGATCGTTAGCGATAATGACGTGCCATGAAGCATTTCGGATTAGGTTCCTTTTCTCATTACGGGTAAGATTTTCAGGGATAATTTGGTCTCGTAGATAAGAGTAAATGTGGCTGTAGCGAGATGAGTTATGTCCAATAATGGAACAGACCATCTAGGACTTAGGAAAATCGTAGGCAGGGTAATGTAACTCTTCCACCAAGAATTCAAAGCGAAAATTAGATTCTTGTAACTTTGGTATAGATGCCAAGGTGGCCATAGCATCTGCTGCCTTGTTTGCTGATCTTTGAATCTGTTGGAATGATACAAAAGTAAAATATTTCTTGAGATAATCAACCATTCTCTTATAAGGCATAAGTTTCTCATCTCGAGTCTAATATGTATCATTGATTTGATTGATGATTAGCTGAGAATCTCCATAGATGTGTAATTCCACGACCTTCCATTCAATAACTAGTTTGATCCCGTTTACCAAAGCTTCATATTCTACAATGTTGTTTGTGCAAGGGAAGAGAATCCTATAAGCCTTCGGGATTGAATATTTTTGAGGAGTAATAAAAATTATTTGGGCACCAGAACCATGTTGAGTGAAAGATCCATCAAAGAAAATCTTCCATGATTGTTGAGTAAGGTGCATGCTAGATTTATTCAAGAATTCTATGTGCAGAGGTTGAGTATGTTCAAGTGGAGCTTCAACAAGTTGGTCTACAGTTACCCGTCCTTTGATGGTTTTTCTTTCTACATATTCAATATCAAAATCTCTAAGAACCATGACCCATTTTATCTTCCGGTAAGTGTTGCTTTGCTGAGAAGATTTTTGAGTGGATCTATCTTAGCCACCAGCTTAATTGAATGTGCCAACATGTAGTGTCTCAATTTCTGTGATGCAAAGACTAATGCCAAGAAAGCATTTTCTATGACAATGTACTTCATTTCATAGGACATCAAGGTTATACTAATGTAATATATAGCTCGTTCCTTTTTATGCTCATCCTGTTGTGCCAGAAGTGCCCCCAGTGATGTATTAGTAGCTGATATGTATATAATCAATGGTTTACCTTGAATTGGTGGCATCGATATTGGCAGATTAGACAGGTATTCTTTGATTTTCTGAAGGTGTTGTTCACATTCTTGATCCCAGTTGTATGTTACTCCTTTCCTTAATACTTTTGTGAAGGGTTGAGCTTTATCTAGTAGCTGACAAAATAAGTGTCTTATTGATTGGAGATGTCCTTGTAAACTTCTCATTTGACTGATATTCTTTGGAGGTGGAATTTCCATTATAGCTTGGACTTTCTCAGGATCAACCTTAATTCCTTTGTTTCAAATGTTGTAACTAAGTAATTTCCCTGATGTCACTCCGAATGCACACTTTTTAGGATTCAGCCGGAGCTTGAATTTTTCCATCCTATCTAGTATAAGGCCTAGCTCTTGAATATGTGTGGATCTCTTCATAGTATTTACTAAGGTGTCATCAACATAGTCTTCCAAATTCTTATGCATCATATCATGAAAGATAGTTGTTACTACTCTTTGGTAAGTTGGTCCTGCATTCTTTAGCCCAAATGACATGATGTTCCAGCAAAAGGTTCCCCATACATAAGTGAAAGCTATCTTTTCTTGATTCTCAGGAGCTATTTTGATTTGGTTATAACTGGAGAATCCATCCATTCGTGAGTACATCTCATACCCACCAGTCATATCCATTATCATATCAATGTTTGCCAATGGAAAATCATCCTTCAGACAAGCTTTGTTGAGATCTCTGAGGTCTGTGCAAACCCTAATAGATTTGTCTACCTTTGACATAGGTACTATGTTTGAAATCCATTCCACATAGTCTATAGCTTTGATAAATCTAGATTTTAGCAGTTTTTCTAGCTCAACCTTGACTAGCAGTGCCACATGAGGGTGCATCTTATGGAGTTTTTGCTCGACTAGTTTAACTCCTAGTGTGATAGAAAGATGGTGCATGATAAGATCATGATCCAAGCCTGACATATCAGAGTACATCCATGCAAAGATGATCTTCTTTTCTGAAAAGAGATTAGTGAAATCATTCAATTCTTCTACTGATAGTGATTGAGCTAAGTGAATGATATGTGGTGTCTCTTGACTCCCAATATTTACTAGATGAGTTGGCTCAATCAACATAGAAGATTTTGATACCACCGCAATGTGGTTTTCGCCATCAGATCTTTTATTTTTCTTCTTTTGATTTTTGTGACTAAGATACATGATGTCTGTTTCAGTCATGTTCTCACTTTGTTCACTGGTGGAAGAGTCCATGGGTTCAACTGCATTGTTGTAGTAGGCTAACGTGTAGTCATTGGAAAAGATAGGTACATTCATAGGTTGGTCTTGTAGACTACAGTCAATTAGTTGAGGATGTACCAAGGATAGAGTTTGGATAGGTTCGAGGGAGTTCACGATATTGTCCTCATAACTGCGGACCAAAAAGTCAAGTTCCAGAAGACTACTTTGTGTAAATGTCTTGAGACCAGGAAGAGTTACAACATGATCATTAAAGTGCACGTTAGTATTTAGTTGACCAAATCCAATAGACCTACTTCTAGCATTTTTCTCTATGCCAGACTGGACTACATATCGTGGTTTGATAGTAACAAGATCAGTAGACAAATTCTCGTCATTCACGTCTGAGGATTCAGAGTTTGATGTTGACCTGGTATTGTTATAAATAGGACTGTTGTTGGAGTCATAAGAGTCATCAGATGAAGTTGCCAACTCTTCTTTAGGTGATTGAGTGAATGTATGTATAGTGTCAATACCTACATCTTTAAGGCTGCAAGTTCCTTCATGATTTGGTTCATTTATCACTTGTATCTGACATACTTGTTGACATAACGTTGATGTTTCTATGAGTCTCTGTCGTTTACTCCATTCAGGTTCCTCTGGACTAATGACTGGTTCTACTTCTGTAGCTTCTAATTCTTCTTGTGTAGTTCCATACTTGTTCTATCTTATTGGAGGTAGGTAAAGAATTTTCTTGTGTTCTTCCTTCTTTCAGATTTCATTCAAAGTCTTCTTGTCTTTTTAATCTGATTTCTTCTATCTCCATTTGTAGCTTTAAGCATATCGGCTCTTGAGTTTCATCTGTGATATCACTAGAATCTTCTAAAGTTTCTATAATAGATGTATCTGAGAGGTGATCTGGACCCTATTCATACTCATTTGAGTCAGTCTTTGAATTTTGTACTTGTTGCCTACCAATGAATGTGACTGGAATTTTTCAGTGGTGCGAAGAATTCTATGATTCTTTCTACCTCTTCTCTTATATCTTCTGAGACTTCTACTTCTTGTAGTGTTGTAGCTGATATCATTAGGACTTGAGTACTAGCTGTTTCCTATCACTTGATTACTATTTCTTGTTCTTTTTCACACTCTTCCTGGGTTTGTTGAGTGTTTACTTCCTGTGATATTGGAGGCAATGTCTTTTTTCTCCACTTAGACTTAGAAGCATGTTTTTGGTCTGAGGTCTTTTTCGGATTGTATCCCAGTCCAACTTTATAATTTGTAGACTTTGTTTGTAGCTAAATAGGTTCAACGATACCTTCTTGATGTTTTCCCAAAGGACTGGTACCTGAATATCCCATGCATTGAATCATTTATAGCTTGGACCATAATGTGTTGGGGAAATCTCACAATGCTGTATTTCCTTATTTTCACTGTCTTCCTTGAAGAGCTATTTAAGAATAGCATCCTCTTCTATTTTGTCTGCAAGGGAAGTAGAAGACTGCACAAAAAGACCATTATATATGACATGTGGAGTTGAAGTCTATATCCTCATAGCCTCTGATGGTTTGCCCAAATTTTTGGGTGATGGAGGGAGATAGATTAATGAAAGTACTGGTTCTAACTTGTAGCCATCCATGCTAGTATTTTTAATTTTCAATTTATTTTCTAAGTCCTTCATCAGAGATTCTGAACTTTCAGCTATAGAGGCTTCTCTATTATGAGGCACAAAGGTATCAACACCTTTTGTCAATGCATTACAGGGGTAGTTTGTATTAGCAGGAAAACTGACTTCAACTCCATTATAAGGAAATTTTATGCATTGATGGTATGTAGATAGAACTGCCTTCATTTCATGAATCCATGGCCTACCCAGTAAGATATTGTATGACAGAGGAAGATCAAGCACCTGAAAAATAACCTCTATTTCTATAGGTCCCACCCTGATTAGTAATAATACCAGACCTTTAGAGGTCCTTTCTTCTTCATCATATGCTTTAATTGTTATTTTCTTGGCCAGATTAATGACATTTTTAGAAAATCCTAGCTGTGTAAGCAGACTGTAGGTACAAATATTCAACACTGCACCTCCATTTATCAAAACACATTTAACTTGGTAATTATGGATCATAGATTCAATGTGCAATGGCTGGTTATGTGCATGATTTAACGTGTTGTCTTCTTCTTTAGAGAAGGTAAGTTAGTGAGGTGAAGTCAGATGATCCACCATAGATTGAAACTGATCGATATCCAAATCTTTTGGGACATTAGTGGTAAGCAAGGCTTTGTCCAAGATCTCTTTATGAGAAGAAGAGATTTTTAGAAATTCAAATATGGAATTTAAGCGTTCGTTCTTTTCAACTATTTGACAATGCTATAGGCAAGGGAGGATGATGAAGCTAGGTGTTTAGATTTAGCCATGGTTGTATCTATTTGTTTGTTTGAAAACATTGGTAGGTTTGATGTCGTTTGAGTAGGAGTTGAAGAAATAGCTCCTTGGAGAGTGACTTTCTTTTGAGCACAGGTCACAACATATGCATTTTGCGATTCATGTTGTTTATCTTTGATTATAATCACATTTCAATATTCAAGTTGGGAAGACTCAATCACGTTGATCACATTTTCATTATTAGTATGTGTAATTGACTTCGACACCTCCTTTTGACTTTGAAGAATCACCTTGTTCATAAAAAGGTAAGGGATATTTAAATGCTTTGTGATTAACATTTGTCATGTGATTTCCGACAATAATTTTACTAGCGTCAATGAGATCTTGAATCTCATGTTTGAGCTTCATGCATTTGTTTTTTGTTATGACCTTTGTTTCGATGGTATTCACAGTACTTGTTTTCTCTCCACCATTTTGGTTTGACTTCGGGATCATATGGCCTAGAATTGTATCGTAATGTTATCAGATCATTTGCCAATAAAGTTTTAAAAGTGGATTCGTATGATTCTTCAAGAGGAGTGAAGTTGCGTTTAGGTTTCGAAAGCCAAGGTTTCTCCTTAAACCACTCTTTTGCTTTCTTTGGAGGATTTTCTGCTACAATTTCAACTACTTTGACTACTTGTGTGCCACTAGCCAAGTTAAATATCATGGGATTTGAGTTTGCTTTAACCGTGTCTACTACTCCATCATTAACAACGTTTCTTTTGTTGTCTTTTCCATATTTCCAATATTTGTTCTTTTCTTTGGAACTAGATCCTGGTTGTGTTTCTTTCGAAAGTGAGATATCTCCTTTCTTTATAAGCACATGTTTCATTCAGAGGGCATTATCTACCATTTTGTTGAATGATGGGTGCACTCTCATCTGGATACTATATTTCAATTCAGGGATTAAGTTATTGATGAAAATGTCCATTTTCTCAAAATCTGGAATAGGCTGTGATTATCTAGAGAATATCTTTCTCCAACATTGAAGGAAAGTGAGAAAGGGTTCTCCTATTTTTTGTTTGGTATTGCAAAGCTTGATCATAATGACTAGATGAAAAATGTTGTAGGAGTATTGTTGTAGGAACAATTGGATTAATTCTTGAATTTTTTTGATCCCCATAGGTAGACTTGAGAACCATTCCATAGCTTGCCCTCCTAAATTCCTCAAGAAAAGGCACATGAGATATGTTTGCTCATGCATGAACTCCATACATAAAGCACTGAATTCTCTGACATGGTCTTGAGGATATGAGGTGCCATCATATTTGTCAAATTTTGGGATCTTGACTCATGAAGGAAATAGAGGCATGTATAGGTTTTTGTCAAACGGTAATGGGCATATTGTGTCCAGAGCATATTGTTTTGAAGATTTACCCTTGTTTTTTAGCTCGATGATCTCAGTTTGTAATGCTTGTAATTATTTATTTACCATTGCTAAGGGTGTCTCTTCCTCTTTAGTGACGAGGGTCTCAATGTTATAACCAGTAGGAAGTTTAGCGCCTTGTTTTGCTAGTTCTAGAAAGTAGTCTTGTTTTTCTCTAGCCATGATAACCTTCATCATTTTTCAGAAATATTTATGCTCTTGAAATTTCTGTATATCAATTTCTGGAGGTTCAGAGGCTTCAGATTTGCCTGACGAGGAATCACTGTCGATAGTATGGATATTGAGATTGTCGTGGGCATCGTGTTTAACAACTTGTCTTTCTTGTCTTGTTCCAGATATGGTGGGAGATAAGGGTTGATAAAAAACTGGCATACCTGATGATGAAGGTTTATTACTATCGGGATCCCCTATGTAAAATGGATTGTTTTGATATGAAAAGGATTGTCCTTTGCTTTGTCAGCTTTATTATGAGCACTTCTAGTTTGAGTAGGCATTTTTTTGACTGATGTGACATAAAGCTATTTGTGATGCAGAAGTCAAGATCAAATTTGGAGCTAGTTTGTTCATTTAACATTTGGATTGAGAGAAGCAACTGAGACTTAGTCTGGTTTCAGGAACGATCTATCCTGTGTAAGGCGTTTATCTAAGTCACCTAGTTTGATTTGAGAGAAGTGACTAAGACTCGGTCTTGTTTCAGGAATGAGTTATGCTCAACCGACAATTGTTCCAACATGTATGATGCATTATAGTCCTTAGACTATTGGTGTTTTTCAGAAAGTATTTACTGATCTGAAGCGGTATGTTGACCCCAAGCAGTTCGAGGATCTCAAGCGGCATGAAGGATCAAAGCGACATAACACATATTTCCCAGTCTTCATTTTGTCAAACCAGCAACCAACATTTTGCTTGAACCGGTATTTTATATGAACTGGTAATACTCTGTGATGAGTTACCAACCGACATTTTGTGATGAGTTACCATCCACCAATTGTTTGACGGTGTCGACACTTTAATGATACTTTTTGTGTCGTGTTACCAGATACGTCTAGATGCATTGAACCTAGGAAATTGTATTGTAATCCTATTGGACCGACATGAAATCAGATTCCTTTATAAGGACATTATGTCTAAGGTTTTAGGTTGTTGTTGTTGTTGATGTTATTGCTAGGGTTTAAGGTGGTTGAGGAGTTAGAGAGTATGAATGTGTAGAAGATTGAAGTAATGCTGGAATGCATTAGGAATGAGCTATCAAGGATCTAACCAAGCAATCTGTGCTATTTACTAGATCACTCACTTGTTGATTACTCACATCTTCGACAAGTCTGTAGCCCTTAACCGGGTAGGCCCAAAAGCCTTTTGTAAATCCTCTAACAAGGTGGTTCACATATGTGGATCTAAAATCCTCTAGCAAGGTAGTCTTTAATCGGACTTATCTCCTAACAGAGATTGAAATTCCTAACAAGATCTATTATGGTAAAGAACATTGTAAGACCCTAACCGGTTTGACCTTAACCGGTCTGGTTCCTATTCTATAGATAGTTACTTGTGAGTTCCATCTCACTATGGTTTTTCCCATTTGGGTTTCCACATCAAAATCTCTTGTGTTATGGTGTTTGTGCTTCTATGTGTGAATGCATTATTTGCTATTTGGTTTGCATGTGTGCTAACCGGTTTGTCTGCTAAACTGTTTTATCGGTTTACTGTTAGTCTAGCAAAGTGTTTAAGTGCAAATTTTTTTGGCATACTAATTCACCCCCCCCTCTTAGCATTCATCAATTGGTATTACAACCTACCTTTCTATAAGTTTAACCACTTGGAAAGAGATATGGGGGAATACACATTGAGGGAACTTACTCATTGGCTCACTCAGTCTGAGCAAGCCTCTGATGATCTTATGGTCAAATACAAGGCATTTCAAGCAAAAAGGAGAGAACATGCAGAAAAGCTGATGGAGCTATCTGAAAATAGTTCCTTTGATGAAGCAGACATGGAAGCCCTGATTCAAGAAGTAGAAAAGCTGAATGAATCCAATTCCAATCTGAGAAAATAATTGGAAGGACTAACTATCCGAATGTGCCAAGAGCCTGAGAACCAGAGGAAAGCTGAAGATCTGGTCAAAGACAAGGATCATGAAAACTCCAAGCTAAAGCAGGAGATCAATGCCCTAACTGCTCAACTCCATGCGATGAAAGTGGAAAAGGAAGACATGCAAAGAGAACTGAACATTTCCATCTCTGAGAATGAAAACCTGATGGAAACAAATGATGTTATTTCCAAAGAACTCTCTGAGTCAAAGGAAATACTTGCTAAGTTCAACAAGAGTACTGTCAAGCTAGAGCAAAAGCTTGAATCTACCAAACCTGTCAAGAATACTGATGGACTTGGTTATTCCGGTCATGAGGAAGGTGAGACCTCTAGTACAAATGCTGGAACATCAAAGAATCAACCGACATCAAAGGATAAAGGTAAGCAAAAGTTTAAACCTATTTTCTTTAACTGTCTTAAAGAAGGACATACTTTTAATGTGTGTAGGAGTAAGGCTTACAATAATTTTCCTTATTTTCTAAATGATAAGCCTAGATTCTATAAATTCAATGGTAACTGTTATGCATGCAACAAGTTTGGGCATAGAGCATCTGAATGTAGGTATGTTATGAATAACACTGGAAGATATCCTCAGAGGACCCAAGGAGTTGGTCCTGAACCTTTTGTGAACTGGAATCACAACCGGTTTAATGCCTTCAATCATCAGCCAAGAAGCGGTGGCTATCAAGTGGCAACCAGATGGAGAGCAAAATGTATGGTCTGTCATGGTCATGGTCATACTAATGCAACATGCAGAAGGAATAATGACAACATGAATAATGGACCTTGGAGAGCACCTAGATTGGTCTACTATCACTACAACAAACCGGGTCATATTGTCAGATTCTATAGATCAAGAAAGAACATATCGGATGACATACCGGTCACTCTGGAAGGAAACATTGATGTTGAAAATGTTAAAGTGGATATGAACAAGACCTGGAAGAAGAAACCAACAATGTTGCAAGAGGAACTGGTTTCTGCACCTAGTGTGCAAATCATAGAACCGACAAACTAAGCTTCAGAAAAGCTTAGGGGGAGCAAATGGCAAAATGTTTTGAACCCCTGGTTTACATCGGTAAAAGTCCTTAACCGGTGTATGATACCTATCAGTCGACAGAAGATCAAAAATGGTAAAAGGCAAATTAGGGTTTAAGCCCTAATAGTGGAACATTTATTACGGTAGGTGAGCAATGTGTTTAGAAGGATTTTTCAAATCATTTCTCACTATCAATTTTTGAGCGAAGAAAAGTGATTTGTGCAGCGATTATGAGAAATTAAGGAACCTTGAAGGAGATTCAAATTTAAATTGTAGATTGTCAAGTGAAGAATGCAAAGCGGTGATTCTACAACTGACAGAGTGTGAGGTGGAGAAGAATCTGAAAGCCCTAAATTCACAATTTTTGAAAGGCATTTTTTGAGTTTCCAGTTTCTATCATGGCGTTTGCATCCCATACTAGCTCTAGTGCATCTGTCGATTCAATGAGCTTTATTCAATGCAAGTCTAAATATAATGCCCTATCACAAGCTCTAGTTGGTGTGATAATAGAAGAGGGAATCTCATATTACATAGATTATAAAATCGAAGACCTAGGGTCTCTAGCAATTGACTCGCAACTAGGTTTATTTTGTGGAAAAGATAAAAAGATCAAACCAGATTATAGTATTTTGGAGAAGAAGAAGCTCCACAATGCTATTTATTTCCTGGAGGATTTCAGAGGTGATCACATTAGGATCATTCTGAGCAGAGTTCATGGTGACAATATGTACTTGGAAAGAACGCATGATATTACACCGCAAGCAATTCATGCCATCACTAGTTTTCGCAATACAGGGGAAGTGCCAGCCTTAAGGATAGTAAGCAAGACTTAAATGTCCAAACTCATCAGTTCAGTGAGTGACTCATGAGGTATGACCATCAATTCAATCAAGGATGATCTTGTCAAGTATGCCTGCATGGTGATAGGCTATCAGATGTTCTCTGCTAGTAGACCTAACTCTGTATCTGTTGCAACAATAAATTCCACTTACCAAATGATCAAGGAGGATGCACCATTTGACTTGTGCACAGGTATGCAAATGCAACTCCTATTGAATCTTAAATTGATCAAACAAGATAATGCATTTAGGTTCAAATTTGGACAACTACTGGTTGGGTTGTTCTTTTACTTCCAAGGCTACTTTCCAGGATTAGGTGATGTCCAGTGGTCTGCTAACCAACCGATAACCAAGAAAATCAAGGAAAGCCTTCAAGCAGTTGGAACCAGTTACCTTGAAGTTCTGAACAAGTACTTTGATGAGTTCAGATGCAAAATGAGTCAGAGGATGAGAAAATCAGGTGATATTGTCAAGAAATATGAAGATGATATCTGTTTCACCATTAAAGTGGATCAATGCATAATGGAGGCTGTTGAGCCCAGACATGAGGAAGTGGAGCCTATGGGCTATGAGGTAATGAATGATATGCTAGAAGGATATGCCTCTACCCTTATTGCCTCACCGCTTGATCCAAAGGCAAGGATAACAGACACCTACCTAGAAAGGATAACACCGGTTGAGGAACCCTCAGCAAAGAAAGGAAAAGAACCTTCAGTGAAGAAGGCAAAAATAGTGCCTTCAACATCAGCACCGGCTACTACAGCTAGTCCTAAAGTGACCAAATGGTCACCGACTAAAAACAAACCGGAAGCGGCACCTACTAAAGTATTCAAGAGAAAGAGGAAGACAAGGAATGCGTCACCAGACTTAGAAGAAACTGTGTCCGAGGAAAAACCTAAGAAGACATGACAAGCAAAGAAAAAGACAAAGAATGAACCGACATCATCGGCACCGGTAAATATTGACATCTCCTCCTACAAACCTTTGACACATTGTCAAAGAACTATCAAAAACATTAGGAGAAAAGTGCTGAATGATTTGATTGATTGTTTGTTTTGATGACTTTAATGATGATGAAAAGGAAGCAATTGAAAAAGAAATCATTCAGTATTTATGTGTTAATGACTGGTCACCTTCAGAAATTAGATCTGAGACACCAGATTCTTTGTATAATTCCTTAGACAATAAATGGCGCATTGCCATCGAGAAGGAATAGGAAATGAGAGAGAAAGTTTTTGCTAAACATTTTCCTGATGTATCAAATTCAGAACTATTTGAAGTAATGAATAAATACAAAGGCCTCTTCTTCATGAGAAGAAGAAGACTCGTATTACTAGAAGGAAAGGGTCAAGAAGTGCTCAAGAATACACACACTCTTGCTCTAGAAGCTCTTAAGATGCATAGCATGGCTGAAGCCAATAGGAAGGCTGAACAAGAACCGAGAATAACTAAACCAGATGAAGTGTTGGATGATGAAGCAAATCCGGTTGTTGAACCTATCGACACTATTGATGTCGATGCTCTGGATGGAGAGGATGTTGCTCAAGGTACACCATTGGAAGGAACATGACAGGAGAATTAGGTAGAACAAGAAGTAAAGCAAAAGGAAACAGAGGAAAAAAAGGAGGAAGCAAAGAAGCAAGCGGAGAAGAAGAAGAATGAAGAGGAGAAGAAGAAGAAGGATGAAGAGGAGAAGAAAAAGAAGGATGAAGAGGAGAAGAAGAAAAAGGAAGAGGACAAGAAGAAGAAGGAAGAAGATGAGGAGAAATGGAAACAAGAAGAAAAGAGAAAAGAAGAAGAGAAGAAAAGAAAGGAAGAGGAGAAGAGAAAGGAAGAGGAGAAGCAAAAGGAAGTAGAAAAGAAGAAGGAAGAGGAAGATAAGGTAGAGGAGAAGAGGAAGGAAGAAGAGAAGAAGAAGGTAGAGGATGATAAGGAAGAGGAAAGAGAAAAGAAGCGAAGAAGAAGAAGGCAGAGGAGGACAAGGAAGCAGAAGCGACAATGAGCACACAGATGGAGACTCCTAAGGCAACCAGTAGTCAAGCCAAACTGGCTGACCTCACCAGTCCCATTGACCTCCAGTCTGCAAGTGAAATAGAGCTATTGCAGAGCATCAAGGTTGCTCAAGAATGCCTTGAAGTAATATGGAGGAAAAAGGAGCAAGATGTGATCCAAGTGGCGGTGGACACTCTTACCGGTTTGTTACCTAGTACAAACCTCCCTAGCACTGACTCATCATTGGCCCAATTGAAGCTCCTATGCATAGTAGTGGATGATCAAGTACAGAGTTTAGAGGAGGTAGCAGAGGCAAATGCCAAGAAAGAGCATCAAAAGGCTCTCAACATTGCCCCGGTGAAGAAGCTTAATGAGCTTCGGTCTGAACTGCAAAAAGCACAGAAGGATATAAGGAATGCTCTGGATGAGGGGAATCTTCTACTCAGCAAGATTTGCCAACCCCATCTGTTCTGTGACGTTGTGCTTGCATAGAAGCAGAAGTTTCAAACTAACTTGCAGTTGTATATGAGTACCTTCAAGCTACCATACAACTCTTTTACAACTTATAGGCAAACCGTTCACCAGTTTCACATCCAGTCTGCCAAATTAGAGTTGGAACTAAGCAACCGGACTCAAGATTTGCAGGAACTCCAATTGGTTCTACTCTCACACTCGTAGATTCTTCAAAAATGTTATCTCAATCTGGATGCTTTAACAGTGACTCAGGAGATGAGCACACTAGATTCCATGGAAGAACATGTCTCCCAGACACACACAGAGAAAGAAGTGGAAACCTCCCTACTTGAGTCCTAGTCCTTATCTATGAAACAATTCTTGCATGACTTTAAATATGTTTTTGACAAGTTTTATTCTTTACTGTCATAAACACTTATTCTTTTAATGAAACATGGGTTACTCTGTAATATTATTTTTGTCATTGTTGGCAAAGGGGGAGAAGTATAAATTTTGAATGTTTTGATGTATACTTTCATGTTGTTTCTATTAAGAAGTAGTATACATTGTATTTTTTGCAAAAGGGGTAGTGTATATGCTTAGGGGGAGTAATTTTGATTTTGGCATATTTTTGTTGTAAAACACTTAGATGTCAAAATTTCCTAAGTGTTGCCATCAATGCCAAAGGGGGAGATTGTTGGCATTTTTGATGATTATGTTGTGATTGTCATTGATGGACACACACTTGAATTGAAACTACTTTTATGTATGAGTTATGCTCAACCAACAATTGTTCCAACTGGTATGATGCATTATAGTCCTTAGACTATTGGTGTTTTACAGAAAGTATTTACCGATTTGAAGTGGTATGTTGACCCCAAGTGGTTCGAGGATCTCAAGCGGCACAAAGGATCAAAGTGACAAAACACATATTTCCTAGTCTTCATTTTGTCAAACCGGCAACTGGCCTTTTGCTTGAACCAGTATTTTGTATGAACCGGTAATACTCTGTGATGAGTTACCAACCAACATTTTGTGATGAGTTACCATCCACTGATTGTTTGATGGTGCCGACACTTTAACGGTGCTTTTTGTGTCATGTTATGAGATACATCTAGATGCATTGAACCTAGGAAATTGTATTGTAATCCTATTGGACCGACATGAAATCAGATTCCTTTATAAGGACATCATGTCTAAGGTTTTAGGTTGTTGTTGTTGTTGATGTTATTGCTAGGGTTTAAGGTGGTTGAGGAGTTAGAGAGTATGAATGTGTAGAAGACTGAAGTAATGCTGGAATGCATTAGGAACAAGCTATCAAGGATCTAACCAAGCAATCTGTGCTATTTGCTAGATCACTCATTTGTTGATTACTCACATCTTCGACAAGTCTGTAGCCCTTAATCGGGTAGGCCCAAAAGCCTTTTGTAAATCCTCTAACAAGGTGGTTCACATATGTGGATTTAAAATCCTCTAGCAAGGTAGTCTTTAATCAGACATATCTCCTAACAGAGATTGAGATTCCTAACAGGATCTATTTTGGTAAAGAACATTGTAAGACCCTAACCGGTCTGACCTTAACCGGTCTGGTTCCTATTCTATAGATAGTTACTTGTGAGTTCCATCTCACCATGGTTTTTCCCATTTGGGTTTCCACATCAAAATCTCTTATGTTATGGTGTTTGTGCTTTTGTGGGTGAATGCATTATTTTCTATTTGGTTTGCATGTGTGCTAACTGGTTTGTCTGCTAAACTATTTTACCGGTTTACTGTTAGTCTAGCAAAGTGTTTAAGTGCAATTTTTTTTGGTATACTAATTCACCCCCCCCTCTTAGTATTCATCAATGACACATGGGTATATCTCAAATGATAAATTGATGAAAGTGATGTTTTCTCATATGACACAAAATGTGGGCTTAGATGACACTTCCCTAAGCAGAACGACAGGTTGTCAGATTTTGCATGACAGGTAATGCAGGGTCAGAGTACAAACTGTAAGGTTTGATAAAATCTCATAGGAAAACAGGTATGTAGTAGGATGATAATTTAGAAGACTCATATGATAGTTTACTAGACAAGGATGAGATTCTGACAGACAGAGTTTTCAATGACTGACGACGACTAGTTTTGAGATAGACTGAGTTTTTGATGACTGAGATGGACTAGTTTTTGACATGGGAAAAGTTTTGATCACTGAGTTGTTTATTGTTTTCTCTAGTTTTGGTATTCCATTTTCAGTTTTAGGGATGAAAACACAGTAAACACACAATATGTATAATGACTCCAATCACAACATGCTAACCCTATGGAAATTGGTGAGAAAAGAAAACCTTTGCTTGCTGACTTAGGTACACACCCAATAGCTAATCAGAATACAGTCGCTGAGTCTCACACAATGGATTCTCAATGCTGTATTAGCCGACTCCAAATGCTAATGGGGGCACGATATGGCAAGTGTCTTGGGAGAGTTACTATCTCTCTTGCACAAAGATTATCCCCCCTTTCAGAGGTGAACTGGGTAGCCTCTATCTTATAGTTCTTAGTCAGTAATTTTATTCAAAATTACCCCTTGAATTCATGCAAGCATGATTGAGGCCTATAGCCCAACAAGGTACCGAAACAAGATGCAGTCATGTAAACATGATTGAGACCATGAGGCCCTACAAAATGCTCGATATGAGAGATCTCAAAGAGAAAAATCAAATAATCTTGTCCTCTGAGACCTCATCAATGAAGACTTATTTATTATAGTGAATTGGAATGCCCAGGTCTGACTATACTCACTTGAGTCATTCTCACAGGGTGATTACTTTTCTTCTCTCTGACAAGCCCGCTAAATGTACACAAATCTCAAATATAGAAAAAGGCTCAAGGGTCTAGATTTTTGATTGTCTATACAGACAAGAGCATACTCTCCTACCTCTTAGAATTTTCTTAAAACATGAAAGACAATTTTTTTCATTAACCAGATAGCAATTTAGGTGCCTAAAAATAAATTTAAATAATATGCGATGTTTACTCGAATTTCCTTAGGCAACTTGCAAAGACAACGAATCAATAGTCATATTGTCTTTGTGCGACAAGCATATTCTTCGATGAGCACTCTGCAAAAACTAATTAGGCTGTGAAAATTATTCAGATAGACAAACAACAAGCCAAGGTCAGCGTCAGTATCATCAAAATTGAATAAAGAACCTGAAGAATGAAGTTTTCTTTTAACCAAAAAATAATAGAATACCGTACGACAATTCTCACTGAGTCGTACGATATACGGTACGAAGGATTTAATCTATATGAGCATGAGAATAAGCTAAATGGATGCAAGATTATGCTAGATATGCAAGATTAAGCTAGATGAATAAATATTAAGCTAGATGAATTCAAGCAATCATAATTGAACTAAAATATGCAAAAAACTAAACTAAGATGCAATAATCTCAAAAAAACACAATATCTTCAATGACTAGAGCAAAAACTATATAATAACAATAAATCTCCAAGATGTTTTGAATGAGAGATGAAGGATAAATTTATAGAGAATCAAAAGAGAGACCAATGGTCAAGATCGATTAGCAACGAGTGATTGAGATTATTCAAGAAAAAACACAATTTAGGATAATTGGAATAATTGAGAAATCAGATTTAGTTAACCTTGAGATAGATTCCAATTATAGTTTGATTGAAATGCATTCAAATTATAAGTTCAAGTTTGCATTGGAGATAAAATTCAATTAATTCCATGCAATTGAGATAAAAATAGGTGATTCCATGCGATTTCTTTGATTTATTCAAGAAAAGAATCTTTCAATGCAACTAAACTTCTTTTCTCAAAAGCTTTGAGTTCTAATTTTGGAGAATGATTAATAATTCAATTAATTACTTTTCTGATCTTAAGTTATCTCAATTTAGAAGAAGGAATAATATCTCAAATTTGATTTCTCTCTCAATTCAATTCTTTTATTTTATTTTCAATTTAACTCTTGCTTTGTGATTAATTCCTCTTTTGTAATAAATTAATTCCTTTCTTGTAAATTAATTCCCTTTTTTTTGATTAAATGGCAAGTTTATTAATTAATTAAATATGATAGGATATTTAATAAATTAAATAGGATAATTGATCAAAAAATGATATTCTTGGAATGATTTAACAAATTAAATAAATATTTAATTAATATAGAGTGATTGATTTGCTATGTGACATTTGATGATTGAAGAATTAATTAATTGTGCTCAAGGTTGATTTAATTGCCTTTGGTTAGAACCTTGGTGATGTTGTCGAGATTAGGGGTCCATAGTTTAGATGATAATTTTTAAGGTATTACAATATCTTGTTGGAAAGTGATCCAAATGAGATGTGGTTTGAAAGAAAGGAAGATGATCAAGTCTTGAAGTAGAATCCAACTCCATAGGATTTGGTGAGCCAAAACCAAGATACATAGAAAGGAAAACTGAAACTGCAAAAAAAAAAAAATAGAAAAGAAAATATTTTTGGTTGATGCAATATTTTTGTGAACTGGGGATGCTCCTGCATCAGACATCCGGGGTTAATGAAAAAGTGAACCTCTCACTTTATTGGGGTCAGAGGGAAACCAAGGCAATCTACCTCTTCCTGAGAAATCCAAGACGAATCTTCAACTGGTTTGTTCTTCCACTGCACAAGATGTTATTTGTACTGACTATTCCGGGTACTACGCCCAATCCTACTGTCCAAAATATCTTCAATCTGATTTGGTTCCTTTTAGGGAAATTGTTTCTCCAAGTCCACAACACTGTCCTCATTGAATTCTAGTTCATGGTACTCATGAAGATTTGCAATGTTGAATATAGGTGAAATACTTAGACTATATGGTAGCTCTACTTCATATGCATTTCCAGAACTGAACTTCCTCAAAATCTTAGAGGGTCCAAACTTCTTCATCTCAAACTTATTATAAGTTCCAACTGGGAAACTCTCTTTTCTCAAGTAGACCATCATCTCATCACCAAATTTATATTCTTTATGTCTTCTCTTCTCATCTACCTTCTCCTTATATTTTTTATTCATGTCTTCCAAATACTGTTTAACCTGAATATGAAATGCTTCCATGTGATCTGCAAAATCTTTTGCTTCAAAACTCTTCTGGTCTTCATTACTAATGTCTCTTAATTCTACTATTCCTATAGGATGCACTCTGGTAACAATCTGAAAAGGTGTTTTTTCTGGTACTTCTATTCACTGATTGTTATAGGAAAATTCTGCTTGTGCGAGGATCAATCCTAACTTCCGGTTTTATATCCCACCAAACATCTCAACAAGTTTCCCAAACTGTGGTTAACTACTTCAGTCTGTCCATCAATCTGTGGATGAAAAGTAGAATTGAACTTCAAATATGTCTTCATCTTCTTCCAAAGTGTTCTCTAAAAATAGCCAACAAACTTAGTGTCTCTTTCTGAAACTATGCTCTTAGGTAATCCATGAAATCTCACCACTTCCTTGAAAAATAGGTCTGCTACATGCAATACATTTGATGTATTCTTACAAGGTATGGAATAAGCCATCTTTGAAAATCTATCCACTACCACAAATATAAAGTCATTCCCTCTCCGTGTCTTAGGTAATCCAAGTACAAAATCCATGCTAATATCCTCCCAAGGTCTTACCAGTACTTTCAAAGGTTTATACAATCCCACATTCTGACTACTACCTTTTGCAACTTGACAAACTCTACGACTGTGCACATATCTCTTAATATCCTTATGAATTTGGGGTCAAAAGTATTGCTCACTCACCAATGCAATTGTTTTATCAATTCCAAAATGTCTTGCTAAACCTCCACTATGCTTCTCTTTTATTTGGTTCTCTCTCATGGAACTCTTAGGTATGCATAATTGAACTCCCTTGAATAACATCCCATCCTGAATAAAATAATCCATCCATTTGCTTCTATCAACCATAATCAGTTCTCTACATGCTTTCCAAGGTTCTAAAAAATCTGGGTCTTCATCATACAAGGTCTTCAAATCTTCAAAACCTAATATTGTCACTCTCATCTCTGTCAGCAAATTCCTTCTCCTACTCAATGCATCATTAACTTTGTTAGATTTACCACTTCTATGCTTCAACAGAAAGGTGTAACTCTGAAATAATTCTACCCATCTCATATGTCTCTAATTCAACTTACTCTGACTGTTCAAATACTGCAAATCTTGATGATCTGTATACAATACAAACTTCTTAGGCAACAAGTAATGTCTCAATTTCTTCAAGGCTTGAACTATGGCATAAAATTCCTGATCATACACTGAATATCTCTTCTAGGCATCATTCAATTTCTCATTGAAATATGATAGTACTCTCCCTTCTTGACTCAAAACTGCTCCTATTGATGTTCACATCACAATCCACTTGAAATACTTTATTGAAATCTGGTAAAGCCAACACAGGCTGCTCAGTCACTTTCTACTTCAACAATTCAAAACTTTTGTTTTCTCTAGTTGTCCACTTGAATTCCTTCTGATCTCCTCTCATGGTCTCAGTCATAGGGTTACAAACTGAACTGAAATTTCAATAAACTTATGGTAAAAACTAGCCAATCCATGAAATGATCTTACCTCTCTAATGCTTTTCAGTGTAGGCCACTCAACAATGGATTTCACTTTCTTAAGGTCCATCTTCAAACCATCCTCAGATATCACAAAGCCCAAATAGACTAACTCATCCTTAATGAAAGTGCACTTCTTGATATTGATCAACAACTTTTCTTCTCTCAAACTCTTCAAAACTTGCCTTAACTGCAACAAATGCTCCTCTTTTGTCTTACTGAAAATTAGAATGTCATCTAAATACATAATAACAAATTTACCCAAGAACTTCTTCAATACCTCATTTATCAACCTCATGAAAGTACTCGGTGCATTAGTCAATCCAAAGGGCATCATCAACCATTCATATAGTCTTTTATTTGTCTTAAATGTTGTCTTCCACTCATCACCTTCTCGGATCTTGATTTGATGATATCGACCCTTCAAAGCTATCTTTGTAAAGTATTTTTCTCCACTCAAATAGTTCATTATGCCATCCATCCTCAACAAAGGAAACTGATATTTCACTGTGATATTGTTTATTTCTCTTGAATCAGTACACATCCTCTATTCTCCATTCTTCTTAGGTGCTAATACTGTTGGTACTGCACAAGGGCTTAGACTCTCCTTGATCAAACCTTTCTTCAACAACTCCTACACTTGTCTATTCAATTCTTCATTCTCTGTTGGTGTTAACCAGTGTGCAGCTTTGTTAGGCAAAACAGCTCCAGGTGCCAAGTCCATGTAATGAATAATACTTCTAACATGTAGAAATCCATCAGGTACATTATCTTAAATGACGTCTTCACATTCTATTAGTAAATCTCTTATCTTTGTTGGGTGTTCTCCTTCCGGTTTCGGTCTCTCAGTTTTCTTAGGAATTAAGGCAAAACACACATTCTCATGTCTCAGTCCATTCATGAATTTCCTTCCATCTACTAAAGAGATTCTGGTATTCATAGAGACTTCACTCTTGAAAGGTTCCTCCAAAGGTAACAAGGTTTGCTTCATCCCATTGGCCATAAATAGTGTATGTATTCTTCCATCCATCATGTATTGCCTGTCTATCAAACTGGCAAGGTCTTCCCAAAAAAAGATGACAAATATCCATAGGTATCATATCACACAAAATTTCATCATGATAATTCCCAATTATCAATTTTACTAAACATTGTTCACTTACTAACAACTTATGTTAATCCCGAATCCATGCTATCTGATAAGGCTTAGGGTGTTTCAATCTCTCCAATTTCAACTTATTCACCATCTCTTCTGAAACAAGATTATCTAAACTACCACTATCAATAATAACTTTGCAACACTTATCAAATACCTTACATCTTGTCTTGAATAGGTTCTTCCTCTGCAAGGGTTCTTCATCTCCTCTGGTATGACACAAATCTCTCCTCATCATCAACAGTTCTCCATCTTCTGGTTTATTGTCTGATCCAGTGGGGTTTTCTTCCACCACTGCTGCTCTTCCAGTAGCCTCTGTCTTCTTACATTCAAATGCACAGTATCCTTCTCTTCCACACTTAAATTAGGTTCCTCTAAATGTCCTCTTATCTTGTCTTCCAAAGTTCTCATTCTGGTAACCATCTAGTTCTCTCCTCTGGTAGAAATTTCTATCATCTTTCCAGTATGAATTACCTTCTTTTCTCTCTTCCTTTTCTTCATTCAGATCTTTACTAGTTCCTCTTCCTCCTTGAAATATTCCTCTGATAAACCTTCCATCTCTACTTCTTTGTCTCTGCTCATGTGTTTTGTTCAATTTCTCTTCAACCTTTATTACATACTAGTAAGCCTCTTCAACACTCTCCAATTTGATCATACTGAGTTGATCTTGTATAGACATTCGTAATCTGTTCAAATATATTGCAATATATTCAACTTCATCATGAATATGTTTGGATCTAATGTTCAATTTGTAATATGCTTCGGTGTACTCCTTCAAACTGGATTCCTTCTATTTCAGATTCTACAATTTCCGAAACAAATCCACTTGATAATTCGCTGGGACAAACTTTGATTTCAACTTAGCAATCATCCAATCCTATGTCTTAATCTTTTCTTTACCTTTTCTTTTTCTATCAACTTGTAATTTCTCCCACCAAAGAGATGCATGACCTTTCAATCAGGTACAAGCATATTTCACCTTCCTCTCTTTTGTAGTGTTTTCAAAATTAAAATACTTCTCCATCTCCAAGATCCAATCCATCAATTCATCTGAATCTAACTTCCCATCATATTTCGGTGGGGTAAAATAAGGTTTAGTGTTCACCCTACTCAAAACCCTTAGAAACCTTTCTTCATCTAGATCAACTGCCAGTAGGTTCACTTGTTTTGTCAAGGCTTCTTCTCCTTCATCTTCGCTCACATCCTCAATATGTTGGCCTCTTCTTTGGACTATCTCCATGACTTCTAGTTGGGCTTCTATTCCTCACAACATCTCCATCACAACAAGGTCTTCATTCCCACCTGCTCCACCATTCTTAGTTCCTCTTGATGCCATTGATTCATGGTATTCTTCTGCAATTGCAGGTCGAATCCGTAATCCAGCACCCTACAACAAAATTTTAGGACACACAACCTCCAAAATGAAACTTCGTTCTAATACCACTTGAAGCAGTCACTTGTGAGGAGGGACCTCAAGGAGATCAGTCTAAACTGGTCAACAAGAGTAAACACAATGAAAACACACAAGCATGATGGAGGAAATGTAGAACAAATATTTTTATTGCATTAAATTTGATTACATCCAACTGGTAACAACAAGGTTACAACATACCGACACTCAGGCTTGGTAGAATAGGTCACACTGGGACCTTGAATCGAAAGATCTATCTTCTAGGCATAGTCTATTTTTGATTGATTCTAATTAATCTTTAATTGATTCTCTATTGATTACATTATAAAGCATGATTACAAATATATATCAATCCAAAGGATCCAGTTGGCCCAAAAGGGATCAAAACCCGAAGAACAAGACCTAATGTGCAAAAATGAATAAGGTTGGCCTCCGCCAAGAGATTCCTCCAAAAAAGCCAAAGGATAAAACATAGAAGGTTGGCCACATGTCAAGAAACATCAAGATGAACATCCAAGGCTCTATAAGCTTTGGAATGGGTTCCGATAGATCACCATAATAGGTCTCAGGAAATCGGTAACAAAGGAACAACTGGTAACAAGAAACAGTCATTGAAACCAGTAGCGATATCTTGCTGGAAAGTGATCCAAATGAGATGCAGTTTCAAAGTAAGAAAGATGATGAAGTCTTCAAGTAGAATCTAACTCCATAGGATCTGGTGAGCCAAAACCAAGAGACACATAAAGGAAAACAAAAACTGCAAATAGAAAACAAAACAAAAAACAAAATGTTTTTGGTTGATGCAAGATTGTTGTGAACTGGGGATGCTCCTAAATCATAAACCCAAGGCTAATAAACACAAAATACAATGAAAAAGGTAGTTTCTCTTTCCTTGGGGTCAGTATGTTGTATGATAGCTCATGTGTATCATGTATATATATGCATTGAATAGTCATCATTCCCCAAAGAAAATAAACTACCTTGGAAGAAAGGGAACACAGGTGTATTTTTGAGTCAACATGAAAGAGACCAAAAGAGATCTCAATGCTTTAAATTATCCTCAAATAGACATTAATAGGGATAAAAAATAGAAGAACATGGATACACATATAAGAATGGTCACAAAAGAGCAAGAAGAGAGAGAGGTAGAGGATCTACGATGCTAATGCAGCTAGTCTAGCACGACATCCACCTCCCGATCTTGCTGATCACTATTTCGAGGAGGTGGGAAATATTCCAGAGGAGTGACATCAAGCACAATAGATGGAGCTATCACAAGATCCAAACAAGGACTATTCTCATGTGCTAAGTAACTTTGTTCGATTCTAGGAGCTAGGATTAAGGCTTTTGAAAATTTTGCAGATAAATGTTTGTCAATATCAACATATTTATATTCACTATCAGAAGCATTAGGAGTTGTATTGCCATCATGACTAATATTTTCACCTATTTCTTCATCAAGGTTTATAGAAAGAGGAGCTCTAACATGAATAGAAGTAAAACCATCACATGTTTTCTGCAACTTATGATTTGGAGACTTAGGTTCAACATCTTGTTTAGGAGAAAATGGAATCATGCCAACTATTAGAGGTTTTGGAGATTGAATAGTTTGAGAAACAAACTTGCAAGCTCTAGCACGATGTTTTAATTGGTGATCTCTTGCACAATGATTATGTCGAGTCTTAGCGGAAGGCTAAGAAGAAGAAGGAATATTTATTAAAGGAGGAATATTTGTTGAAGGAAAAATATTCTCATGTTTGGTAGTTGGAGGTTTAGGTTGAGGTCTCTTAGGTTGGACAAGAGGAGAGGCAAGTCTCTTCTCTCTATAAGAGAAATGAGGCATAAATACACCATATATAGGAGGAATGTTTGGTGTAGGAAGGAGACCAAGTCCATCATGAGGAGGAGGTACAGGTCTAACCTTAGGAGGAATATTATTGTTCTTCTTTATTACAAGCTAGGATCTACAAGAGGTTGTTAAACCATGTATTGAATCCCCATGAGGGACGCTGGCCCACTGCAAACAATCCCCCTCCCAGCATCACTCACCATGACCTACGTGATTCAAACTTGTGGCCAAGCTATGATACTACTTGTTACAAGTAGAGTTGTCATTGCACCAAAAGATCAACCTATCAATGCCCAATACAACCACCGGACTTATAGAATTCACATGAGGTTGTTAAAAAATGTCTTGAATCCCCATGAGGGATGCTGGCCCACTGCCAACATTCTTAGGAGAAGGCATAGTTTCATCCATAGGAATAGGTTGGGAATTTTACTTAGGAGGAAGATTAGTTCTATCCGTCAAGGGAAGAACTTAATCTTCAAGAAGGATGGGGAATATCAAGTGTTGGAGTGTGAGGTTGGATTAAGGATAATATCATATCTTTATTCCATTTTTGATAAGATTGAAAGAGAGAATCGCTTCTTGGTGGAAGAGATTGAAATTATTGAGCCCAAAAGTAATTAATAGGAACACCTGGGCTTCTTTTGGTTGGTCGAAATAAGCTATGGTTAACAATTATGGTTTCTCCACTGTGGGGAAATTTAAAACACTTATAGATTGGAGAGGCAATAGCCTTCATGGAAGATAGAAAAGCATAGCCTAACTTCACATAAAATTGTTTAGATGAAGGAATGACGACAAAGTTGACATCTATAGATTTAGTGTGAACCTCAATAGGTAGTGTGATAGAACCAATGGTAGGACAAGAAAATCCATCAAATAACTTAATGACCACATTAGTATCATCATAGATTGGTTTATGCAAATTCAAAGTGAAAAGATACTCTTCAGTGATGAAATTAACCATGCAAGAGGGATCGATAAGCACACCATGACAAGGTTTATCTTGAATTTTCGCAACTATGTATAAATGTCCATCAGGTGCTCTAATGGTCTCACTAGGGTCAAATGTGATACACGAATCCTTAGGTGTTTCTTGTTTCCATACCATATTCACCAAATTTGGAATTGTGGTAGTAAGATCATAGGGAGAGAAAGAGCTATGTTTAGTTTCAATCACGTTAGACGTATGAGAGGGTAAAGGATCAGTAAAAATCAAGATTTTGATTAGGAGGAGCTACTAATTTATTTCTTTTATCATTCACACTTGCCACATATATAGTATTATTATCAATCAGGTCTTGAATTTTTCTTTTTAATGCAAAACATTTCTCAGTATCATGACTAGGTTGATGATGAAATTGATGAAAAATAATTATTATTAATGTAAGGTGAGGCTACCTTAGAAGGGTCAACTAGTTTTATTGGAGGAAGGTTGATGACATTTCTTTATAACAACTAAGACATAATGCTATGTAAAGATTCATTCAAAGAAGTAAATTGTCTTTCTCTTTTGAAAAATTTAGAAATAGGAGGCACACTTGTTGTAGCATAAACATTGTTGTTGTTGATGGTGCCACTAAATTTGATGAAGCGTTATTCATTTTGAACTTCACAAATGTTTGTTGAGCACTCTCACCCTTATCACTCAGAGCCATAGGAGTAGATTGCTCCAGTTGACTCACAGTCAGTTGATAATTATGAAGTTTTGCGCATAACTATGGAAAGGAAGTAAACTCAGTAAGGAGAAATTTGTCCCTAATGTCTTTTTGAAAATAGGAAACGAAAATTATTTGAATATTATTATCAAGCACTGGAAAGGAAATTTGAGAATACAAATGCTTATATCTGCCAATGAAATCAATCACTTTTTCTTTAACACATTGTTTACAATGCATTAAATCAGTCAAAGTGATTTTAGGACCTATGTTATTTTGAAATTATTGAATAAAACCATTTTCTAATTGTTGAAAAGAAGTAATAGAATAGGAAGGCAAAGAGAAATACCATTGTAAAGCCTTATCTCTTAGTGTTCTAGTAAATAGTTTGGCAAGAAATATTTGATCATAAGAAAAGTCAGTACACAAAGTTTGGAATATTTTGACACATGTTAAAGGATCACCTTTTCCATTATAGAGTTCCAAATGAGTGACTTCAATGTGTTTAGGAAGGAAAACTCTAACAATATCAAGAGAAAGAGGGCTCACAACGTCAAATTTGGGCACACTAAACTTGGATTGACTCATAGAAGCAATTTGTTGTTGCAATGATGATACAGTTTGGGCAAGGCTATTAATGGTTGCTTCAGTTGAAGAATTTATATTAGACATGTTTGATTGAGAAGGTGGTGTGATGTTAGTAAAAGAAAGCATTGATTGAGAATAGGGTGGTGGAACACTATGGTAAGTAGACATAGGTGATGGCTGAGTAGGAAATGGGTCACTAAAAGGAGGGATATAATGATTGGATGAATTTCCCCCTTGTGTCACATTGATTGGTTGAGAGACAATAGTAATACTCATTGAAGGCATAGTAAAGATGGATGATTAAATGAAGAAGAGGGATTTCCCCCATGACTAATGGTTGTAGGTATAACATTTTGAGTTGATGTAGCCATGATGTTTGAAGTGAAAGTAGGAATGGTAGTCATTGAAGTGGTCAAAGGAATAGAATGATTGACTTGTGTAGGAGGTTGTGAATACCTAAGTTCTCAGCACAACTCTTTATAGGCATGACATTAGAATCAACAGTGTGAGCAATGCCACACAATATATCAATTCCATTCTTATCACTTTGAATCATGCATTTTAGACCTTAAATTAAAAGAAGAGATTCACTACTAGGATATTTTTGGGATATCCATTGTTGAAAGTTATCAAATTGATTGTCCAATTTTGAAATTTGATCTATAGAAACTCTAGTCAAAGCTTCTTCTTCATCAATTGGGTAGATAGGGATGTTATTAGGATGAGAAAAATTAGCATTATCCTCATTGAAAAAGTTACCCAAATTAGGCTCCATCTTTGCAGGAATTAAACCTTGGGAAGCCTTAATTATAATGCTTCGTCTAACGGGGATAGTAGAGGTAGGACTAATAGTGGTAAAACTAATGCACTAGAGGGAAAATTTGAATTTGAGTTTTGAATTTTGGGGAACAAAGTTTGCAAAATTGAATAATGCACAAATGATGATTATACAATTTGAACTTTGTTGAAAGAAGAAATGACACAATTTCCAAAATAATGTTTTGAAAAATTTAAAATTATGGCCTATGGGATACCACTTAACTTTAAAATTAAAATCGACAAATTTTTTAAAATTAGGGCATATTACAATTAACCACTTAATTTTATATTTTTTCTTGAAAGTTGTGATGTTGAATTTGTGAAGTATTTTTAAATTTTAAAGGGATCAAAATTTGACAAAGTTAGCCTATATCCTAGATTTAAGTAGTTAAATACAGTCATAACAGTCTCCCAAAATTTTGGGAAAAAAGCCAGCGATCATGTTGAAGTTGCACATAGTCCGGCCAACTTTTTCAAAATTTTTTCAGGGATTGAAGCTATGATGATTTTAGAGTTAACCTCAAAAAACTGGTTGATTTTACGAAGTTTAGATATGTGAAATTAAGGTTTGAATGTGAAAACATGACCCTATTAGGGTTTTGAAAAAGATAAGAAATTAAATTGCAAATTTGAAAACGATCAAACCTAATGGATAAGGCCACCTTGGATAATGTTTTGAAAACTGAAATTGGTTGAAATTGATTGAATTTTACACAAAATCCAAGTGAATTTAAAAATTTGGGTTTTAGGACCTAACCACTGAATATTTAAATTTTGAATTTTGGAAAAGGGAGGGAAGTTGAAAATTTGAATTTTAGACAAGAAGACAAAACTGAAAATAGTTCCAAATCTCAAAATGTGAATCCAATGTTTGCACAAGTTCAAGTTGATTTTTGAAAATTAGGGTTTTGACAATTAACCACTTAATTTTTAAAAGTTGATTTGCAAATTGAACAAGACAAAGAAGAAATTGAACTTAATGCAATTTTCAGATCTAAAAAAATAGATAGCAATTTTTGCAACACACATGTTCAATTCCAATTTTAACAACTAGGGTTCTGAATTAATTAACCACTAAGTTTTGCAAGAAAATTAAACTTGTAAATGAAAAATATGCAATAATATGAAATGCCAAGCATGTAAGATGTCAGGTTCACCAAAATGTAATGGTGAAAAAAGGGGTGATGAGGAGATCAAGAGGAAATCTTTACCCTCCTCAAGAAAGGATTGAAAGTTTCCCAAAGGATCCTCTTCAACCTCTTTCACACATTACATTTAAAAGAGGGGGGTTGAATTCACTAGATCCAATATCAATGGAGAGATTGGATGCTAAGTGAATTGACAATGAATTTGGAAAGTAAAGTATCCCCTCTTATAGAATGGATAGGATGAATTAAGTGAATTGAGACTAAGTGTAGAGATGGAAAAGAAATGATTATAACTTGAGATAGAAATGCAGGATGAAGCTATGCACCTGGAATTAGTAGTAAAATGTCGAGATGAAGATCCCCCATAAATTGGAGAGAAAGTTGCCGAGACCTTGTTGAAAGTGTACTTGGTCCTCTGAAAAATCTGCACACCGAAAAGGGTTTTTCTATCTCTGAGAATGAAGCCTAAATCTGCAAATATAGCTACTCACCTACAACCCATTGTAATACCCTAAAAATGGTCATCTAAACCATGGGCCCCTAATCTTGACAACATCACCAAGGTCCTAACCAAAGGCAATTAAATCAACTTTGAGCAATTAATTAATTCTTCAATCATTAAATATCACATGGCAAGTCAATTACTCAATATTAATTAAATATTTATTTAATTAATTGAATCATTCCCAGAAAATCATTTTTGATCAATTATCCTATTTAATTTATTAAAAATCCTAGCATATTTAATTAATTAATAAATTTGCCATCTAATCATGCAATAAAAGGAATTAATTTATTACAAAAGAGGAATTAATTACAAAGCAAGAGTTAAATTGAAAATTAAACAAAAAGAATTGACTTGAGAGATAAATCAAACTTGAGATATTATTTCTTTTCTAAATTTAGAACTTGAAATTGGAAAAGCAATTAATTGAATTATTGATTATTCTCTAAAATTGGAACTCAAAGCTTTTCTAGAAAAGGAAGTTCAGTTGCATTGAAAAGACTCTTTTCTTGAATAAATCAAATATATGCATGGAATTATCTATTTTTATCACAAGTGCATGGAATTAATTAATTCTTATCACCAATGCAACTTGAACTTCCTATCTAAATGCATTTTAATTAAACTATAATTGAAATCTATCTCAAGGTTAACTGAACCTGATTTCTCATTTATTTTCAATTAATCCTAAATTGTGTTTTTTCTTGATCTCTTGAGAATTCTCTATAAATTAAGCCTTCAAACTCTCATTCAAACCTACACTTGAGATTTTTGAGAACACGCTTGGAGATTATTATTATGCTAATTTCGCTCTGGAGTCATTGAAGATATTGTGCTTTTTTGATTATTTGCATCCATATTTAGTTTATCATTATTGCTTGAATTATTCATCCATATTGCATCCATTTAGCTTAATATCATGCTCATATAGATTAAATCCTTCATCTTGATGTAGTCTAGTCACTAGTATTGCTTATAAAAATCTGAGAGCAATCTTATACTCACATCTTTTTGAAGGCAATTAGTCGCTTTGTTATGGTTTATTATTCATTGATTTATTATTTACTAACCATACATGTAATGAATTAATTGAAGTGTTGTGCCTGCAGCTATTAGACTTATCCCAGTTTTCATACACACATTTCTGGCACCCATTGTGGGGCACAAGACTACATTTTTTGGCCTCCAAGATTGACTTTTTATTTTTGTTATTTTCCAGATTTCAGACTTTTCAGATTTTTGGCCGTACAACTTTTGCGTCATATCGTACGACATTTCCTACAGGCTAAAACAACAAACTGTAGGTGTTGTATGAAATGGAATTCTGTATCGTACGAGAAGTAATCTTGTATCATACGATCTCGTAAACTCTGTCATACGACTCTGTATTTTTCTTGTTAAAAAGACAAAAAAATCAAATTTTGTGATTTTTGATTTTCTGTTCAAATTGATTATTTTGACGACTGACCCTTGTTGTTTATCTGTTTATTTTAGATTTTTTCGCAGCCTAATCACTTTTTTGCAGAATGCTTGTCGAAGAATATGCTTGTCGCACAAAGACAATATGACTACTGATTCGTTGTCTTTGCAGGTTGCCCGAGGAGAATCGACCAAACATCGTGTATTCTTTCAATTTCATTTTTAGGCACCTAACTTGCTATCTGGTTAATGAACAAATTTGTCTTTCATGATTTTAGAAGATTCTGAGAGGTAGGAGAGTATGCTCTTGTATTTTTTAGACAATAAAAAATCCAGACCCTTGAGGCTTTTTCTTTGTTTGAGATTTGTACATCTTTAGCAGGCCTTCCCTCCCGAGGGGTTGAAAAACTCTTAAAGCCGTTATAGACGGTGTGAGGGGAATGACCTAAGTGGGAATGACTAAATGCCAAGTACTCCAACCCAATATAAAATAAATGTGATTTGATGAAAATCAAGGCAACGGTAGTGCTCGAGAATAGCTCTCCTCAGTACCTTCGGGTATATTAAACCTTGGTTTTCAAGGCTGGGAGACCTCTTAATTGAGTTTATACCTCGACGCGCCGAACAGACCCCTTACTAGATCCAATTAAAATTAGAAGCTACCCAGTTCACCGTCGAAAGGAGGATAATCTTTGTGCAAGAGAGATAGTAACTCTCCCAAGATACTTGTCATTTCGTGCCCCCATTAACGTTTGGAGTCAGATGATACGGCATTGAGAATCCATTATGTGAGACTCAGTGGATGTATTCTGATTAGCTATTGGGTGTGTACCTGAGTCTACAAGCAAAGGTTTTCTTCTCTCACCAAATTCCTTAGCACTTGCATGTTGTGATTGGAGTTACTATTCATACTACATGTTTTCTATGTTTTCATCCCTCAAACAAAAGCTGAAATACCAAAAACTAGAGAAAACAAGAAACAAAATTAGTGATCAAAATCTCTGTCCATGTCAGAACTAGTCTATCCTAAAGTCAAAATTCTATCCAAAACTAGTCTATCTTGGTAAAAAATCATTCCATCTCAGAATTGGTCATACTCAATTGTCATACTCAGCTATTGAAAAACTAAGAATTTTTGTCTCTGTCCTGTTAACAGTCGTACGAATCTAATCATTTATCATCTTGCACCATATTTCATGCCGTCTGAGCTCAATCCTCTGTCATACAAAACCCAACAGTCTGTCATCTGAAACTAAATCCTATGTCATACGAAACATAATTGCACTGAATATTTTGTCATTCTCGACATACCCATTTGTTGTATGGTACGAGGCAACAAATTGTAATAGACAAAACTATTGTCGTCTTGAAGCTATTAAATTCTCATCCAGTTCAGTACAGAGCAGTCAAACTTGCCTAAAAATAGTCTACAACGAACATAATACTGGTTATCATCATCCTAAGCATAAACAGATCAAGACAATGTACGTCTACCATTCGCGTTGCACGATTTGGTCGATCATCTTTCAGCTAGTTCAATCAACTACCTATCAAACCTAAGTCACTTAGATAACGTCTTATACAGGATAGATCATTCCTGAAACCAGACTAAATCTTAGTCACTACCCTTGAATCAACTTAGATAAACATCTTATATAGGACAGATCTTTCCTGAAACCAAACTATATCTTAGTTGCTTCTCTGAAACAAATACATTAATCGAACAAGTAGCTCTGAAATTGATCTTGACCTCTGCATCACAAACAACTTTAGGTCACACTAATCCATAAAAATACCTATTCAAACCAGGAGTTCTCATAAGAAAGAGGCCAAAGGAAAAGGACAACCCTTTTCATAAAAAGATAGTCCATTTTATGAACACGACCCTCTGACTAATAAACCTTCATCGTCAGTAGTACCAATTTTTGATGAACCTGAATCTCCCACTATACATGAGACAAAACACAATGACAAAGACAACCTTAATGCTCATGAAACTGATAATGATTCCTCATCAATTGAAGCTGAAGAAGATATTGAACCTCCAGAAAAATATATTCTTGACTGTCAAAAGGATAAAGACTTCCGAAAAATGATGAAAGGTATCCTCGCTCGAGAAAAGGAAGACTATTTCTTAGAACTAGCAAAACAAGGTGCCAAACTTCCTACTAGATATGATGTTCAGACACTTGTTACTAAAAAGGAAGAATCACCTATACTCATGGTACACAAACAATTACAGGCCTTATGGACTGAGATCACAGAATTGAAGAATAAGGATAAGTCCCCCAAAAAATATTCTTTGGAGACAATATGCCCCTTTCCATTTGACAAGAATCTATACATGCCTCCCATCCCTTCACGAGTTAAGATCCCAAAATTTGACAAATATGATGGTACCTTAGATCCTCAAGATCATGTCAGAGAGTTTTATGCTGCCTGTATGGAGTTCATGCATGATCAAACGTATCTCGTGTGCCTTTTTCTGAGAAGTTTGGGAGGACAAGCCATGGAATGGTTCTCAAGTCTACCTAAAGGAATAAAAATGTTTGAAGAACTAGTCCAACTATTCTTACAATAATACTCATACAACATTCGACATCATTGACTATGATTGAGATTTGCAATACTAAACAAAAAATAGGGGAGCCTTTTCTTACTTTCCTCCAATGTTGGAGAAATATGTTCTCTAGGTATTCCCGACCTATACCAGACTTTGAGAAAATTGATATATTTGTCAACAATTTGATCCTAGAGTTAAAATATAGTATCCAAATGCAAGTACACCCATAATTTAACAAAATGGTAGATAATGCTATTCGAATGGAAGATGTGCTCATAAAGAAGGCAGATATCTCACCTTGGAAAGAAACACAACCATCGGAATAAATGTCATAACACAAACAACTGCATGAAGCTCAAACATGACATTCAAGATCTCATAGACGCTGGTAAAATTGTTGTCGGGAATCACCTGACCAATGTTGATCACAAAGATTTTAAAGACCCCTTACCTGTCTACGAACAAGGTGATTTCTCAAAGACTGAAGGAGGTGCCAAAGTAAATTATACTTATACCAGCAATGAAAATGTCATTAACATGATTGAGCCTTCCCACTCTGAGTATTGCAATGTGATTATAGTCCAAGATAAACCAAATGAATCATGATATGCAAGAGCTCTGACCTGTTCTCAAAGGAAAGTCAATCTCCAAGGAGCTAGTTCTTCAAACCTGGCTCAAGCAACGTCAAATCAACCAGCCTCGTTAAATAAACAAAAAGAATCAACATTGGATAAATTCAAAAATCTAACTTCATCATCATCCTCTGGATATAGCATGGTTGAACAATTCAAAAGGTCAAATGCTCAAATCACAATCTTTGAATTGATAAAAATTTGTTCTTCTCACAAAGAGATCTTGGACAATGCCTTGCTCACCACCAACGTTCCAAAAGATTTAGACATTGATCAGTTTCAGTCTATGGTGGGTCATTTGACTTCACCTCACTATCTGACCTTCTCTGAAGAAGATGACAACTCGCTAAATCATCCACATAACCAGCCATTGCATATCAAAGCCATGATCCATAAACACAGAGTTAAACATGTTTTGATAAATGGAGGCACAAGGTTGAATATTTGTACTTACAGTCTACTTACACAACTAGGATTTTCTGAAAATGTCATTGATCCGACCAAGAAAATAACAATTAAGGCATATGATGAAGAAGAAAGGACCTCTAAAGGTCCGGTATCATTACCAATCAGGGTGGGAACTTTAGAAAGAGATGTCATTTTCTAGGTACTTGATCTTCCTTTGTCATACAATATCTTACTGGGCAGGCCATGGATTCATGAAATGAGGGCAGTTCCATCTACATACCATCAATGCTTAAAATTTCTCCATCATGGAGTTGAGGTTAGTATTCATACTGATACAAATGTCCCCTATAATGCATTAACAAGAGGTGTTGATAGCTTTGTGCCTCATAATAGAGAAACCCCTACAAATTAATGTTTAGAAACCCTGATGAAAGACTTGGAAAATAAATTGAAAACTACCAATACTAGCATGGATGGATACAAGATAGAACCGATACTTTCATTGGTCTCTCTCCCTCCATCACAGAAACAATTGGGTAAGCCTTCAGAGGCTATGAAAACACATGCTTCAACTCCGAATATCATATATGATGTTCTTTTTATACAATCTTCTACATCCCTGGCAGATGAAATAGAAGAGGGTGTTGGTCTAAACTGGCTTTTTAAGGAAGATAGTGAAAATGAAGAAGTACAACATTGTGATATTTCCTTAGCACAATATGGTCCAGGATACAAAATGATTCAATGCATGGGATATTCAGGCACTGGTCCCTTGGGAAAACATCAAGAGGGTATCATTGAACTGATTCAGCTGCAAACAAAATCAACAAATGATAAAGCTGGTCTAGGATACAATCCAAAAAAGACACCAGATCAAAAACATGCTTCTAAGGCTAAGTGGCAGAAAAGGACATCACCTTCAGCATTACAGGAAACAAACACTCAACAAACTCAAGCAGAGTGTGTAAAAGAAAAAGAGGAACTACCAATCAAGAAATAAGAGACAATTAGTACTCAAGATTCAATGATATCAGCTACAACAATACAAGGAGTTCAAGTCCCAGAGGATATAAGAGACGAAGTAGAAAGAATCAGAGAATTGTTTGCACCGTTGAAATTTCCAGTCACATTCACTAGCAGGAAACAAGTACAAGATTCAAAGACTGACTCAAATGAGTATGAATGGGGTCCAAATCACCTCTTAGATACATCCTCTATGGAAACTCTAAAAGAGTCTACTAGTACCACAGATGATATTCAAGAGCTCATGCGCTTAAAGCTAGAAAAAGAGATACAAGAAATTAGACAAAGAGACAAGCAAATTATGAACAAGGGTTAAAGGAAGGAAGAATACTAGAAAGCTTTTCATCTATGTACCCCTATACTAAGACAAAAAAAATCAGATATGGGGCTACCCAAGAAGAATTAGAAGCTACAGAAGTAGAACCATTCATTAGTCCAGAGGAAGCTGAATGGAGTAGACCATAGAGACTCACATAACCACCAAAATTATGTGAACAAGTATGTTAGATACAAATGATAAATAAACCAAATCAAGAAGGAACTTGCAACGTTAAAGATGTAGGTGTTGATACCATACATAAATTCACTCAATCACTTGCAGAAGACTCAGAAACTTTATCTGATGACTTTGATGACTCTGACAATAGTCCCATACTTGACAATATCTACTTAGCATCAAACTCTGAATCATCTGATGTAAATGATGAAAATCTGTCTATTGATCTTATTGCTGTCGAACCACGTTACGAAGTCTAGTCTGGCATAGAGAATGACGCTACAAGTATGTCTATTAGATTAGGTCAACTAAATATTAACATGCACTTTAATAAACATGTTCTGATTATTCCTGGTCTCGAGACGTTTACGCAAGGTATCCTTCTGGAACTTGACTTTTCAATCTGCAATAGTGATGACAATACCGTGAACTCCCTCGAACCTATCCAAAATTTATCCTTGGTACATCTAGAATTAATTGACTGTAGTCTACAAGACCAACCCATGAATGTACCTACTTTTGCCAATGACTATACACTTGCCTATTATCTCAATGCAGTTGAACCTATGGACTCTTCCACTAGTGAACAGATTGAAAACATGACTGAAGTAGATATATAGTATCTTAGTTGTGAAAAGAAGAAAATTAAAAATAAAAGATTTGATGGCGAAAACCACACTGTGGCGGTGTCAGAATCTAAAATAGAGGAAATAAAGGACGTACCTAAGGGTGAAAACCTCTCCGAGGTGCCTGAAGGTGAGATACTTGATATACTACCAAGTCATTTCTAGGAGAGGTCTTCTATATTGATCGAGCCAAATTAGCCAGTGAACATTGGGAGTCAAGAGACACCACACATCTTTCATGCAGCTCAATCATTATCAGCAGAAGAATTGAAAGATTACACTCATCTATTTTTAGAAAAGAAGATCAATTTTGCATGGATGTACTCTGATATGCCAGGCCTAGATCCTAATCTAATCATGCACCATATTTCTATCACACTAGGAGTTAAACCAGTCAAGCAAAAACTCCGTAAGATGCACCCTCATGTGACACTACTAGTCAAGGTTGAACTAGAAAAACTGCTAAAAGCTGGATTCATTAGAGCTATATATTATGCCGAATGGATTTCAAACATAGTACCTGTGTCAAAGGCAGACAAATCTATTAGAGTTTGCATTGACTTTAGAGATCTCAACAAAGCTTGTCCAAAGGATGACTTTCCATTACCAAATATTAATATGATAGGCAACATGACTGCTCGGTATGAGATGTACTCACTAATGGATGAATTCTCTGGATATAATCAAATCAAAATAGCTCTTGGAGATCAAGAAAAGAAAACTTTAACCTATGCATGGGGAACCTTTTGCTGGAATGTCATGCCATTTGGGCTAAGAACATAGTAGCAACCTATCGAAGAGGAGTCACTACTATTTTTCATGACATGATGTACAAGAATATGGAAGACTATGTTGATGACAATTCAGTAAAGACTATGAAAATATCCACACATATTCAAGAGCTAGGCCCTGTACTAGATAGAATGGAAAAGTTCAAACTTTGATTAAAACCAAAAAAGTGTGCATTTGGAGTGACATCTGGTAAACTACTTGGCTACATCATTTCAAAGAAGGGAATCAAGGTTGATCCTGAGAAGGTCCAAGCCATAATAGAAATGCCGCCTCCGAAGAACATCAACCAAATGAGAAGTCTATAGGGATGTCTCCAATCAATCAGACACTTCATTTCTCAGCTAGCAGACAAAGCTCAACCTTTCACAAAAGTATTGAGGAAAGGAGTAACATACAACTGGGATTAGGTTTGTGAACAACATCTTCAACAAATCAAAGAGTACCTATCCAATCCACCAAGATTGATGCCACCTATTCAGGGTAAACCATTGATCTTATACATATCAGCAACTGATTCATCACTGGGGGCAGTTCTCGCACAATGAGATGACATAAAAAGGAATGAGCTATCTATTACATCATCAGAACATTGGTGTCTTATGAAATGAACTACACTATAATAGAAAAAACATGCTTGGCATTAGTCTTTGCATCACAAAAAATGAGACACTACATGTTAGCACATTCAGTCAAGCTGGTGGCTAAAATTGATTCATCGAAGTATCTTCTCAACAAAGCAACACTAACAGGAAGATTGGCAAAATGGGTCATGATCCTTACAGAGTTTGACATTGAATATGTGGAAAACAAAGCCATAAAAGGACAGGTAATTGCTGATCAACTTGCTAAAGCTCTGCTTGAACACACTCAACCACTGCATATAGAGTTTCCAAATGAATCAATAATGCATCTTACTCAACAACCTTGGAAGATGTTCTTCGATGGGTCTTTTACTCGAAATGGTTCTGGTGCTGGAATACTATTTATTACTCCTCAGAAGTATTCAATCCCAAAGTCTTATAAGATTCTATTCCCTTGCACAAACAACATTGCAGAATATGAAGCTTTGGTAAATGGGATAAAGCTAGCTATTGAATGGAAGGTTGCAAAATTACACATCTATGGAGATTCTCAGCTAATCATAAATCAAATCAATGATACATATCAGACTCAAGATGAGAAACTGATGCCTTATAAGAGAATGGTTGATGAGCTTAAGAAGTATTTTGCTTTTGTATCATTCCAAGAGATTCCTATATCCGCAAATAGAGTAGTAGATGCTATGGCTACCTTAGCATCTATACTTGAGTTGGAAGAATCCAATTTTTGCTTTGAATTCCTGGTGGAAGAGTTAAATTACCCGACCTATGATTCTCCTAAGACCCAAATAGTTTGTTTTATTATTGGACATGACTCATCACGATACAACCACATTTACTTTTATTTAGGGGACCAAATTATACATGAAAATCTTACCCGTAATGAGAAAAGGAACTTAACCCAAAATGCTTCATGGTATGTCATCATTGCTAACGATTTGTTTAGGCGAGGTTTGGATGGTACATTGCTTAGGTGTCTTGAAACTGAAGAATCTAAACATGCATTTCGGAAGTCCATAAAGGTATTTGCGGATCTCATTCAAATGGTCTTAGTTTAGCTCAGAAACTACTATGGGCTGGCTACTATTGGCCAAACATGGAGAAAGATGCTATTAAATTTGCTAAGACTTGTGAGAAATGTCAGCTACATGGAAACCTCATACATGCTCCAGCAAGGAATCTCATAGCCTTTATTACACATTGGCCTTTTCAGCAATGGGCCTTTGATCTCATTGGTCAAATATATCATGCATCATCTAACAGACATAAATTTATCATAACTGCCACTGAGTATTTCACCAAGTGGGTAGAAGCGGTTCCACTCATCAAAGCAACCAGTAAACAAGTAGCTCTCTTCATATTAAACTATATCATCTGCAGGTATGGGATACCTTCGTCCATCATGACTGATAATGGAGGACAATTCAAGAATAAAGACCTGGACAAACTCTGTTGGAAATTCAAAATAAAACAAAACTGGTCATCTGTATATTACCCTCAAGGTAATGGACAAGCCGAGGCATTTAACAAAAACCTATTGACTATCTTGCACAAAACAGTGAACAAATCTGGGAAGGATTGGTATTTACAGCTCAATCCTACATTATGGGCTTATAGAAGAAGTATCAGAATGCCTACTGGGGCTACACCTTTTTCTTTGGTGTATGGGTCTGTAGCAGTATTACTCATTGAAGTAGAAATACCATCTCTAAGAGTTTCTTTGCAAGGTCTTGTTACTGATGAAGACTATAGAATATCTAGATTGCAAGAACTTGAATTGCTAGATGAGTGTCGGCAAGTGGTGTTTGATCATCTCAGAGTATATCAAAAGAGAATGTCCAGAGGATATAACAAGAAGGTTAGACAAAGAGAATTTCAGGCTGGTGACTTAACTCTAAGAGAAAACCCTAAAAATCAGCAGTTTTGAGACAACAAAGGGAAGTTTGAACCCAACTGACTGGGTCCCTACATCGTTACTACAATATTTGGCTTTGGTGCCTATCAACTCTCAACATCAGAAGGAGAACTACTCCGTGAACCGATTAACACCATCCATTTAAAGAAATTATTCACTTAGCATTCTCTCCTCCATCAACCTCTACAACTGAGAAAGTCCTGAAAAAAATCATAAAAATCATAAAAAGTCCTAAATAAAAAATAAAATAAAAAATGAATCTCTGCCAAGCAGGTGAAAACCTGGTAAACAGGCCCCTCTTGTACTCAACGCTCCATCTATCAATGCAACGTTGGCATTTCTCACTTTCATGCATCTCTGCTTTCACTTGTACATATATTTCATTCACTTTTGTGACATCCTGGTTCGTTGGAACCCTCATGACTAAAACTGATCAACGCCCTAGTGTTAGGTTAATCGACTGAGAACATCACATGCTCAATCTAAGCAGGTGTTCAGTTTCATCACATCGAATCAAACTGGACAATTTATTTTTTGCTCATCGTATCTTGATCCATCAAGTTCAAGATTGATTTTATCTTCGCTCACTGTGTCTAGTTCAATCAAGTTCTAGATCAGTAAGATCCGCTTCTTGATCAATCAAGTTCAAGTTCGATATCTTTGCTCTTTATCATTCCTAGTTCAATGAAGTTCAGGATCGATATTGCTTTAATCAACTCTGTTCAACTTTATCACTTCAAATCAAGCTAAACACCTCTCTCTTTATCTAGTTCGTGATCAATCAAGTTCAGAACTGGCATCTCCTAGACATCAACTATTCTTTGAACCAACGCGCTGCTCGCATACTAATTTAAAGAGGGGAAAATTTAATACCCTAAAAATGGTCATCTAAACCATGGGCCCCTAATCTCGACAACATCACTAAGGTCCTAACCAAAGGCAATTGAATCAACTTTGAGCAATTAATTAATTCTTCAATCATTAAAAATCACATGGCAAGTCAATTACTCAATATTAATTAAATATTTATTTAATTAATTGAATCATTCCCAGAAAATCATTTTTGATCAATTATCCTATTTAATCTATTAAAAATCCTAGCATATTTAATTAATTAATAAATTTTCCATTTAATCATGCAAAAAAAAAGGAATTAATTTATTACAAAGCAAGAGTTAAATTGAAAATTAAAAAAAAAGAATTGAATTGAGAGAGAAATCAAACTTGAGATATTATTTCTTTTTCTAAATTTAGAACTTGAAATTGGAAAAGCAATTAATTGAATTATTGATTATTCTCTAAAATTGGAACTCAAAGCTTTTCAGAAAAGGAAGTTCAGTTGCATTGAAAATACTCTTTTCTTGAATAAATCAAATATATGCATGGAATTATCTATTTTTATCACAAGTGCATGGAATTAATTAATTATTATCACCAATGCAACTTGAACTTCTGATCTAAATGCATTTCAATTAAACTATAATTGGAATCTATCTCAAGGTTTTCTGAACCTGATTTCTCAATTATTTTCAATTAATCCTAAATTGTGTTTTTTCTTGATCTCTTGAGAATTTTGTATAAATCCAATCTTCAAACTCTCATTCAAACCTACACCTGAGATTTTTGAGAACATGCTTGGAGATTATTATTATGCTAATTTCTCTCTGGAGTCATTGAAGATATTGTGCTTTTTTGACTATTTGCATCCATATTTAGTTTATCATTATTGCTTGAATTATTCATCCATCTTGCATCCAAGCTTAATATCATGCTCATATAGATTAAATCCTTCGTCTTGATGTAGTCTAGTCACTGATATTGCTTATAAAAATCTGAGAGCAATCTTATACTCGCATCTTTTAGAAGGAAATTAGTCGCTTTGTTATGGTTTATTATTCATTGATTTATTATTTACTAACCAAATATGTAATGAATTAATTGAAGTGTTGTGCCTACAGCTATCAGACTTATCCCACTTTTCACACACAAACCCACACACATAAAATAGAGGAAATGTTGTTGGGATTGGGGGTTTTCCTTTAGGTCAAACCCTAGTTTTGGAATTAACTGAATGATGAAAAGTACTTGCAAGTAAATGAAAGTAAATGATTGAAATGGAATTCACCTCAAGAGAGAATGCAATTGAAATTTTGATAGAGTTTCTTGAAAGGATATGTAGAATTGAATGCTTTGAATGTTGATAGGGATTTCCTCTTCAATGGTTGAATCCTTGACTTCAATGCAACACCTAGCCTTGAAAGGAAACTTGAGATGCTCAATTCTTGAAAAGAATGCTTGAATGCTTGATTTCACTTCTTGAACTTATTGAACTCCTTCACTTATCAAACTTATCCATATGAGAGGGGAAAATGCATCTTATATACTTGCTAATTAGGGTTATTTGACTGATTTTCTGTCTTAGGCCGACATAGAAAAGCTTTTCCCGCTTCACCATTGACAAGCCTGATGTAGGATTAATGCAAAAGGGGCCTAAAATAGGGCAAGGACAGGGGCACCACACCCCTGTCCTAGGGGGACAGGGGTGCCACACCCCTATCCTCCCCTAATTCAAGATAGGATGTGAGAGCAGATAGTGCAGGATGCAAGGAAATGTATATTTCGGGAGGTGCGAGCATGTTTCAGGTCTCCAATTAAGCTCAGGGATTTGTTTCACCAATGTGAAGACCCAAATGCAGTTGAAAACTATAGGGTCATAATTTTATGATGCTACACAATCCATTATGAAGCATAATATACCTATGTTCAGTGAGGGGTGGAGATATTTTGCATGTGATAGTAAAAGAAAGGAAGGTAAAATTTGTATCTTTCAGTAGCTGAATGACAATCAAAACAAGTTTATGTTTAGAGTTCATATATGTGGGTCTTAAATTTAACGGGAAATGTGTGGAAATGGACCTCTTCATAGTATTTATCTACTGAGATGACTTTAATGATAGAGGATTATTGTTTAATGTAATCAATGGATTATGAAAAAATTGCATTCTGCTGTAGAAGATGCTTTGCTACTTTTTATTTGTCATTACTAAGTACCCATGTTATGATTAATAATAGTACCAATATGGTCATTAAATTTGGTGAAGTTGCCAAAGGCAGCCAAATATAACACTTTAAATTTAGATGGAACAAATTATATCGAATCTCAAGATTATACAAACAACATTCTATTGTTCATTATTTAACCATTGTTAATTATTGGATTGAAGATTAAACTTTAAAAGAATGATGCCATGTGCATGAGGAACAAGTTATATTTAATCTCAACTTCTATATATCAAAATGTCAAATAATTACAAATGTATGTCCATATATAAAATGACATAAATGCCAACTCAAACAAAATGTATGTCCATATATGTAACTGTATGTCCATATACAAAATATACATGCCAAATAGACATGTAAGTATCGCAAAATGTTCTATCACATCCTAAACTACTGATGGATCTGTAGCGTCCTAAAATTGCACTCTTTTCAATTTTGATTGCATTTGGGGGCCTCGCCTTAGTGTGCTCATCCCCATGCTTGATCGAGACTTGTTTATGCCTCCCCCATGCAACCAAGGTTTATTTTTCCTTCTTGCACCTTGTATTAAACTTATTTTTCCATCTTGCCCCAAGCTATATTCAATTTTAGCATTTTACTTATTCAACTTACAAAAGAGGGTCAACCACATTTCAACCAATCTACTTAGTATTCAATTCTTGCATCATTTAGGATTGGATATAGTAGATTCAACCCCTCTTTTGAATGTAAAGTTTTCCCAAGTGAAAATTGAGCTTAGTGGATCCTCCCTTCCAGGTGGACAGTTGGCTAAGCTCCCTAATTTTCCACTTTATAGGATCATCAAAATCAATCTTCTTCGCAGCATTGCTCGGCTCTGAAGAATCTTGCACAAGAAAAATCAAACCACAATTGAGATTAGTTATATTATATAATTTACATTAAAAAAGTTAACATAAAAATCAACATACACTAAACTATAATTGAACTCTAAAATTTAATTCTTGATTACCTCATCTACACATTTTCTCTTAAACTTTGGAGGAGTCCTAGAATATGTCATAGGGAGAGCATGGATGCCATCAAGATTTTTGTAGACAACCTATAAATGTTCACAAACATAACATTGATACAAGTTAGCATATAATTGTCGATGATAGGAATAGATTATATCTTCTAAACATAAAATAAAATAAACACATGTACCTGAGGCATCTCTTCTACTTCTTCATTTATAGTGGGTGCAGTCAACAATTATTTGAAGCCAACAATTCTCTGTAGATAAAGACAAAAAGTGTGTGAAACTATCAATCTATGTAGACATGTATAATCATTATGTTATTTAAACTCTTAATTCAATCACGTTTGCATAAAATTACCTTTCACTTGTCTCCAACTACACTACTAGAGCCCGAATCATGCGACACTGCACTCATGCTACGTGTGTCCTAAAAGAGTAAAATAAGACAAACATGCAAGTTACTATATAATCTAATTAATGACAATTTAAATTACGAGCATGTATGTACAACAAAAAATGTAAATGAATAGGTGCAATAATATGTGCAGCATATAGCTGTCAAGGTCAAATGAAATGGTCATCAAGGTGCCATCATGGATCTATGATAACTCCTTCTCACTCATCAACTATTAAATAGACCATGCATATAAATATTAGTACTTAACACTATCTCTTATAAATATTCATTTAAAATAAAATGCACTATGAAATTACAAGTCTTACCACTACATCGTTAGTGTATGATGAAGATATCTCCTCATCTCTAGCATTTGAGGACACCCTAGGGTATTCTCTAGTCCCTATAATTACATTTGGTTCATCAGACATACCATGCACCTCATAATCAACAATGTCCATGGGAGGATCAATAGACTCCAATAGAACCTAAGTATAACTTCCCACAAACAACACAAGTATGCAGAACAAAAATATGTGGAGCCAAAGAGGATGTGTCAACACCACTAGATCCACTACTAGCATCACCAAAAGGTTGAGCTAGTTCCCCAACCTAAGAAACCAAAAGGCTACTCGAAGAGTGAATAGTTGATATAGTCTGTAACGTTGCCTCGACAATAATATCTAGATGTTGTACTAGAGGTGGGGGGTCAATGGGAGGAGGGGGACCATATGGGCTTTGTAATACTCTAAATGCCATAGGTCTATCTTGAGGCATACCTAAACCCATACCCCGAAAAGGTTTGATGTCAACGTAGTTGACATGCTTGCCCAAAATAAATTCAACATACAATTTTTTTGATGAAATAAAATGGGACATAAAGCTTGTTGTTGGGTGGTCTATCAAAAACCATCCACCAAAGATCCCAAAAGTTATTTACAATATCTTCTTTTTTATACCATTTGATGGAAACTTTTGTTTTTTCACATATATAGGCTGTCTAGTGTGGGGATTGATAAACAATGCAACAACGCTAGCTTTGGATATCTCAAGATTCTTGAACTCATCATAGGTCAAACCATTCGCATATTATTCCTAATGGACTCTCATCACAAAAGAGTGGTGTATACACCTAAAAATGGTCTAAAGATAATTAATTAAATACATAATTATTTAATTAATCCTCCTTCCCAATTAATTGAATTCAAAAATAATTTGATTAATTTCCCCATTCCTCTACTTGTGATTAAATCTAAGGATTTATTCTTATAGTTCATTCAATAATCCCCCTTTGATTAATTATTCTAAATTAATTAATTCCCCTCATTTTAATTCATTCCTTCTAATCCCCTAATTAATTAAAACAAACCGATTTATGAGTTGTTGAAAGTTAATTAGCATTTTCCTATTATTTGAATTTTTAAATTCAAATTACCCACATGCCTCCTAACTTCTAACCACCTCATCTAACCATCCCCTAACCTAACCCATTCCACATAATCTTGGGTTTAACTAACCCTATCTTATCTTGCACATCCTAACCTCCTATGGTCTGGATATTCTCCCCTTGAGACACAAGGCACTTATGCCACATGTATCCTCCCTTGGACACTTTCCCTCTTATGAGAAAGGATCCATGACACTTGTCACCACAGAGATGACAAGTGTCCCTCCCTCAAACCTCTTCTCCAACCTCCTCCAATTTCACCCTTGATATCTTCAAATTCAATCTTGACCGTTGATTCCTTCCACCTCACCCCTGGCCTTGGAAATGATGATATGATGAATCAATAAGGTTCTAGACAACTATTGAGAGGGGGGGGGGGGATGAATCAATAGATAGAAAATAGACTAAACTTTCACCAAAATCAAAACCCAACTCATAAATCAATTACTGAACTAACCGGTTCAAAAACTGAATAATAAACTGTAACTGCACTGTCAAGTTTACTGGTTGACTAGTATTCCAAAATAATAGTGTAACAGATCTGAAACTATCAAACCATTGAATCAAAACATGAAAGCACTTTACCAACATAAGTAATAGCACATTTTAGATTACTTCATGTCATCTTAACATATCTAAGTGGCTTTACTAGTTAAACAAGTTAATCATATCAAAACATAACGACAAAAACCATTCACGACTTGACACAATGATTTTTGACGTGGAAACCTAAATGGGAAAAACCATGGTGGGGATTAATACCCACAAGTATTATGAACTCTTCTAAAGTTTGCCCTGTTATGAGCCAAGCCTGTTAAAGCTTTACAAAATGTCCTATTAGGAACAGCTCTAGTTAAGGACCACCTGGTTAAGGGATTGACTAGAATACCCTATTAAAGGCAATACCCTATTAGGAGTAACCTTGATAGAGGATTTGAAAATCCCAGCTAACAGATCACCTGGTTAGAGGATTTAGAAAACACTAAGCCTGTTGAAGCTTACTCGGTTAAGGGATTTAACTGTTTTAATTGTTAGAGAACAACAAGGTTTATGTTGATATGGTAATAACACTATCTGCTTGATCAAATCCATTTCATGCTCCTATCTACCTTCAAACATTCTACAGATACTCCTTCTGGTTTGATAATCAATCACACTGACACTTAACTAAAAATTTCCAACACTACTACAAAATAACTCATCGACCTTATAAGCAAAATAATAGGTCGGTAACACATTACAAAACCTAAGATCTCATAGAGATTACAAACAAAAATTGGTTCAAAAATGATTGTTGGATTACATAATAATCATTGCACATTATCCAAGACAACCTCGACTACTCCTTGATCACCGCTCATCGAATCTTGTAACACATCATGCGGTTTCTACTTCATGAAATCCACACGCTCATTCCCAAGATAAAACAATTATCTCTACATGCCAAAAAGCACTTTGAAACTCATCACATGCAACATGCATGCATGGCATAATCATCTCCGATCACCATTTGATCAAAGATCAACACAAATCAACACAAGCGATTCACCAAGATCCATCGGTTAGGATTTGGCATATCTATAGGTAGGGTTATCGATTGATCTCACTCCTATAATAGTAATACACATTTCCTTCACTACTCAACTACCGGTTGCATTACTGCATCACTAGCGGTTGCAATACAACTCCATTATTGGTTACAATTGACATCAATGACAACACTTAAACTTTATTAATGCAATCTTCATGAAATGCCAACAATCTCCCCCTTTGGCATTGATGGAAATACAAATATTAATACCCTATGATTGTGATGATTGAGAGTAATGCACATACACAGGTATAGGAATCCTAGTTTACATTTTACATTTACTCTCCTTCAACTGAATCTCCATGTCTTGAATTGGTAACTGGCTACAGTTCTTCTCTCTATCAATCATATAGTTCTTCTCCCCCTTTGACAAAAATGCAAAAGTGAAAGTAAAACATACAATGTCATACTTCACTATTCTATAACAACAATCTGGAACAAGTTACTGCCCCTGTGAAATAGATCCACTCTACACCAATCTTGCTTCAAGATTCTTCAATTAGCTCTAGGACTGATGTCTTCCACATCTATTCAACTAACCACATGTAGGGGCACAACCTCTAGTTGACTTCTAAGATACTCAAAAGTAGCCTTAGGAAAAGGTTTAGTAAATATATTTGCCAGTTGTTCCTTTGTAGATACATGCTCCAGTATCACATCTTTACTCTACACTTTCTCTCTCAAGAAATGATATTTCAGCTCAATATGCTTGGTTCTAGCATGCAACACCGGGTTCTTTAACATATTTATTGCACTGGTGTTATCACAGAAAATCCTTACCGGTTATATGATATTCAACTTAAAACCTTTCAGAATGTGTTTCATCTAGATTGTCTGGGTACAATTCATATATGGTGCAACATATTTAGCTTCAACAGTTGACTGTGATGTAGAACTTTGCTTCTTACTGCTCCAAGATACAAGCCTTCCTCCAAGAAAGAATGCACTTTCGATTGTACTCTTTCTGTCATCAACATTTCCTGCTCAGTCTGCATCTTAATACACTTTCAAATAAAAGTTACCTGCATACGAATACCATAATCCATAATCAATAGTACCTTTCAAGTATCTGAATATCCTTTTTGTTGCTACCATGTGGGTCTCCATCGGGTTCTTCTGAAATCTAATAATTAATCCAACTACAAGAGCAATATCTGGTCTTCTATGAATAGCATAATACAATTTCCCTATCATAGACCTGTACTCCTTTTCATCAAAAGATGCAACATCCCTCCTTAGACAATTTAGAACTTGTAACCATTGGTGTCCCAATTGGTTTACAGTCTCCCATTCCAAATGTCTTCAATACGTCTTTCACATATTTGGACTGTGTGATAAAGATACCATTCGTCTGTTGAATTTGTAAACCTATAAAGAATTTTATCTCCCACTAGAGATATCTCAAATTCACTTTTTATCTCTTTTGCAAAGTCATCACTCATGTCATCGTTGCCTCAAAAAATAATATCATCCACAAACACCTCACTAACCAGTATCTTATCTCCTTCAGTCTTGAGATAAATATTATTGTCTTCACTAGTTCACTGAAAAACTATCTTCACCAAATGTGAATGTAGTCTTTCATACCATGCTCTTGGTGCTTGCTTTAGTCCATATAGTGCCTTGTGAAGTTTGCACACCATATCCTTTGCATCAGTTAAAGCATAACCATCTGGCCGTTCAATGTAGACTTCCTCTTCTAGTATTCCATTTAGAAATGCTGACTTCACGTCCATCTGATAACTTTGAATACCCTATGTGATGCAAATTCAAGTAGAGTCCTAACACCTTCCAATCTAGAAATTGGTGCAAATGTCTCACCATAGCATTCACCTTCTTCCTATGCATAACCTTTGCATACTAGTTTGGCTTTGTTTGTGACTAATACTCCATCTTTATTCAGTTTATTTTTGAAAACCCACTTAGTACCTATTACATTTTTGTTCATCAGTCTGGGTACTAGGGTCCATGTCTTGTTCTTCTCAATCTGGTCAAGCTCTTCTTCCATAGCTTTGATCTAGTGATCATCTCCAAAAGATTCCTTTGTTGTTATGGGATCAATAGTGGAGATCATACACAAATTCTCCCTTATTTTTCTTCTGGTTAACACTCTAGCATCTTTATCTACAATAATCTACTCAAGATTATGATTGAGTCTTACATACCTTGGAATAAGATGATCATGATCATTGGGTTCTTCGTCCTCACTATCTTCAACTTCATCTTCTACAAAATCTACCTGTTCCAGTTGAACTAGTAGTGCAACATTCATTTCACCAACTTCTGGCTTCACTGGTTCTGGCTCTAAGATCAGAATGTAAGGTTCATCTTCCTTCTTCTCCTCATTGGTTCTTCTGTATCTTTAGAACACTCATCCACTCATACATTAGCACTTTCAATGAAAATTTGTGTCCGGTTGTTGTAACATTTGTATGCTTTGCTCTTGGTGGAGTAACTAAGAAATATGCCTTCATCACTCTTAGCATCAAACTTACCAACATAGTCACCTCTCTTGATAAAATAGTTACTGCCAAAAACCTTAAAGTAACTGACATTAGGTGATCTACCATACCAGTATTCATAAGGAATTTTATCATTACCTCTTTTAAGCAACATCTGGTTCATTGTGTAGATAGTTGTGCTGACAACTTCTCTCCAGAAAGTCTTAGCAATGCCTCCTTGTATTAGCATAGTTCTAGTAGTTTCAACAACTGACCGATTTTTCCTTTCTGCATTACCATTCTGCCGTGGTGTCCTAGGTGCAAAAATCTTCCCCTTAATTCCATTGTCTTCACAATATTTAGTGAATTCCTCAGAAGTAAATTCACCACCTTGATCAGTTCTAAGACACTTTATCTTCTTTCCACTTTCTTTTTCAACTAAGGCCCTGAATGCCTTGAACTTGCTAAAGGCTTCTATTTTATCCTTCAAGAATGTGACCTACATCATTCTTGATTAATCATCAGTGAAGATCATACAGTACCGATCATCTTGAATACTTCTCATTTTTATTGGTCCACAAAGGTCTGCATGAACCAAATCTAGCAAATGTTCTGCTGAAAAAAATTTGCTCTTAAACTTTGAGGATGTCATCTTCCCTAACTGACATTCCTTACACAGAGCATTCACTGGTTTGTCCAATTGAGGCAAACCTCTTACTCTTTTGGACTTACTGACTTTGACAATGTTATCAAAGTTTACATGAAAAAATCTTTGATGCCAAAGCCAACTATCTTCTACCCTAGCAATTAAAAAATTGTTGACTTTAGGATTTAGGTGAAATAGGTTACCTTTTGCTTGCTTGCCAATTACAATTAGTTCACCTTTGCTTCAATAGATTTTGAACATTCCATTCTTTAATTCCAGTGGATAACCTCTGTCATTAAGTTGAGCAACACTCAGAAGATTGTGTTTCAATCCTTCAACCTAGTAGACATCATATGATAGTTTTGATACTTAATGTTAAGTACAAATTTCAAGCTAATAAGATGAGAGGGGGGGGGTGTGAATCATACAAAATTAATCTTCCATAAAAACAACAGATTCAACCTCGGTAACATATACTTCAGCAATATAACCAAAACTGCTAAACATGCAAACTCAAAAGCATATAAACATCATAATCCTCGTAACACTAGATTTAACGTGGAAACCCAAATAGGGAAAAACCACTGTGGGATTTTGGACCCACTAAGAAATATACTCTTCTAGAGCATGCTCAGTTAAAAGCAAATCCCGTTAAAGATTACAAACACATTGCTAGATGTGACCCGGTTAAGGGATTTCCCTCAGATCTGTTAGGATCTTCACCTTGTTAGAAGTGACCTTGTTAAAGGATTTCAAGCACTCTATCAGAATGTCACCTTGCTAGAGGTTTTTACAAATAAGACTGTTAAGTCCACTCGGTTAAGAGATTTTCTGTCACTTTACAAAATAACAGTAATAAAAATCTATTTGCAACTTCACATCTGAAATGCTAAAGCAGATACTTATTTTCTCAATTCTATATAGGACTAATCTTGTCCATCTGCTGGGCTCTATACTCTATTATTCAAATAGGTCTTCAAGCTTCCATGCTCGGTAAACACTATGTAGCATCCCTGTGCATACACTTGCCCGCATGCATTATTTATCAACAGTTCCTTATTTATAAACAATTTGCCAACCGCTTAATCTCCTTGATCACATTTCCCATGATCAATCATAGCCATCAGATCTTCAAACTTGACCAGGTTCAATGTATCCTTCAATCTGAAAATGTTTTACCCCACCTTGGAACTTGCATACATTTCTTGGAACTTGTGCTAGGGTATTGCGTTTCAATCTGAGCTGTAGATCTTCTTGTCGATTTTCCTTTGCCATAGATTCTTTAACAAACTTCATTCACGACATACCAATCATTTAATCATAGCCAGCTCATCAGCTTCCTTCATTAAATAATGCTTTTATTCATTCAATGCATTTTGTTACTACTCGGTTCCAACTTGGTAAATACTGAACTTCACCCGGTAGACATACCACCTTCATTAACTGATAGCGATAACCTTAGGGTTTACCAACTAGGTTCCTTAGGGTTTACTAACTAGGTTCTTTGCTCGGTAACATAGTATAGTATTAACCTTACAATAAATAACATATGTATGATATCAAAACAATCTAGACATCATGATCTCATCATTGTCTAACTCGGTAATAGTTGCCCATTGAATAACTTATTTCTCCCCTTATTCATCACATTCTTTTTGTGTCTTTTACCAACATCTTTATGCTCATCAAATCATACTGAATTAGAAAATCAATTTCTTGACATCAATGACAAAATAAGAATATTAAGACAATAAACATCCTTAATAAGTTTTATCCATAATCATCAACAACCTTCTCAATATCGTTATTGAAATGCCAACAATCTCCCCCTTTGGCATTGATGGCAAAACCAATTGATTTGACCTAATTGATTCAGATTGCTGTGAGATTCTGAAATGCTGAAATGCTCTCCCCCTATCATCAAAATTCTCCCCCATACATTAGTATTCACTCCTCTTCTCTAGTCTTCTCCACCTTTGACAACAATGCCAAAAAGTAAAGAACTAAAACATAATTTCTTCCTGTATGAAGTGATTTTCCACTGTTATGTGTCAACTTAGTCTCGATCAGAGCATTTATGTCTTCAATTCCTATTCCATGTATTGTTTACTGCACTCCTTTAGAAAACATCCTAAAGTCTATAAATCAACATCAACTCCTAAAAGATATTTTGTAGAGTCATCAAATTGATGCCTTCACCGAACTCAGTCAGTGAATAGAAGATAGGGGTATGACCCCTAACTTACTTCTGAGATACTCAAAAGTGTCCCTTGGCAGTGGCTTGGTGAAGATATCTGCTATTTGTTCCTTTGTGCTACCATACTCCAACACCACTTTCTTCTCTTGAGCTTCTTCTCTAAGATAATGATATTTGATAGAGATGTGCTTTGTCTTATAGTGCATAACATGATTCTTTGAAATGTTAATGGCACTATTATTGTCACAAAATATAGTTACTGGCTTGGTAACTTTCTCATTTATACCTTCCAACAGTTGTTTGATCCATGCCATGTTGGTACAATTCAATGCTGCAGCAACGTATTCAAATTCTGCTGTTGACTGTGAAACACATCCTTGTTTCTTGCTAAGACAACTCACTAGTCTTTCTCCTAAAAAGAAAGCTCCTCCACTTGTGCTTTTCTTGTCATCACTGTTGCCTGCCCAATCATCATCAGTATAAACTTTTAAATCAAATTCATCTCCTTTCTGATATACTAAGCCATAATCCTCAGTGCCTTTTAAGTATCTGAAAATTCTCTTGATTGCTGTCATGTGTGTTTCCTTAGGATTTGCAGAGAATCTTGCAACTATACCTACTGCACATGCTATGTCTGGCCTATTGTGAACAACATATTGTAGCTTTCCAATCATGGATCGGTAAAGTGTCTCATCAACAGATGAAGATTCATCATTCTTTGATAGTTTACAGTTGGTAGTCATAGGAGTACTTACTGGTTTTGAATCCTCCGTTCCAAATTTCTTCAAGATTTCCTTTATGTACTTGGATTGAGTAATGAAAATCTCATCTTTCATTTGCAGTATCTGTAAACCTATAAAATACTTTATCTCACTGATTCATGACATCTCAAATTCTTTGCTCATTTCCTTTCCAAAGTTCTTGCATAAAGAGTCATTTCCACAAAAGATAATATCATCAACAAATATGGCTGAGATCAGTATTCCATTTTCATCATTCTTCATGTACATATTGTTGTTTTCACTTGTCCTTATAAAACCAATCTTGATCAAATAAGAGTGCAATCTTTCATACCATTCTCTAGGTGCTTGTTTCAAACCATATAAAGCTTTTTTCAATTTACATACTTGATCTTTATTCTTGTCTTCAACAAATCCTTCAGGTTGTTCAATAAAAACTTCTTCTTCTAATATACCATTCAGAAATGCAGATTTGACATCCATTTGATATACCTTGAAATTCTTGTAAGTAGCATATGCCAACAATGTTCTTACTCCTTCAAGTCTTGCCATAGGTGCAAAAGTCTCACCATAATCAATTCCTTCTTCTTGGGCATAACCTTTGCAAACTAGTCTAGCTTTATTTCGAATGACCTCACCTTTTTCATTCAGCTTGTTTCTGAAAATCCACTTTGTACTGATTACATTTTTGTCCTTCGGTCTTGGGACCAGTGTCCATGTGTCATTCTTTTTGATTTGATCAATCTCTTCTATCATAACATTTATCCAATCTTCACTTTTAAATGCCTCTTTCACTATTCTCGATTCAAATTCAGATATCAGACATGTTTTCTGTCTTAGTTTGTTCCTTGGCATCACTGGATCATCCTTATCTCCTATAATCTGACTTGATGCATGATGTCATCTGACATACTTGGATAATACAGGCTCAATAGGCTCTGTATGATCTTCTTCATCACTTAGTAACTAAATATTCTCTTCATTTCCTTCTGCAGTTTTCTCGGTAGGACTTGTCGGTTGAACATAGACAAATTCATCATAATCTTTTGGTTCTTTGGAGTTTCCTTCATCCTTTCTTTCTGCAAATTCATCAATTTTCACATTTGCACTTTCTACTATTTTGTTAGATGATTTGATCAAAAATTTAAATGCTTTACTTCTAGAAGAATAACCAAGAAATTTTCCTTCCTCACTTTTCTGATCAAACTTGCCATTTCTATCATCTTTGTGTACATAGCATCTACTTCCAAAGATTTTAAAATAACTTACATTAGCTTTCTTGTCATACCAGATTTCATATGGTGTCTTCAAAGTTCCTTTCTTCAGTTGTACTCGGTTCAGGGTGTAAACAACTGTACTTATTGCTTCTCTCCAAAATGTTTGTGGCACTTTCTTTTCAATCATCAGGGTTTTGGCACAATCCACAATAGATTTGTTTCTTCTCTCAGCAATTCCATTTTGTTGTGGAGTTCTCGGTGCAGAGACTTGTCTTTTTATACCATGATCATTGCAGAATAAGTTGAACTCATCAGATGTGAACTCTCCTCTATCTGACCTAAGACATTTCAGTTGTCTTACTATTTCATTTTCTACTCTTGCCTTGTACCATTAAAACATTTGAAGAGCTTCTGATTTTTCTTTTAAAAACATTACGGACATCATCCTTGAATAATCATCCACAAATAATATGAAATGTTTATCACCATAATAACTTTGAACTTTCATAGCACCACAAAGATCAGTGTGCACAATATCTAACATTCCCTTAGAAGTGTAGGACTTACTTGTAAAGATTGATCTCGTCATTTTACCCATCTGGCATCCTCGACACATAGCATTCTCAGGTTTTTCAAGACTCAGTAGACCTCTTACTCGGTGCTTCTTGCTTATTTTGATCAGATTATCAAAATTTACATGACAAAACCTTTTATGCCATAACCAGGTATCATCTATTTTTGCATACAGACATTTATTCTGTGTTGAGTCAAGGTGAAATGTGTTACCTTTTGTTTGTGTCCCGGTAGCAGCTAACTTTCCATTCTTGTCATGAACTTTTACAATTCCTTTATGAAATTCTATTCGGTATCCTGTATTGTTTAGCTGTGCTATAGTCAACAAATTATATTTCAAACCTTCAACCCAATAAATGTCATTGCACTTTGCATTGTCAAGAAGTGTTATGGATCCTTTACCTTTTACCAGACATGGTGCATCATTACCAAATCTTACATAGCCACGATCATAGTCTTCTAACATAACAAACTTGTGTTTATCACCTGTCATGTGATTTGAGCATCCACTATCTATGATCCAAGAATCATTAGTATTTATGTGAGATATTAGGGCTTTTTCTTCATACCTTTCTTCATCTGATCCATCTTTGATAGCCACATAAACTACTTCCACTGTATCAGTTACATCTGATTTATCATCATTGGATTCCTCATCGGCTATTAAGCATGACTTTCTATCTCTTCTTCTGAAGTCTCGGTCTCCTCTGTAATAATTAGCTTTCTAGCTATCATCTTGGTAATCTCTTTTTTCAGTAGATTCTTTGTCAGGACAGTTAGAAGCCATATGTCCTATCTTATCACAATTGAAACATTTCAAAGGTAGTTTTCCTTTATACTTACCTTTGCCTCTTGGTAACCTTTTGGCTAAAAGTGCTTCAAACTCTTCTTGCTTTTTGATTTCCTCATATAGTTTGTGTACTTCCTCCATGTTCTTGCAAAATCTTTCACTTGCACCACTGTGATCCCCTTTAGTGTAGTTACTCATTCTATCATTGTAATTATCAGATTCACCAATATTTAAAGAACTAAATGTAGATTCAACTTTATTTACCGATGATCCACTGTTATCAAATTTACTTAACTCAAATGCATGTAGCTTACCAATAGTAGCATCTAAGGAAACTAGCATATTGGGTATAGACATCAATTCATTGATTGCAGAGACTCGGATTGCATAAGCTGGTAGAAGGGTTCTTAAAAACTTACTTGTTATATCCTTTTCTTCAATAGTTCCACCTGCTCCTTTGATTTGATTGACAATCTCCTTTAGTCTTGTACTATACTGGGTTATGTTCTCACCTTCATTCATCCTCATAGATTCAAGTTGCCCTCTTAGACTATCCACTTTTTCTCTTTGAACATGTTCATCACCGCCATATACTGATATGAGCTTATCCCACATAGCCTTTGCATCATTGTAACCTTCTAGATCATTAAACTCTGAGTCAGTCAATGCAGATGTTATTTCAATCATTGCTTGGATATGTTCTTGCTTTGCCTTTATCTCTTCCATTATCAATGGATAGGCGCTCAGTGTGATGAAATCCTTCTCCAGATAATATACAACATATTCTCCAACTCCCGATAGGTGTAACTTCATCCTTTTGTACCATGTAGAGAAACTTGACTTGTTCAGGTTTGGTGCATCCCTCTTATGCATCTTTGGATCTTTGCCTTAAGTACCTTTAAACTTTTCTTCCAGAGTCCAAAGCTCTGATACCAATTGATAGTTTTGATACTTAATGTAAGTACAAATTCAATAGCCAACAAGATGAGAGGGGGGGGGGTGAATTATACAAACTTAATCTTCCATAAAAACATCAGATTCAACCTCAGTAACATATACTTCAGTAATATAACAAAAACTGCTAAACATGCAAACTCAAAAGTATATAAACATCATAAACCTCATAACACAATATTTAACGTGGAAACCCAAATAGGGAAAAACCACTGTGGGATTTCGGACCCACTAAGAAATATACTCTTCTAGAGTATGCTCAGTTAAAATAAATCCTATTAAAGATTACAAACACATTGCTAGATGTGACCCGGTTAAGGGATTTCCCTCAGATCTGTTAGGATCTTCACCTTGTTAGAAGTGACCTTGTTAAAGGATTTCAAACACTCAATCAAAATGTCACCTTGCTAGAGGGTTTTACAAATAAGATTGTTAAGTCCACTCGGTTAAGATATTTTCTGTCACTTTCACAAAATAACAGTAATAAAAATCTATTTGCAACTTCACATCTAAAATGCTAAAGCAGATTCTTATTTTCTCAATACAATCTAGACATAGAACTAATCTTGTCCATCTGCTAGGCTTCTATACTCTATTATTCAAACAGGTCTTCAAGCTTCTGTGCTCGGTAATCACTATGTAGCATCCCTGTGCATACATTTGCCTGCATACATTGTTTATCAATAGTTCCCTATTTATAAACAATTAGCTAACCGCTTAATCTCCTTGATCACATTTCCCATGATCAATCATAGCCATCAGATCTTCAAAATTTGACCAGGTTCAATGTATCCTTTGATTTGAAAATGTTTTACCCTACCTTGGAGCTTGCATACATTTCTTGGAACTTGTGCTAGGGTATTGCGGTTCAATCTGAGCTGTAGATCTTCATGCCGATTTTCCTTTGCCAGAGAATCATTAACAAACTTCATGCATGACATACCATTCATTTAATCAGTTCCAGCTGATCAACATCCTTCATTAAATAATGCATGTAACCATTTAATATATTCTGTTACAGCTCGGTTACAACTCGATAAATACTAAACTTCACTCGGTAGACATTCTGCCTTCATTAACCGATAGTGATAACCTTAGGGTTTACCGACTATGTTCCTTAGGGTTTACCGACTAGGTTCTTTGCTCGATAACATAGTATAGTATTAACCTTACAATTTACAACATATGTATGATGTTAAAACAATCTAAACATCATGATCTCATCATTGTCTGACTTAGTAATAGTTGCCCATTGAATACCTTATTCATCCCCTTATTCATCATATTCTTTCTATGTCTTTTACCGACATCTTTATACTCTTTAAATCATACTTCTCAAGATATGGTAACATCATAGTGAATTAGAAAATCAATTTCTTGACATCAATGACAAAATAATAATATCAAGATAGTAAACATCCTTAATCAGTTATATCCATAATCATCAACAACCTTCTCAATATCCTTATTGAAATGCCAACAATCTCCCATTGTCTATTATAATGCCAAATGCCAACATTTAGTAGTAGTTGTTTGAGTGATTTCCAGTTGTGAATTCAGATTAAGTATTAGTTCATTGAGACTTTGCATGTTTACTTCAAAGAATTTCCTTTTCCGCAGTAATATAGAATGGTTGCGATATGAACTTAGTGCACATACAGTGCTAGCCCATTTCAAGTTTATGTCCCTGGTTGATAAGTAAATGAGCCTTTTCTATAGGAAAGCTATCTATTCAAAGATATCCAATCTCTGAATTGTGTTTTATTACCTAGTTGCCATTCTTGTTGCGAGGACCAACATTTTTGGTGCCGTTGTTGGGGATGGTGCCAAACTAAGAACCTATTGTAACCATTAGTTTTAAGTTTTTTTAGTTAGCTATTTGAATTTCTTCATTAATCTACATGCAAAGGAGGACAAGAGATGCATTAGGAAGGTTTCTTCCCTCGCATCCTACTCAAGATATAATATTAGATCAAGAACCCGAAGTAAACCCTTTTGCAGAAGCTTATGTGCAAAATAGAGGTGTTTTTAATTTGTCAGAAGGAGACCTACACTTCCTAAATGACCCCCCTGAGAAAAATGTTTTACCTTTAGTCCTTTATTAGGGACCAATGGCAACAAATCCTCTACCTCAGCTTGTAAACCCAATCTTTGAGTTTCCCATTCTTGACCAACATGATTATGCAAATTTGAAGAATATACCAACTTCTTCTCTTCCAAAATTTCATGGTTTGGTAACAAAAGATCCAGATACCTTTTTGTTTGAATTTGACATCTTTTGTAGAAGTTATGATTATACCACTAACGCCCATAAACTCAAGTTATTCCTTGCTACTCTGAAAGAAGCTGCCCTAAGATGGTTTATGAGTCTAGGAAGAGATGTAATCATTATCTGGGAGGAGATGAAGACAAACTTCTTGGATAAGTATAAAGACTATTGCAAGGGAATGGACCGACATGGTGATGATATCTTCAGGATGATGCAAAAAGAAGATGAAAACCTGGAAGATTATTTGGAGAGGTTTCTATTTAGTGTTAGAAAATCCAAGCATAGTGCTCTGAGTGAAGAGTCCATGAAGTCGATCTTTCTAAAGGGAATCAATGAAGATTGTGTTGACTCATTAGACCTCATGGGAGGAGGAGATATTACTCAAGTTCAATGAGATGAAATCAAACAAATCTATCAGAAGTACTCCAGAGCTGCAACCAAGAGGGGAAGATACTATAGGCCTGGTTCTTCAATTGCAAAGGCATCTACAACAGTTTCAAGAACGGAGATAACTCACTTGTTAAATAGCTTTAGGGAGGATATTATCAATAATATGGCTACTTAGTTGGATACACTTCAAACAAGGAAGAAGCATGAGGAGGAAGAGGCTATGATTGCTGAATTTTGTCCTCACTGTTGACAAAAGAAGAAGGACTGTAAATATAAACTGCTAGCTAAAATTGATAGCCAACATACTTCCCCAGATTTCAAGCCTATCTATGGAGATGATTAACAACTCTTTTATGTTGCACAACAAAGACATTGGCCTCCAAGACAAGGTATGCCACAAGATCCATTGTCATTTTCTAATTCTTATATGAACTTCAATGCACAAAATAATCAGTGGCAACCTCCATACTCCCAAAATTTTGGAAATTATACTGCTCATTCTTGGAATAAATCTCAAAACCCTTGGCCTAATTATCAAAGTCATTACTCTCAATGGTAGCAGCCATAAGTGAATTTGTCACCTCCTCAAGGTAACTGGCAACAATCACTGCAATGGAGGGGAGGACAACAATGGCCAAACCAATCAGCAGGTTTCATGTAGCCACAACAATAATCCCAACAACCATCTTTAATGCCACCAACTCCTAATTCTACTCCACCCAAGCCAACCCAACTACCAACACAGCCTGTGCCAAATCCAAATAACAAAGCCCAGTAGCAACAACAAGTTTTTTCAACTGATCCTAATAACTATCCTGCATATTCTCTCAATATAAGTGATATTCACTTATGGCTAGGAACAACACTGCCCACTCCATCTCCTCCTGTCATAATGGAATTACCATATGAGGACATTGCTCAAGAAACACATGTAAGAACTCCCTCGTTTCCTCAAAGATTGCAGGTAGAAGTGTCTAGGCAGCTGGATGATATAGCTTTTGATCTTATTGATCAGTTAAAACATATATGTGTAAAGATTCCACTATTTCAAGCTATTAAGGATATTCCCATATATGGAAAAGCTATTAAGGAGGCATGTTTGAAGAAACCTGGGAGAAAAAGGACCAAAAAATAGTGCATGTAGTAGGACAATTGGCTGATATAATGTTAGAAAAAACCATTGTCCTTAAATATTCTGACCCAGGTAGCCCTATTGTGAAGGTAGTTATTAATATAACTCAAATTAAAAATGCCTTGATAGACTTAGGAGCAACCATAAATGTGATGACTAAGGATGTCATGCAGCAACTCAACATTACTAGTCTTAGATCAACCCCAACGGTCTTACAACTTGCTGATAGCTCTACTGTCTGGCCTGATGGGATGGTTGTGTTAGGTCCCGGAGACAACTAAGAGGGGTGGGGGGTGAATCAGTTGTCAAATAAATTCAAACCAAAACTAATTAACCACTTAATGCTTAATGCCAGAAAACCAGTTAAGTATGCCAATAGACACTATGAACAGTAAATCGCTATACCGGTAAGGATTAATGCATGAAACATAAACATAAAGTCATCCACAACACATGACACCAATATTTGTACGTGGAAACCTTGTAAGGGAAAAACCAAAGTGGGAAACCTTACCCATAATCAGATGATACTACTGCAGATATTAAGTGTAAAAAAGGGGTCTGCACATGCAGAAAGGCCAACAACCTAGAGCTCACTGCTCAATCACAAATGAGAGTCACACTGACTACAGTTGGATGGTTAAATCCAATAAGAATGTATTGCACAAAATAGCATCTTCATATGCTGGATTCAGTATCGGTGTAATGCTCATATGCTTCTACAAAAACCTAACTTCACCTTCAAATGATGTCTTCGTGTATGCCTTTGCTTGATCTCGCATATACCTTCACTTAAATATTTTTCACATTCCACACTTGATCTTACAAATAAGATCTTACATTTATATCATACCCTAAGACCAATTTTAGTAGGTTGGCTCTACAAGATATTACAATAAAAACATTTTACAAATAATATAATATCCAATGCAATAATTGATTAAACATGTCAACTTAATGAATTTACAACAATAATAAATCATCTCCATAGCATGCCATGCTGATCTGGAAAAGATAAACCTGCCGGTGTAACCCTAGGTAACCTGGACCTATTTTCCGGTAAAAGCAAATATGCAAATATGAATATACCAATGATTATTACTTCAAAATAAAGTGTCCACATGATGTCTTCGACATTACCAAGTGTCTTCCATGTCATTCCAGGCATCAGTGAACAATATATCTTGCCGGTGAATCATATACCAGTAACTGTTGCACAGATTACTGCTTGCCGATGAATGTTGCTGGATCTCCAAAGTAGGTGTATTCAGTAGGTGTTAACATCAATGACAAAACCATACCAAAATACCAACAATCTCCCCCTTTGGCATTGATGGCAACACAAGATGGAAAAACCATCACAGTGCCAAAACATAAATGCCAAATACAAAAACCAACAATCTCCATTTCTCCCCCTGGGAGTAACAATACCAATCTTTCATACCAATTTCTCCTTAAATGTGTTTTTCAAAATTTCTCCCCTAAAATCTCTTTTTCTTGCCAAAAAGATAGTGTGTTTTTCCATAGATATCTCTCCCCCTTTGACATCAAATGCAAAAGTCACAAAAAGTCAAGTTCATACAAAATACCAACCAATTCAATATACCAACTACTCCCCCTAAGAAGTAGCTTCCTCATCAAATACTGGAATAAAAGATTTGTCCATTTAATTCCACCGGTTGATGACAATCATCAACTGTCTAAGTCTCTACTGGTGGTGGTATGACTCCAAGCTGATCTCTGAGATACTCAAAAGTTTTCTTAGGCAAAGGTTTTGTGAAAATATATGCAAGCTGTTCTTTAGTTTTCACATAAACCTGTTTTTTATCTCTTTTTCTTCAACTTTTTCCCTTAGAAAATTCAGTTTGATAGAAACATGTTTTTTTTAGAATGTAATACCGGATTTTTAGATATATCAATTGCTGCAGTGTTATCATAGTATATAGTAATAGGTTCCTTGCATTTTACCTTTATGTCTTTCAACATTTGCTTAAGCCAAAGTACCTGTGTACAGTTTGTTGCTACTGCAACATATTCTAATTCTGCTGTTGATAAAGATGTACAACTCTGTTTCTTACTGAACCAAGAAACTAATCTCTTTCCAAGAAAGAATGCTCCTCCAGTGGTGCTTTTTCTATCATCCACATCTCCTGCCCAATTTGCATCTGTATATGCACATAGATCAAAATTTTCATCTTTGGGATACCATAATCCAAGATTTGCCATGCCTTGTAAGTACCGGAAAATCCTTTTCACTACTGATTCATGATTTTCTTTAGGATTACTCTAAAATCTAGAAACAATACATACTGCATTCATAATATCAGGCCTGGTTTGTGTCAAATACAGTAGACCTCCTATCATAGATTTGTATCTAGTTGGATTAACAGGTGTGGATTCATCCTTTTGAGATAATTTGTCATTTGTAGTCATAGGTGTGCTTACAGGGGTGTCTTAGTTTTCTATTGTTCTTCAATTACTATGGAATCCTCTGATGATACCGAGGTAACTGGATCTTCATTCTGTACTGGTGGATTCAATGTAGGTTCATTTTTCATAACTTCTATTTCCGGTTCAGAGTCTATATACCTTGAAGTTCCTCTGAATTGTTCATCAATCTTTACATTTGTACTCTCAACAATTTTCTGCAATCTTTTATTAAAACATCTATATGCCTTGCTCTTAGATGAATAACCAAGAAATATTCCTTCATCACTTCTAGGATCAAATTTACCAATATACTCATGTCTTCTAATATAACATTTACTTCCAAAAATTCTAAAATACTTAAGAGTAGGAATATTACCAAACCATAGTTCATGAGCGGTCTTACCGGTTTCACCTTTGATGTGAACTTTATTGAATGTATAGACAGCAGTGCTTACTGCCTCTCTCTAGTACACATGTGGTAGATTTTCTTCTGATAACATACTTCTTGCTGCATCCAATATAGTTTTGTTTTTCCTTTCAACAACTCCATTCTGCTGTGGTGTCTATTGATCACTATGTTTGAAATAAAAAAAAATAAAAAAAATCTTCCCATAGGCTTGAAAACTAAAAGATTATCGGCCAAGATATTGTATCGAGCATCTCAAAGGGAGTTTCACCGAAAGGATACTTTCATCGAAATTGAGCATGACGTGTAAAGCACTACGCAGAAATGTTTTCGGCAGAATATCACTATCGGTAAATAAAGGAAGCCGCTCATCGATACTCCAGTTTCATCGAAAAATGAAAAGCAAGAGGTAAAGGTGATTTCAAAGAAATACAACTGCCGAAGAAATTCATAAAGCATCCATCAAAATGCAAATCTCATCGATAACATTATATTGAACAAGGACAGAGGTGTTTTACCGAAAAAGGGGATATCGAAGGAAAAGGACTTTCGAGGTGCTTGCATGAACTTTCACCGAAGAACAGAATTCATCGAAATATGATTTTGATGAAACTTGTGAATAACTTATCGAAAGAAATCTCATCGAGGAAAAGATGATTTTGATGAGTCTTGAAAATGATTTTTCGACGTAAGCTATTCACCGAAAAAGTGATATCGAGGAAAGTGGGCTTTCGATGAAAGATCAAAACGTTCGGCCGAAGACAAGGGTTTCATCGAAAACTTTACTTATGATCATTTTGGTCGAACTGTACTTCCCGCGAAAGAGTTAAAGGCCCAAGTGAAGAATGTCACATCTGCAATTAAGTTTAAACATTTGAATAGCCGTTGTAGATGCAGAGACACTAACTGTGCACAAGTTGCCCATGCAATTACAGCCGAACTGATCAAATCTTCATAAGAACCAGATTGATGCCAAAAGACTGACAATTGCAAGGAATTTGCTGAGGTTCGTGAACGACAATCTGAAGAAGCCAGACACTTCTCCAAGTAAGTGTGATTTCTCGTATTTACTGAAAATACGGAATCTTCTTCTTCTTCTAAAAAGAGCAGAAAAGGGAAAGAATTAAATCCTGGGGAGAAGCCCAAAAGACAGAAAAAGGAAGGTAGAGCCTTGACTCAGGATTTTCTAGACCAGTGCCCGGCATCTAGCGTGAGGTCTAAAAAGATCAAGAGTGAAGAAGAAGGATTGGAGGATAGATTTGAAAATCTGGGAGATATATGGACCGAAATTAGGGGACATGAATTGTTCCTATTTAGTTACAAAAGGAGGGATGCTCCTGAGCCCATAAGTAATCTATGGAAGAAAAACTTAGGGAAATTGGTTGTCCCAAATGTGTTTGTGGATGTTGAACTAATGAAAGCCCTGGTAGATTGCTATAATCTGATAACCAAAACCATATGCGACTACCGAGGGAATCCCTTGGTGGTGATTAACAAACAGACTATTGATATGGTGTTTGATCTAGACTGGGAAGTAGAGGAGAAAATCGATATGCAGAAGCTGTCGCAAGAATTCTTTAGCTTGGAAAACATCTACAGGACATGGAGATTACCTATTCACTGGTCGAAGGTGGGTGGGTCCTTTGTTTAGTTCAGCAAAGATGAAAAGGTGCCATTTGATGTCAACCATTTCCATCCATATTTCAAGTATACATATTATGCTGCAACTCAAGTACTAGGTTTAGAAGCTCATCCTCTCATGGATATTGGGGTTATGGTTCTGTGTGCTGATTTACAATCAAAAGACCCTAGGTCATTTGATTATGCCACTTATGTTGCAGATGCCCTAAATCATGGGTTGGAGAAGTTAAAAGGGGACCTTGTGAATATCCATTTTTCATTGTACTCTTTATTAATGCATATTATTCTTTATTGCAGAGAAGAAATCAATTTCTGGTCAGATGATTTCTGCATCAGAGCTTACGATAAGAATGGTTTGAGAAAACCAGTTCAGTTATGGGTTTCTGCATGGGATCAGAGATTCATGAACAACCAATACTGGCACTTTCAGGAATATTTTGTGAAACCCCTTAGTGCGGCCTTTGGGCAACATAGAGATTATACTCTGTCCCCTGAAATTAAGAGATTTCTCAGGCCAAAGGACTTCTCTCCGGAGTCACAGATTGATCACAATTGGGGTGATTGGTATTGCCACAATAACCATACAGAAATCAGGGTATTTGGGTATGAAGGAAAGCCACACATGCTTCCAATTACAGTACCAAACAGGGTGGCTAGCCTGGAGATTGTGAGGCAACTATCTACTGTCAGTGCCAAACATCTTACGGATTTTGGTAAAAAGTCCATCGTTCCAGGTTTATTGGTTTTTTCTGATTTTATTGTTAAAAGTTCAAAAATTTATCATCTTCTTCAAAATAAATTAGATTACTATGGCATGACTCTAGGTGAACCAAGAGAGAACTTTGATCCTGAGGGATATATAAGAGCTGCCAGGGTGTCACAAAAACTAAAGGCTGGAATACATGTGGCTAAAATGCCAGATGATTTGATCAGGAACCTTGAAAGAGAGGAAGCCAGGGTTTTGAGAGAAAGAAGTGAAATAACTTGGGAGGATTTCAAATGGAAAAGGGCAAGAGGGATGGTGGATGGAGATTTACTTGGAAACCTCCAAGATCCTCTAGAAATCGCCAAAAGGCTACTCCAACATGAAGTAGAAATCATGCGTAGGGTGCCCCCACAATTCCTTCACTTTATCAACATTGAGAAGGATAGTCAACCATTGGCTCACATGTCACCAAAATCAACTGCTAGTAGTATCCCTGCTGATTCTCCTAGAGAAGATTATCCTCCTGGTTTTGAAGCAGAGATGAATATGGACACTGGAGAAATTAACATTAAAGATGTTGTTGATATAAGGATGACAGAGCATGAAGATTTTGTTGCTGATGACGGATTCGCCTCTTCGAGTGAATTCCTTTCATTTTTATACCAGTATAAAGGGGCACATGTGAAACGAAGCATGGTTAGAAGACTAGAAGAGGAACAGATGAAAAGACTAGGGGAAGAAATTGATATCCTCATGAAAGATATGACCCCTGAGAAAGGGAGAAGATTATTAAAAGAGGCTGGTATTATCATCTTTTCTAGTTGGGACATAAATTCAACACTTTTGTTTGACGGATTCTTGAAAAAGAAAGACTTGAATCAACAGGTGTTGCCTGAGGAGATAGACAAATTATTCTTAGGCTCCGGATATGATCCTGATAAAAAGGCTCTCCTGCAGTGGGCGTTATATCCAAAGGGAAAAAGGCCTATTATTGTGGATATTGAAGAAACCTTTGGACATCTCATGGTTCATCAGGTTGGAAAGACTGACCCTAGGGTCACTGCTAAATTAAACTTGGATGTTGCCAGATTAAATTTGGACCAGACAGAATTTTTGGTCAGAGAAAACATCACTTATAAGGGATTGTATGAAAAATCTAAGGAGGAGAATCAAAAGTTACAAGCAAAAATATTGCAACTTGAGACAGGGACTCCCATAAATGAATATACCTCATATCCCACAGGACATAGCTTGGATGATGTTTCTGATGCTCTGTACTGGAAGTATCAAGCAGATAAGGCTACCAAACAGGCAAATAGTATCCAACAAAAGATGGATAAAATGGTTAACGATATCATTGGACACCGATTTAACACCATGCTTTCACATATTGAACAATATTGGAAGGTGTACACTGGAACTATAAAGGCATTAAGAGAGCATGAGAGATTAAAAGCGCGATTGCACGAAGTACTAAACAGTGTTGATACGATGACGCCAGAGGAGAAGGCTGAAGGGACTGCGCACATGGAAACTCATGTTAAACTCAAAGACGCGCTAAGGAGAGATCTTAAGGAATTGGATGATGGGAGACCTATTGGAATGCCCTCGGTCTATAAAGAAGGAGATGTAATATCTCTGGAGGATTTGCGGAATGAGCTTGTCAGTGTTAAGGATTGGGCTTTATCAAAAATGGATCAAAGCAAGGACATGGCCCCTACCGTCAACCAGATGATATTCGAGTACCTGTCACAAGGAGAAGAATTGAAGAAACAAAGTGCTAGGATCAAAACCTTCAAAGATGATGATTATATTCATCATTTGGGAATTCTTAATCTCTTTTTGCTTAAATTTGTTAAGAACATTCAAACTAACGATTGGCATTTTGAAAAGACATGTCTTTTCATGAATAGCTTTCGTTCTCATATATATATGAGAATGGTTTTTGTAATAAAGGGAGCGAATACATAATAAGAAGATAGCAATGTATGATAACTTGTAAGTCTTTTTGCACAAACTTCGATGACATACATGCTATGAACTGTTGTTTTTCTTTGCGTATGTGTTGTGGATTATTTCACTTTGTTCTGGCAATCGTTTGTGATATTATCTAAAGTGATAAGGTTATTCATATTCTTGAAATCAAATTTATGCTTCATGTTATAAGGTTGAAACAAGAGTTTTGCTTGTGAATTGTAATTGTTCCTTGCAGTACTCCATTGATTGGTTCCTTAAAGGCAGGGTTAAATTCATTCAATCAACGTATGATATAAGCATTCAATTGATTCCAAAAGAAATAATAACCGATAGGTCCATAAAAGGGCGGATTAAAAAACTGTCTCACAGGCTCGCATGATAAGTCCTGAAGAAAGTATGATGACTCTGTAGCCCAAACAACAAAGAAGGCACTGGTTAAATTCAGATTACACTTATCACTATATTCATCATATGTTATTTTAAAGCAATAAAAGTAATTAGGAAACATAGATCGAATAGCTCCTCCAACAACAATCTTGAACTCATCTCCATTCTAGGAACCTATGCCATTCTGAAACTAGGAGATATCAGATTAAGACACTAAATCTGCTATAAAAAGCATTAGTTGAAGGAACAACTAGTGAGTAGGTATACCCGCCTAGGTCCTACATAGCCTAAAGTGAGAGAGTTAGAAACCAAATAGGTTCACTCTATAAGTTGGCCAAGTCAATTGGAGGGTTTGATCATAGGAGTTGGCATTTCCTTAGAACCTATCCAATCTGTTGATTTGAGACCCAACAGTGTCTGAGGTGCTGATAACTATCTTTTGATTCCATTCACTTCATAGAATGTATTAAAGTCCTTAGATGTGAATTCTCCTCCTTGATCTGATCTTAAACATTTGATTTTCTTACCGGTTTCATTTTCAACCATTGCTTTGAATAGTTTGAACTTGCCAAGTGCTTCTGATTTTTCTCTGAGAAAAGTAACCCAACACATTCTAGAATAATCATCAATAATTAGCATGAAATATCTATCACCTTGTAAGCTTTTAGTTCTAGCTGGACCACATAAATCAGTGTGAATTAAATCAAGAGCATTATTGGATTTTTTTGGAATACTTTTGAAACTAGCTCTAACTTGTTTTCCAAAATGACATTCCTTGCAAATTGTACTGTGAGGTTTCACAATTTTAGGTAGATCTCTAAATGCCTTAGAAGTACTGATTTTTACCATGGAATCAAAATTTACATGACATAGTCTCTTATGCCATAACCAACTTTCATCTATATGTGCAATCAAGCATGCCTTTTCATTGTTATTCAAATGAAAGATATTACCTCTAGTCTGATTACCGGTTGCAATTTCCAAACCAATTCTATTCATGATTTTGCATTTTCCATTTTAAAATTGTAACTAAAAACCTTTCTCAACTAATTGACCAACACTTAAAAGATTATGCTTTAATCCTTCAACATAGTAGACATTGTCAGTGTTATGTTTACCATCAAGAGATATTGAACCCTTACCTTTGATTGAACAGGCTTTGTCATCTCCAAATCTTACTAAACCTCCATTGTATTCTTGAAAGTTCAAGAATTTACCTTTTTCTCCAGTCATATGATGTGAGCATCCCGAGTCAATAATCCATTTATCCTTTGATTCAACTGTAGCTGCTAGGGCTTGTTCTATCGGTTGAGAAATATTTGCCGGTTGATCTTCTGTTATAGCAACAAAAACCCATCCATTGTTTGTTGGATCCTCATAAGAATCATCAGTCACACCTTCATCAGCAATGTAAAAAGATTTATCTTTGTTCTTCTTAAATCTGTATCTCTGATATTCAGGATTAGGCTTGTATGTTCTTCTAGCTTCTTCTCTTAGTCTAGCATGTCTATCAGGGCATCTTGAAGCCATATGACCAATCTTATTGCAGTTAAAACATTTAAAGGGTGCTTTACCTTCATACTTACTTCCAATTGGACCTTTTGGCATTTTCCTTGCAAAAAGTGCTTCAAGTTCTTCATTCTCCTTTCTAGTTTCTTCAAGTTCTCTTGCATAAAAGGCTCTCCAGTCTGATTTGTCAAATGATGGAGCAGATGATGTTGATGCTTTAAAGGCCAAATCAGTCTTTATATTAGCAACAAGACTAAATTCCTCAATTTCAAAAGCTGAAAGTTTTCCAATCAATGTATCCCTAGTTTCTAATGTATTAGGCATTGTTCTCAACTCATTTATAGCAGTAACCTTCATTTTATATGCCGGTGGCAAACCTCTTGTGATTTTTGAAACAATCTCATCCTCACTCAAGGTTCCTTCACAACATTTGATACCCAAAACAATTTCATTTACTCTTTCCATAAAAGCAGAAATCCTTTCATCTTCTTCTATTTTTAGATGTTCATACCTGACTCGGAAGCTTTCATGTTTTGCAATTTTGACTGTGGAATATCCTTTATTCAGTGTTTCCAAATGATCCCAAATAGCTTTAGCAGTAGACCTATCTGATAATCCCATGATTTTCTGATCTGATAATGTGCTCGAGAGTGCTTCTCTTGCTTTGCAATCATTTTCTTCATCTTTGGCTAAGGTGGTTGGAGTAGTCTGACCAGCTACAACAATAGTATAACCATTCTTAGTAAATTCCCAGATGTCTTTACCGATGCAATTCAGATGTGTCTCCATTCTGATCTTCCATATCCCATAGTTGGTTCCATCAAGTTTGGGACTGTCCTTCATGAAATAATTAGTAGACATTGGATCTCCTCAAGTTGTTAAACTTTTGCAAAAAGAGGACTAGGATTTGATACCAATTGTTAGGTCCCAGAGACAACTGAGAGGGGGGGTGTGAATCAGTTGTCTAATAAATTCAAACCAAAATTAATTAACCACTTAATGCTTAATGCTAGTAAACCAGTTAAGTATGCTAGTAGAAAATGTTAACAGTAAATTGCTATACTGGTAACGATTAATGCATGAAACATAACATAAAGTCATCCACAACAAATGACACCAATATTTGTACGTGGAAACCCTGTAAGGGAAAAACCACGGTGGGAAACCTTACCCACAATCAGATGGTACTACTGCAAATAGTAAGTGCACAAAAGGGGTCTGCACATGCAGAAAGGCCAACAACCTAGAGCTCACTGCTCAATCACAAGTGGGAGTCACACTGACTACAGTTGGATGGTTAAATCCAATAAGAATGTACTGCACAAAATAGCATCTTCATATGCTGGATTTAGTACTGGTGTAATGCTGATATGCTTCTACAAAAACCTAACTTCACCTTCAAATGATGTCTTCATGTATGCCTCTTCTTGATCTCACATATACCTTCACTTAAATCTTTTTCGCATTCCACACTTGATCTTACAAATAAGATCTTACATTTATATCATACCCTAAGACCAATTTTAGTAGGTTAGCTCTACAAGATATTATAATAAAAATATTTTACAAATAATATAATATTTGATGCAATAACCGATTAAACATGTCGGCTTAATGCATTTACAACAATAATAAATCATCTCCATAGCGTGCCATGTTGATCTGGAAAAGATAAACCTGCTGGTGTAACCCTAGATAACATGGACCTATTTGCCAGTAAAAGAAAATATGTAAATATGAATATACCAATGATTATTACTTCAAAATAAAGTGTCCACATGATGTCTTCGACATACCAAGTGTCTTCCATGTCATTCCAGGTACCAGTGAACAATATATCCTGTCGGTGAATCATGTACCAGTAACTGTTGGACAAATTATTGCTTGCTGGTGAATGTTGCTGGATCTCCAAAGTAGGTGTTTTCAGTAGGTGTTGACATCAATGACAAAACCATACCAAAATACCAACAAGTTGAAGATATTGTTCTCACATTAGATTCTTGGGAATACCCCATTGAATTTATAATACTCTCTCCTAAGGAAACATTGGGGGGATATCCAATCATTTTGGGAAGACCTTGGCTTGCTACAACTGATGCATATGTACATAGGTTTTAGATAAGGAGACACAACCATTTCAAATGGTATTAATACTAAAACTCTTGCACTCTATTCTCCAACACAACCACAACTTGATCAAGAGAAAGTAGTATGGCTAGATATTGGAGAAGCAAAGGAAATTAATTCAGTTCAACAATTAAAGATGTTAACCAGGGAACCATTCATAACACTTCAAGAGGATGATACTATAATATCTAACATCATAAGAAATCATTATGGAGTAGCTCAATAGTCATCAAGTATACCTGCAAGTCATTTGCATACTCTTCCTCCGTCTGCAAGCTCTTTAGATTCTCTTGCAACCACAAACATATTTCATACATTATTACCACAAGAGATTCAAACCTCTTGTCTATCTAAAATATCTAATATTGAGTCAGTCACTCAAATAGAGGTTGCCTTAGGAAGAAATCTGAATGTCAATAGTCAATTAGCAGCAGATCAAAGATTATCATTAATAGAATTACTCAAAGCCCAACAAAAATCCTTTGCATGGGATTATCATGACATGAAGGGATTGAATCCTACATTGTGTACCCATAAGATTTATATTAGAGAAGATTGTAAACCAGTTAGACAACCTCAATGAAGGATTAATCCTTCCCTAAGGGAAATAGTTAAAGAGGAAGTACAAAAATTGCTTAATGCAGGATTCATTTACCCCATTTCAGATAGCAAATGGGTTTCTCCCTTGGTTATAGTTACAAAGAAAAGAGGGAAATGGAGAGTTTGTGTGGACTATAGGGAGATCAAAACTACTACCAAAAAGAATCACTTCCCACTTCCATTCATAGATCAGGTGTTAGACTCTCTAGGAGGTAAGCAACACTTTTCAATCTTAGATGGGTTCAGTAGTTATAATCAGATCAGAATAGCTCTAGAAGATCAGGAAAAGACCACCTTTACTTGCTCCTGGGGCACATATGCCTATTTAGTTCTCCCTTTTGGTTTATGTAATGCTCCTGCAACCTTTCAAAGGGCTATCCTTAGTATATTCTCAGATATATCCCATGATTGTATGAAAATTTATATGGATGATTTTATTGCTTATGGGGCCACATTTAAGGAAGCATTACAAAATCTTGCCAAAGTGTTGTAGCGGTGTAAGGATCACAATTTATCCCTAAATAGTAAAAATGTTTTACGATGATGCAAGAAGGAATAGTGTTGGGGCATCGTATTTCTCAATCAGGTATTCAAGTAGATTTAGCCAAAATTGAGGTAATACTTGCTCTTCCTGCCCTAGCAAAACAAAAGGATGTAAGAATTTTTTAGGCCATGTAGGGTACTATAGGAGATTTATCAAGGACTTTAGTAAAATAGCAAGACCTATGTATTCTCTATTAACAAAAGATGCCGAGTTTGAATGGACAACTACATGTGAAGAGGCATTTTCTAAACTAAAAGGAGCCTTAACTCATGCCCTTGTGCTTAAAGGATCTAATTGGTCTCTTCCTTTTCACATGCATATAGATGCAACCAATTTTGCAATAGGAGCAGTTTTGGGGCAGAAGCAAGGAGTTTTCGAAAATGCAATTTATTATATCAGTAAAAATTTGCAAGGACTAGAGCTGAATTATACTATCACTGAAAAAGGAAATGTTAGCTATCATCTATGCCCTCAATAAGTTTAAGAACTATATAACTGGTTATCAAATCTTTGTGCAAACTAATCATGCAGCCATAAGGTACCTCATGAACAAAAGTTCCATTATAGGTAGGTTGGCAAGATGAATGTTGTTAATGAAGGGATTTGACATTACTATCATAGATAAACCAGGTAAAGAAAATGTAGTGGCATATTTTATGTCTAGAATTCAAACACCAGACAATACTGAAGCCATTGATGATTCTTTTCTAGATGTGCATTTGTTTTCAATTAATTTGAATAGTCCATGGTATGTTGACATAGCTAACTACTTAGCAACTACCAAGATACCTCCTCATTTCTCACTAAAAGAAAAAAGATTGCTGGTAGAAAAGAGTTTCAACTTCTCATCGATAGAAGATTGCTTATTTTATATAAGACTAGATCAAGTTATGAGGTGCCATGTTAGAGAAGATGAGACATATGATATACTTCAGGCCTATCATGATGAGCCTTGTGGAGGTCACTTTGCTACCAAAAGAACAACTCTCAAGATATTGACTACATGGTATTATTTGCCAACCTTGCACAAGGATGCAGCCAAATATACTAGGAAATGTGATAGATGTCAGAGAATGGGAAGACCAAATCAATCAGATAAAATGCCTTTAAACCCATAGGTGGTTGTTACACCATTTGACAAATGGGGCTTATAATTTGTTGGTCCAATTGATCCATCATCAAATGGTCAATCATACATTCTTTTTTTTACTGACTATGTCACAACATGGGTAGAGGTCAAAGCATTCAAACATGCTAGGGATAATAAGGTAGCAAAATTTTTATATGAAGAGATCTTCACTTGGTATGGAGTTCCTAGAGAAATTATAACAGATCAAGGGGCACAATTCACTTCCACTTTGATCATCGTCCTGGTTAATGAATACAATGTTAGGCATATAAAATCCACTCCCTATCATCCTTATGCTAATGGACAAGTAGAGATCACTAACAGGGACCTTGAATCAATATTGACCAAAGCAGTCGCTCTTAACCACAAGGATTGGTCTACCAGGTTATTTGAAGTAGTATGGGCTTATAGAACCACTTGGAAAACCATAATGCGGTTTGCACCCTTTGAAATGGTATATGGAAAAAAAAATTGATGCCTCTGGAATTTGAGCATAAAACCTTGGGAATGACCATTGCCTTGGATATGACTCTTTCTGCAGCACAAGATGAAAGGTCCTGCAGCTTAATGCCTTAGATGAGATAAGAAAATCAGCCCTATAGCACATCGAATCAGTTCAAAATCAGTGCATGAAGTGTCATGATCACTATATCAAAGATAAATCGTTTAAGCCAAGTGATTGTGCCCTTCTCATTTGCGCTTGTACCACAAGCCTCTTAGCAAGGATGAATTTCTATAGAGGTTCTCCATGTCCGAAGATGCCAAGATTCTAGTAGCAACTGGTGACGACTTTGCCGTTACCGCTCCATCCTAAATCTTTGTTGCATGCTCATAATAAATACTTCCATATCCAAAGGAAGTACATTTTTGCACAATAAATATTCCATTCCATATTCACTCATTTGTTTCCACTCTCTTCAACTATTTCCACCTCATTTTCCATGCATGGTGGCTCAATGTCTTCAGCTGCAATTATTATCACATGATGTCAGATACGCTCGTGTGTATTTATTTATGTTACATGTATATAATTATACCATATCAACTATCATTATGATATTTTGCATATTGTCCTTTTTCAATCCTTCTCTGCATGTGTGGACACCTATTAAACCTTAGGTTGGGGGGGAAGTACGCTAATAATTACTCTAGCAGATAACTCGTATATCATCCTAGATTGTGTTTTAATTTTTTTAGTTTTTTTAGTTTAAGGCAAGTAAGAGCACATTGAGTATATTTCAGTTGCATAAATTGGACAAATTTACGCCATTAGAGAGTGCGTGTGTGAAAAGTGAAATAAGAATCTGTATCTGGAATACACAACACTTCAATTAAGCCATTAGATGCATGGTTAGTAAATCAATAATCAATAAATAATAAACCTTTAAAAAGCAACCCATTGCCTTCTAGTAAATGCGAGTTTAGATTGCTCTCAGATTTGTATAAGCTATTTAGTGACTAGACTACACCTAAATGAAGTATTTAATCTATATGAGCATGAGCATGATATTAAGCTAAATGGATGCAAGATTAAACTAGACGAATGAATAGTAAGCTAAATAAATTCAAGCAATCATATATAAGCTAAATATGCAAAAAGCTAAACTAAGATGCAATAATCTTAAAAAAGCACAATATTTTCAATGACTACAAAGCAAAAAATGTATAATAACAATAAATCTCCAGGGTATTTTGAAGATGAAGGCTAAATTTATAGAGAATGAAAACATAGATCAAGAAAAAGCTTAATTTAGGATAACTGAAATATTGAGAAATCAGATTCAGTTAACTTTGAGATAGATTCCAATTATAGTTTGATTGAAATGCATTTAGATTATAAGTTTGATTTTGCATTGGAGATATAATTCAATTAATTCCATGCACTTGTGATAAAAATAGGTGATTCCGTGCATATCTTTGATTTATTCAAGAAAAGAGTATTTTCAATGCAACTGAACTTCTTTTATCAAAATCTTTGAGTTGTAATTTTAGAGAATGATTAATAATTCAATTTAATTTCTTTTCTGATTTCAAGTTATCTCAATTTAGAAGAAGAAATAATATCTCAAGTTTGATTTCTCTCAATTCAATTCTTTTAGTTTATTTTCAATTTAACTCTCTCGTTGCATATTGATTCCTCTTTTGCATGATTAAATGGTAAATTAATTAATTAATTGAATATGCTAGGATATTTAATAAATTAAATAGGATAATTGATCAAAATGATATTCTTGGAGTGATTCAATTAATTAAATAAATATTTAATTAATATAGAGTAATTGATTTGCCACGTGACATTTAATGATTGAAGAATTAATTAATTGTGTGCTCAAGATTGATTTAATTGCCTTTGGTTAGGACCTTGGTGATGTTGTCGAGATTAGGGGCCCATGGTTTAGGTGACCATTTTTAGGGTATTACATTTGACCCTCTTTGAATTAATGTGTGAGCAATGTGTTGGCTCAAAGAATAGTTGATGTCTAGGAGATACTAGTTCTGAACTTGATTGATCACGAACCAGATAAAGAGAAAGGTGTTCAAATTTTTTTGAAGCGATGAAACTGAACAGAGTTGATTGAAGCGATACCTATCCCGAACTTGATTGAACTAGGACCGATAAGGAGAAAAAATACTAAAATTGAACTTGATTGATCAAGAAGAGGATCTTACTGATCTAGAACTTGGTATAACTAGACATAGTGAGAGAAGATAAAATCGATCTTGAACTTGATGGATCAAGACACAATGAGCAAAGATAAATTGTCCATCTTGATTCGATGCGATGAAACTGAACACCTGCTTATATTGAGCGTGCAATCAAAGATACTCTTTAAAATTTTAATTGAGTTTAAACAAATAATCAGCTTGACAAGAAGCGATGAAACTGATTAACGTTAAGAGACTGATTCAAATGAAGACAATATCAGCTTGATTTGAAGCGATGAAGCTGATATGCCCCTAGCGATAAGGATTTGAGTGAGATGAACGATAAATCTCAACTTGATATAAAGCAATGAAGTTGAGATGCCCCTTGCGATAAGAATTTATTTGATTTTCTTTAAAAAGAATTTTCTCGACTTTTGATGAAGATTTGAAAATTTTCTCGATATTGAAGATATGAGGTCATAAGGTCATGAGTATGCCCCCTCAGGAGCGAAATCGAAAGATAGCAAGGGTACGTGATGATTATAGGCAATTGTTGACGATGATAATGATTTGAGCATAAATGGAATGATTCAGAGGAATATTTAAAAATGTAGCAATGAGTAATGAGAATTTGAGCACAAACTTGATATGTAGAATGAATTTGAGATTCAACGTTGATTCATTAGAAAATGAGCTCAAATTGAAGAAAGAATGAGCATTTGATGAAAATTGCTAAGTGGTCTAAATTGTATTGAAATTGACTAGGAGAATGATCTTGGATTTCTATTTCAATCCCGAAAATGGAATTAAGACGGGCAAATTAGCTAAGGGTATAATTTTCATGTCCATTGGAGCAAGTTGAAAAATTAGGGTTTTGGCTATATAAGATGTCCAAGTGTCATTTTCAATTCATTTTAATCTCTCCAAGTTCAAAATTTGAAAAAGCCTTCTGCGAAGAAAAATGGACATTCTGATCTAGAAGCATCGATTTGAGTGCCAGAGATGTCATAATCGACCTCGGAACTACAAGCTAGTGGTAAGATTCTAATCTTTAACCCTTTCATTTCATCAATTTTAAATTTTTTTGTTGAATTTTTGCTTTTTATGGCATTGAAAAGTCAGCCATTGTCGATTTGTCGTGCGAGATGACATTTTGTCTCGTACAAAAAACATTTCTTTTGTGTTTTATCGTTTAAAGCCATGAGTTTTGTCGTTCGGGAAACCCCCTTGTGTCGTATGAAAGTTTGCTTGATAGAGCATTTTGTCATGCAAATGCATGTTTTGTGTCATATTATAGTCTTTTTTCATCCTATAGCTATTCTTGACTTGTACGAGTTTCTCCCTACACTGTGAAATGTTGTATGAAAAACAGTGAGCATTTTTAAGGGTGCAAAATATGAAATTTTGATTTTGGCATTGATGTATTTGGATTTGCATGATGATTAAGCTATCTTATAGCATAATTTGGATGATTCTCTGATTCTTTGGTGTTTGATTCTTGCAGGTGTGATTACCACATGTTCTTTTCTGATGCGTCTATCCTCCAACTATGAGACTAGTTCATGAGTTATCTGATGTGGATAAGGCACACATTGATTTGCGTGGATTTACTCACCTTTTAGACATGCTCGACATCCGTGTGAATCATGGGATGCTCACAACACTTGCTGAGAGATTCCATTCTGAGCATAACACATTCCATTTACCAGTTGGGGAGATGACCATCACTCTCGAGGATGTTTACAGGATTCTCGGGATTCCATTCGCTGGGGATAAGGTTGATTATGATTTTGCACAGCGTCTTGGTTTACTAGCTTTGTGAGAGGTATTTCACGATGATGACATCCTTAAGCGGGCTATCAGCTAGGATGATATGATGACCAGGTACAGTGAGCAATTTCTAGTGGCTTGTGTCTTGGCAGAATTTATTGGTTGCTTCATTATGCCGGAGAGGGGACAACAGGGTTTCTTATGCGGCTGGGCTAGGATGTTGCAGAGGCTTCTGGATCACCTTGAGAGATTAGGATGGGGTCCGTGTGTTTTAGCCCACTTGTATCATGAGATGCATAAGATTTTATACAGAGAGGGGAAGAGCATGGCTGCAGGGGTATTGATTTTACAGATATGGGCCTGGGAGCATATCGCATTTTGCGGACCTATAGTGAATGACACCAGAGATGATCCACAATAGTTGATTGTTTATAAATATTCTGGATACGTTACTCAGCCCCATCTAGGCAAGACATAGTACTAGAGATGACAACTGGATGATCTTATAGATGTCGTATGGAGACCGTACATGGGTCTAGAGCTTTGGGACGACTGGAGAGTTGTGCAGAGAGATATGTTCATCACTCATCCTCTTATGGGCAGATCCATGATAGTCATTGAGAGTTTTGTTGTATCTCGGGTTATGAGGCAACATGGTAGGCCTTAGGGGATTTCACAGGAGTTTACTGCATATGTTTTTTATAAAGACAAGGAGAGATGAGGATGGGCCCCTAGGTTATCATATGCCTTGAGTATGACAAGGTTATAGCGACTTAGGTTGGATTACTTGGATGACATCATAGATGCGGGGGTATTGCCCCAGTACAGGGATTGGTTCCATCAACATCCATTCCCTAGGTTTACAGATCTAGCTGAGCAGGCACCTCTCATAGAGGAGATTGAGGATGATTCCCCTGCAAAGGAATAGGGATAGGCACAAGGAGAGAGACAAGGATAGGGACGCAAAGCAGAGGCTCCTAGGTGGGCAGGTGGTGATCTTAGTGTGAGCAACAATAGGGTACCAACTGGGGGGAGACAATAGAAGAGAGGAGAGGGTCGATCCCCAGGAGATGTTGGTGTGAGGATGAGTGGTGTTAGGCCATCAGAGGGTGGAGCAGAGGAGGGTAGAGCAGCTCCTAGATAGGTGCGACAGAGGAGGGATGAGAAGGGTGGAGATGGAGGTGGAGAGCTGCTGAGAGAGCTATTGGTATTTTGGTATGGTTTTGTCATTGATGCCAACACCTGCTGAAACACTAGCACTTTGGAGATCCAGCAACATTCACTAGCAAGCAAGTAACTATTGCACAGTTACTGGTATATGGTTCACCGACAGGATATAATGTTCACCGACACTTGGAATGATATGGAAGACACTTGGTAATGTTGAAGACATCATGTGGACACTTTTTTTTGAAGAATTAATCATTGGTATATTCATATTTGCATATTTGCTTTTACCGGCAAATAGGTCTAGGGTTATCTAGGGTTACACCAGTAGGTTTATCTTTTCCAGATCAACATGGCACGCTATGGAGATGATTTATTATTGTTGTAAATGCGTTAAGACAACATGTTTAACTGGTTATTGCATCGGATATTATATTCAATGTAAAATGTTTTTTATTGTGATATCTTGTAGAGCCGACCTACTAAAATTGGTCTTAGGTTATGGTATAAATGTAAGATCTTATTTGTAAGATTGAATGTGGAATGCAAAAAAAAATTGTGTAAAGGTATATGCGAGATTAAGCAGAGGTATACACGAAGACATCGTTTGAAGGTGAAGCTAGGTTTTTGTAGAAGCATATCAGCATTACACTGGTACTGAATCCAGCATATGAAGATGCTATTTTGTGTAGTACATTCTTATTGGATTTAATCATCCAACTGTAGTCAGTGTGACTCCCGTTTTGTGATTGAGCAGTGAGCTCTAGGTTGTTGGCCTTTCTGCATGTGCAGACCCCATTTATGTACACTTACTATCTGCAGTAGCATCATCTGATTGTGGGTAAGATTTCCCACCATGGTTTTTCCCCTTACAGGGTTTCCACATACAAATATTGGTGTTATGTGTTGTGGATTCATGCATTAATCTCTACCGGTATAGCAATTTACCGTTAACACTGTCTACTGGCACACTTAACTAGTTTATCGGTATTAAGCATTAAGTTAGTTAATTGGTTTTTGGTTTAAAGTTATTAGACAACTGATTCAACCCCCTCCTCTCAGTTGTCTCCGGGACCTAACAATTGGTATCAGAGCTTAGTCCTCTTTTGTAGAAGTTTAACAACTTGAGGAGATCCAACGTTTACTAATTATTTTAGGAAGGACAATCCTAAACTTGATGGAACCAACTATGGGATATGGAAGATCAGGATGGAGACACATCTAAATTGCATCGGTAAAGACATCTGGAAAGTTACAAAGATTGGTTATACTGTTGCTGTAGCTGGTCAGACTGCTCCAAATACCTTAGCTAAAGATGAAGAGAATGATTGCAAAGAAAGAGAAGCACTTTTGAGGGCATTATCAGATCAACAAATCATGGGATTATCAGATAGGTCTACTGCTAAAGCTATTTGGGATCATTTGGAAACACTAAATGAAGGAGATTCCATGGTCAAGATTGCAAAACTTGAAAGCTTCTGAGTCAGGTATGAACATCTGAAAATGGAAGAAGATGAAAGGATTTCTGCTTTTATGGAAAGAGTAAATGAAATTGTTTTGGGTATTAAATGTTGTGGAGGAACCTTGAGTGAGGATGAAATTGTTTCAAAAATCTAAAAAGAGGATTTCCACCAGCATATAAAATGAAGGTTACTGCTATAAATGAGTTGAGAACAATGCCTAATACATCAATAACTAGGGATACATTGATTGGAAAACTTTCAGCCTTTGAAATTGAGGAATTTGGTCCTATTGCTACTATAAAAACTGATTTGGCCTTTAAAGAATCAACATCATCTGCTCCATCATTTGACAAATTAGACTAGAAAGCCTTTTATGCAAGAGAACTTGAAGAAACTAGGAAGGAGAATGAAGAGCTTGAAGAACTTGAAGCACTATTTGCAAGAAAAATGCCAAAAGGTCTAATTAGAAGTAAGTATGAAGGTAAAGCACCCTTTAAATGTTTCAACTGCAATAAGATTGGTCATATGGCTTCGAGATGCCTTGATAGACATGCTAGACTAAGAGAAGAAGATAGAAGAGCATACAAGCCTAATCCTAAATATCAGAGATACAGATTCAAGAAGAACAAAGACAAATCCTGTTATATTGCTGATGAAGGTGTGACTGATGATTCTGATGAGGATCCAACAGACAATGGATGGGTTTTTCTTGCTATAATAGACGATCAACCGACACCTACTGCTCAACCGATAGAACAAGCCCTAGCAGCTAAAGTTGCAGCAAAGGATGAATGGATCATTGACTCAATATGCTCACATCACATGACAGGAGACAAAGGTAAATTCTTGAACTTTCAAGAATACAATGGAGGCTTAGTAAGATTTGGAGATGAAAAAGCTTGTTCAATCAAAGGTAAGGGTTCAATATCTCTTGATGGTAAGCATAACACTGACAATGTCTACTATGTTGAAGGATTAAAGCATAATCTTTTAAGTGTTGGTCAATTAGTTGAGAAAGGATTTTAGTTACAATTAAAAAATGGAAAATGCAAAATCATGAATAGAATTGCTTTGGAAATTGCAACCGATAATAAGACTAGAGGTAATATCTTTCATTTGAATAACAATGAAAAGGCATGCTTAATTGCACATATAGATGGAAGTTGGTTATGGCATACGAGACTATGTCATGTAAACTTTGATTGCATGGTAAAAATCAGTACTTCTAAGGTAGTTAGAAATCTACCTAAAATTGTGAAACCTCATAATACAATTTGTAAGGAATGTCAATTTGGAAAACAAGTTAGAGCTAGTTTCAAAAGTATTCCAAAAAATCCAATAATGCTCTTGATTGGATTCACACTGATATATGTGATCTAGCTAGAACTAAAAGCTTACAAGGTGATAGATATTTCATGCTAATTATTAATGATTACTCTAGAATGTGTTGGGTTACTTTTCTCAGAGAAAAATCAGAAGCTTTTGGAAAGTTCAAACTGTTCAAAGCAATGGCTGAGAATGAAATCGGTAAGAAAATCAAATGTTTAAGATCAGATCAAGGAGGAGAATTCACATCTAAGGACTTTAATACATTCTGTGAAGTGAATGGAATCAAAAGATAGTTATCAGCACCTCGGACACCACAACAAAATGGAGTTGTTGAAAGGAAAAACATAACTATCTTGGATGCAGCAAGAAGTATGTTATCTGAAGCAAATCTACCACATGTGTATTGGAGAGAAGTAGTTAGCACTGCTATCTATACATTCAACAAAGCTCACATCAAAGGTGAAACCGGTAAGACCCCTCATGAACTATGGTTTGGTAATACTCCTACTCTTAAGTATTTCAAAATTTTTGGAAGTAAATGGTATATTAGAAGAGATGAGTATATTGACAAATTTGATCCTAGAAGTGATGAAGGAATATTTCTTGGTTATTCATCTAAGAGGAAGGCATATAGATGTTTTAATAAAAGATTGCATAAAATTATTGAGAGTACAAATGTAAAGATTGATGAATAATTCAGAGGAACTTCAAGGTATATAGACTCTGAACTGACAACAGAAATTGTGACAAATGAACCTACACTAAATCCACTGGTACAAAATGAAGATCCAGTTACTTCGGTATCATTAGAGGATTCCATAGTAATTGAAGAACAACAACAAACTAAGACACCCTGGTATGTAAGATTGAATCATTTTGAAGATCAGGTAATTGGAAACAAATTTAAAGGAGTTATGACAAGAGGAAGATTGACAAATGAAGAGGTATGTCTTATTTCTCAAATTGAACCATCATCTATCAATGAGGCATGTGAAGATAAATTTTGGATTAAAGCTATGGAAGAAGAATTAGGACAAATTGAGATAAATAATACTTGGACATTAGTTCCCCGGCCTAAAGATAATAATGTAATTGGAACCAAATGGGTATTTAGAAACAAACTTAATGAAGATGGTAAGGTTGTCAAAAATAAAGCAAGACTAGTGTGTAAGGGATATTCTCAGAAAGAAGGAGTTGATTATAATGAAACCTTTGCATCGGTAGCCAGAATTGAGGCAGTCAGATTATTCTTGGCTTTTGTAGCTCACAAGGACTACAAAGTTTATCAAATGGATATTAAATGTGCATTTTTGAATGGAGATATTGAAGAGGAAGTATATATTGAACAACCTAATGGATTTTCTTTGAAAAATGACAATGATATGGTTTGCAAGTTAAGAAAAGCTCTGTATGGATTAAAACAAGCCCCAAGAGCTTGGTATGCAAGGTTGGATAAGTATCTTTTAAAGATTGGTTTTACTAAAGGAAATGCAGATAGCAATTTATATTACAAAATAACTAATGATGACATCTTGATTATTGAAGTATTTTTTGATGATATAATCTTTGGAGGAGAAGATGGATTATGTAAGGAATTTTCTATTAAAATGCAGTAAGAATTTGAAATGTCTATGATTGGAGAAATAAAATTCTTTTTAGGATTGCAGATTTCACAGACTGATAAAGGTATATTTTTGAGTCAATCCAAGTACTTGAAAGAATTACTAAATAAATTTGGGATGGAGAACTCTAAACTGGTAAGCACACCTATGACTACAAATGACAAATTATCTCAAAGTGATGAATCTACACTTGTTAATCCAACTAGATACAAATCTATGATAGGAGGTTTACTGTATTTGACACAAACTAGGCCTAATATTATGAATGCAATATGTATTGTTTCTATATTTCAAAGTAATCCTAGGGAAAATCATGAATCAGCAGTAAAAAGGATTTTTCGGTACTTACAAGGCACAACAAATCTTGGATTATGGTATCCTAGAGATGAAAATTTTGACCTATGTGTATACACAGATGCAAATTGGGCAGGAGATGTGGATGATAGAAAAAGCACCACTGGAGGAGCATTCTTTCTTGGAAAAATATTAGTTTCTTGGTTGAGTAAGAAACAAAGTTGTACATCTTTATCAACAGCCGAATCAAAATATGTTGCAGCAGCAACTAACTGTACATAGGTACTATGGCTTAAGCAAATGTTGAAAAACATAAAGGTAAAATTCAAAGAACCTATTACTATATATTGTGATAACACTGCAGTAATTGACATATCTAAGAATCCAGTATTAAATTCTAAAACAAAACATCTTTCTATCAAACTGAATTTTCTAAGGGAAAAAGTTGAAGAAAAAGAGATAAAATTGGTTTATGTGAATACTAAAGAACAACTTGCAGACATTTTCACAAAATCTTTGCCTAAGGAGACCTTTGAATATCTTAGAGATCAGCTTGGAGTCATACTACCACCAGTAGAGACTTAGACAGTTGATGATTGTCATCAACCGACAAAATTGAAAGACAAATCTCTTACTCCGGTCTTTGATGAGGAAGCTACTTCTCAGGGGGAGTAGTTAGTCTATTGAATTGATTGGTATTTTTTATGAACTTGATTTTTGTAACTTTGGCATTTGATGTCAAAGGGGGAGAGATATCTATGGAAAAACACATTATCTTTTGAGGAGAGATTGGTATTAAAGATTAATCTTTGGATAAACACATGTTGCTCCCAGGGGGAGAAATTGTTGTTTAAAGGAGATTGTTGGTTTTTGGTAATTGGCATTTCTGTTTTGGCACTTTGATGGTTTTTCCATCTTGTGTTGCCATCAATGCCAAAGGGGGAGATTGTTGGTATTTTGGTATGGTTTTGTCATTGATGTCAACACCTACTGAAACACTAGCACTTTGGAGATCCAACAACATTCACCGACAAGCAACTATTGCACAGTTACTGGTATATGGTTCACCGGTAGAATATAATCTTCACCGGCACTTGGAATGATATGGAAGACACTTGGTAATGTTAAAGACATCATGTGGACACTTTGTTTTGAAGAATTAATCATTGGTATATTAATATTTGCATATTTGCTTTTACCGGCAAATAGGTCCAGGGTTATCTAGGGTTACACTGGCAGGTTTATCTTTTCCAGATCAGCATGGCACACTATGGAGATGATTTATTATTGTTGTAAATGCATTAAGCTGACATGTTTAATCGGTTATTGCATCGGATATTATATTGAATGTAAAATGTTTTTTATTGTAATATCTTGTAGAGCCGACCTACTAAAATTGGTCTTAGGTTATAGTATAAATGTAATATCTTATTTGTAAGATCGAATGTGGAATGCAAAAAAGAATTGTGTAAAGGTATATGTGAGATTAAGCAGAGGTATACACGAAGACATCATTTGAAGGTGAAGCTAGGTTTTTGTAGAAGCATATCAGCATTACACTGGTACTGAATCTAGCATATGAAGATGCTATTTTGTGCAGTACATTCTTATTGGATTTAACCATCCAACTGTAGTCAGTGTGACTCCCATTTTGTGATTGAGTAGTGAGCTCTAGGTTGTTGGCCTTTCTGCATGTGTAGACCCCATTTATGTACACTTACTATCTGCAATAGTATCATCTGATTGTGGGTAAGGTTTCCCACCATGGTTTTTCTCCTTACAGGGTTTCCACATACAAATATTGGTGTTATGTGTTGTGGATTCATGCTTTAATCTCTAATGGTATAACAATTTATTGTTAACACTGTCTACCGACACACTTAACTGGTTTACTGGTATTAAGCATTAAGTTGGTTAATTGGTTTTTGGTTAAAATTTATTAGACAACTGATTCACCCCCCCTCTCAGTTGTCTCCGGGACCTAACAAGAGTAGGGGCAAATGATGTAGCACGGTCGATGAGGGTGAGATTAGTAGGTCTACAGTCACAGTTGACAATGGCTTAGACACAGCTTGTAGAGCAGGATCGACAACTGGCAGAGGTTAGGGCAGAGCGATATACTCTCCAACAAGAGGTTTTGCATCAGATCAGTCAAGTGACCTATTATGTTGTGACATATAGCGTAGCAGTTCCTGTAGCGCAATAGGTTGTTCCATATTATCAGTATATGGCTTGATCTGAGGGAGCTCGGGCACCTAGGCAGAATCCTGGTCAGCAGGCTCCACCTCCTCCACCACCTGGCAATGAGGGAGAGGAAGAGAGCTAGAGTTTTTTATAGCTCTTAGATTTTCTTAGATACCCCATTTTTTGTAGCCCATACGATTCTTACTTTGATGGGAGATTTATATGACAGTTATATCACATGTACCCTAAGATATTTATCATTATATATATAAGATCTTGATTTGACTTCATTTTACTTGTGTCAATCAATTCATGAGATGCTTTCCTATATGATTTATTCTATATGTATGCATATTTTTTCAGTATGGATGTATGTAATGCAAATGAATATGAGTGTTTATTTTTGTTTCTTTTCATATGCAAATAAATGATGAAAATGAGTAACAAGTAATGCAAATTTTTATTTTTCTATGCAACAAGATGAATTTAAATGAGCATATTAAATGTATGGATCTATATAAGATGCTTATGTATGTAGCTAACATCTCAATACACAAGTAATTGATCGAAGAAATGATGAAAAAGAAACCATTTGTAATACCCTAAAATTGGTCATCTAAACCATGGGCCCCTAATCTTGACAACATCACCATGGTCCTAACCAAAGGAAATTAAATCGATCTTGAGCAATTAATTAATTCTTCAATCATCAAATATCACATGGCAAATCAATTACTCAATATTAATTAAATATTTATTTAATTAATTGAATCATTCCAGAATATCATTTTGATCAATTATCCTATTTAATTTATTAAATATCCTAGCATATTTAATTAATTAATAAATTTGCCATTTCATCATGCAAAAAGGAATTAATTTATTACAAAAGAGGGATTAATCGCAAAGCAAGAGTTAAATTGAAAAATAAAGTGAAAGCTTTGAATTGAGAGAAATCAAACTTGAGATATTATTTCTTTCTTCTAAATTGAGAACTTGAAATTAGAAAAGCAATTAAAAGGAAATTAATCATTTTCTTCAAAAATGGAACTCAAAGCTTTTCAGAAAAAGAAGTTCAGTTGCATTGAAAAGACCTTTTTCTTGAATAAATCAAAGAATTATCTATTTTTATCACAAGTGCATAGAATTAATTAAATCTTATTTCTAATGTAACTTGAACTTATAATTTGAATGCATTTGAATTAAACTATAATTGGAATCTATCTCAAGGTTAACTGAACCTGATTTCTCAATTATTTCAATTACTCCTATATTGTGCTTTTTCTTGATCTTTCTTGTGAATTTCTATAAATTTAGCCTTTAGCTCTCATTCAAAATGACCCCAGAGATTTTTGAGAACACGCTTGGAGATTATTATCATGCTAATTTTTCTCTAGAGTCATTGAATATATTGTGCTTTTTTGATTATTTGTATCCATATTTAGTTTATTTCATTATTGCTTGAATCATTATTGCTTGAATCTTACATCCATCTTGCATCCATTTAAATTAAATATCATGCTCATATAGATTAAATCCTTCATCTTGGTGTAGTCTAGTAACTGATATTGCTTATACAAATTTGAGAGCAATCTTATACTCACATCTTTTAGAAGGCAATTAGTCGCTTTGTTATGGTTTATTATTCATTGATTATTGATTTACTAACCATGCATATAATGACTTAATTGAAGTGTTGTGCCTGCAACTATCAGACTTATTCCACTTTTTCACACACACATTTCTGGCACCCACCGTGGGGCAAAAGACTACATTTTTCGGCCTCCAAGACTGACTTTTTATTTTTGTTATTTTTCAAATTTTTGACTTTTTCAGATTTTTGTCCGTACAGTCTGTGTGTAATATTGTACGACATTTATCATAGGCCAAAATGACAAACTAGGTATTGTATGAACCGGAATCCTGTATCATACGATCTGATAAATATTGTCGTACGATTCTGTATTTTTTTTGGTTAAAAAGAGAAAAAAAAACAAATTTGATGATTTTGGTTTTCTGTTCAAATTGATTATACTAATGACTGACCCTGGTTGTTTATCTGTCTATATTAGAATTTTTCACAGCCTAATCAGTTTTTTGCAGAATAGTTGTCGAAGAATATGCTTGTCGCACAAAGACAATATGACTACTGATTTGTTGTCTTTGCAGGTTGCCTGAGAAGAATCGACCAAACATTGTGTATTATTTAAATTCATTTTTAGGCACCTAAATTGCTATCTGGTTTTAAGAACAAATCTGTATTTTGTGTTTTAAGTAAATTCTGAGAGGTAGGAGAGTATGCTCTTGTCTGCATAGACAATCAGAAATCCAGACCCTTGAGGCATTTTCTTTAAGTTTGAGTTTTGTACATCTTTAGCGGGCTTGCCCCCCCAAGGAGCTAATAACTCTTTAGCCATTACAGTCGGTGACAAGGTAATGACCCAAGTGGGAATGACTAAATGCTAAGTACTTGTTACCTTGTCATTTGTCCCTCATAACAAGAGTGAGTCACCTTTCAAAATTTTTAGTTGAGTCCTTTTCTCCCTCTTTTTCCAAAATCTTGTTAAAAGTTTGTTGGTTCAATCCCTAATCCTCTTATAAATCATTTCTAAATCCTTAGCATTACGTTTCAATGGTTAGTTTGAACCTCATGAACCCCTCGAACCATCCTGAAAAGAGTTCATAGTGTTCATTTAGGTACCGCATGTTCTAAGTTGTGTCTAAGACATTTTTAGGCTAACATTCATATAAAGTGTTTTGCAACAACTCTATTTCATGACCGCGGATAATGTTTCATATACTCTTTCTCTAGACTGTGAACCATTTGAATTTAGTTCAAACAGTTCAGTGATGTTCAAAATGTTCGATGAGATTCAAGGTTCAAGCTCTATGGGTCCGATTTTATGAAAGTCATATAGACCTGCACATAGTAGAACATATCTTTTTACTCAGACATTATTTTTACAATCGCTCTGCAGAAAACTAGGTTACTACCAGCATATCCAAAATTGAGAAAGATCCAATGATGCAAACAAAAGTTACTACCACCACATTGAGACAGATTTTGACTGTCACAAATATTTTTCAGTCCACCCAACATAAATAATATTTTCATTTTGGGATAAAATATTCAAGTTCCACATGTCCAAATATTCTTATAAACTTTAGAGAATTATAGTTCTAATGTTTATAAATATTTGATGCTATAAATAAGAGTAATGGGGAAAGTAAAAAGCATAAGTTAAAAGGTTTTTCAAGATTCAGTTATAAAATTGAATAAAGATCTCATGTAGCTATTTATTGTGAAAGGATTGAAGGAGGCAGGGTTCTTCTTCTTTTCTTTTCTTCCAGCAGCCTATGGGTGAGAGGGAGTATATTTTTATTTGTAAGGAAGGAGTTGAAGCTTTTCTAAGCAATGTTTTGTACATAAAATATCAATCTTTGAGTTTATTTTCAGACATGAATAGAATGCAGATGATATCTTCAATCTTTGTGTTGTTGATATTTTTCTCATGACTGTAGCTAGACTTTGAGCCTTTGTAGTTGTTTATTAATGTCTTTTCTGCTATAATCAATTGTGTATGTGGATTTATTACAAGTCTGTGTGCTTGAAAGTAAGCCATATTGGAGCAAAAACATTCTCTGTTAGTTTTTAGTCCAAATGCTATTCATAAGTTCAGACAATTAAACTTTGATTTAATGGTCTTCAATTATATCCGTTTTGTAAATCTTTGGCATTTATTTTCATGGCTATGGATGAATGTTATTTTCCTTTATTTCTTTCTGGTTAAAAACATATCAGCAATTCAATTCCTTGTAAATCTTCTAAGAGGGAGCTATACCTCTCAATTCAGAGAAAGATTATTACTTCAATGATAATCTATCCAACTGTTAGTTCTTTTTGTCCTTCATTCTGGGCATTTTGAGTTTATTTGTACAGTTATTTTAGAAGGACAAATCTGTTCACTAAGATTACTCCAACCCATTATAAAATAAACGTGATTTGATGAAAATCAAGTGAACGACAGTGCTCAAGAATAACTCTCCTCAATACCTTCGGGTATATTAAACCTTGGTTTTCAAGGCTAGGAGACCTCTTAATTGAGTTTATACCTCGATGTGCTGAACGAACCCCTTACTAGATCCAATTCAAATTAGAAGCTACCCGGTTCACCTCTGAAAGGGGGATAATCTTTGTGCAAGAGAGATAGTAACTGTTCCAAGATACTTGTCATTTCATGCCCCCATTAACATTTGGAGTCGGCTAATATGGCGTTGAGAATCCATTGCATGACACTCATCGGCCATATTATGATTAGCTATTGGGTGTGTACCCGAGTCTACAAGCAAAGGTTTTCTTCTCTCACAAAATTCCTTAGGGTTTGTATGCTATGATTGGAGTTACTATTCATATTACGTGTTTTCTGTGTTTTCATTCCTCAAACTAAAACTGAAATACCAAAAACTAGAGAAAACAAGAAACAAACTCAGTTATCAAAAACTCTGTCCGTGTCAGAACTAGTCTATCCTAAGTCAAAATTCTGTCCAAAATTAGTCTATCCTAGTAAAAAGTCAGTCCATCTCAAAATTGGTCATACTTAGTTGTCATACTCAGCTATTGAAAACTCAGAATTTAGTCTCTGTCCTGTGAACAGTCGTACGAATCTAATCATTTATCGTCCCGCTTCATATCCTGTGTCATACGAGTCTGATTATTTATCATCTGAGCCTCAATAATGTGTCGTAAGAATACTAATAGTTTGTCATCTTATAATGAATCCTATGTCATACGATAAAAAATGCACTAAATATTCTGTCGTCCTAGAGATACCCATCTGTCATATGGTACTAGGCAACAACTCGTACGAAACATTGTTGTAGTCATCCTGGAGCTATTGAATTATCATCCAGCTCATTAAAAACTTATCGTACAAATCTTTGACTTTGTTAGTACAGAGCAGTCAAAACTTGCCTAAAACAATCTACAACAAGCATAATATTGGTTATCATCATCCTAAGCATAAACAGATCAAGATAGTGTACCTCTTCCATTTGTGTTGCATGATTTGGTTGATCATCTTTCAGCTTGTTCAATCAACTACTTATCAAACTTAAGTCACTTAGATAACATCTTATACAGGATAGATCATTCCTAAAACCGGACTGAATCTTAGTCACTACTCTCAAATTAACTTAGATAAACGTCTTATAAAAGATAGATCTTTCCTGAAACCAAACTAAATCTTAGTTGCTTCTCTGAAACAAATAAGTTAATCGAACAACTAGCTCTGAATTTGATCTTGACCTTTGCATCACAAATAACTTTAGGTCACACTAATCCATAAAAATGCCTATTCAAACTAGTAGTTCTTGTAATAAAGAGGCCAAAGGAAAAGGAAAACCCTTTTCATATAAAGATAATCCACTTTACGAAGAGGAATCGCTCACTGAAAACCATTCATCATCAGGGGTACCAATCTTTGATGAACCTAAATCTTCCACTATACATGAGACAAAAGACAATGACAAAGACAACCTTAATATTCACTAGACTGATAATGATTCCTCATCAAGTGATGCTGAAGAAGACTCTGAACCTCTTGAAAAATATATTCTTGACTGTCAAAAGGATAAAGACTTCCGAAAAAATGATGAAAGCTATCTTGGCTAGAGAAAAAGAATACTATTTCTTAGAACTAGAAAAACAAGGTGCCAAACTTCCTACTGGATATGACATTTAGACACTTGTTACTAAAAAGGAAGAATCACCTATAATCATGGTATACAGACAATTACAAGCCTTACGGACCGAGATCATAGAACTAAAAAATAAGGATAAGTTCAGAAAACAATATTCTCTGGAGACACTATGCCCCTTTTCATTTGACAAAAAATTATACATGCCTCCATTTCCTTCACGAATTGAGATCCCAAAATTTGACAAATATGATGATACCTCAGATCCTCAAGATCATGTTAGGGAATTTTATGTTTCCTGTATAGAGTTTATGCACGATCAAACGTATCTCATGCGCCTTTTTCCGAGGAGTTTGGGAGGACAAGCTATGGAATGGTTCTCAAGTCTACCTAAATGAATAAAAATGTTTGAAGAACTAATCTAACTATTTTTACAACAATACTCATACAACATTTGACATCCTATGACTATGATCAAGCTTTGCAATACTAAACAGAAAATAGGGGAGCCTTTTCTTACTTTCCTCCAACGTTGGAGAAAGATGTTCTCTAGGCATTCACGACCTATCCCAGATTATGAGAAAATGGATATATTTGTCAACAACTTGGTCCTAGAATTTAAATATAGTATCCAAATGCAAGTACACCCATTATTTAACAAAATGGTAGATAATGCTATTCGAATTGAAGATGTGCTTATAAAGAAGGGGGATATCTCACCTTGGAAAGAAACACAACTAGGATCTAGCCCTAAAGAGAAGAACAAGTATTGGAAGTATGGCAAAGACAACAACAAGAATGTTGTTAATGATAGAGTAGTAGACACTATTAAAACTTACTCAAAGCCCACAATATTCAACTTGGCTAGTGGCACACAAGCACTCAAAGCAGCTGAAGTTGCAGCAAAAAATCCTCCAAAGAAAATAAAAGAGTGGTTGAAAGAGAAACCTTGGCTTTCCAAACCTAAGCGTGATTTTAGTCCTCTTGAAGAAACATATGAATCCGCTTTCAAAACTCTATTGGAAAACAACCTAATAACATAAACAAGTGCATGAATCTCAAACATGAGATTCAAGATCTCATAGACGCTGGTAAAATTGTTGTTGGGAGTCACCGACAAATGCTGATCATATTGCTTTTAAAGACCCCTTACCTGTTTACGAACAAGGTGATTCCTCAAAGACAAAAGGAGGTGCCAAAGTAAATTATACTTATACCAGCAATGACAATGTCATCAACATGATTGAGCCTTCCCAATCTGAATATTGCAATGTGATTATAATCCAAGATAAACAAAATGAATCATGATATGCAAGAGCTATGACTCATTCTCAAAAGAAAGTCACTCTCCAAGGAGCTAGTTGTTTAGCTCTGGCAAAACACGGGATATTCAGGTATAGGTCCCCTGGGAAAGCATCAAGAGGGTATTAATGAACCAATTCAACTGCAAACAAAATAAACAAATGATAAGGCTGGACTGGGGTACAATCCAAAAAAGACATCAGAACAAAAACATGATTCTAAGTGTAAGTGGCAGAAAAAGATATCGCCTTCAACATTACAGAAAAGAAACAATCAACAAACTCAAACAAAGTGTGTAAAAGAAAAAGAGGAACTACCAATCAAGAAATAAGAAACAGTCATCACTCAAGCTCCGATGGTATAAGCTACAACAATACAAGGAGTTGAAGTCCCAGAGGATATAAGAGATGAAGTAGAAAGAATCAGAGAATTGTTTGCACCACTAAAAGTTCCAGTCACATACACTGGTAGGCAACAAGTAGAAGATTCAAAGATGAACTCAAACGAGTATGAATGGGGTCCAGACCACCCCTTAGATACATCCACTATAGAAATTCCAGAAGAGCCCACTGATATCATAGATGATGCTCAAGAGATGATGCACTTAAAGCTAGAAAAGGAAATATAGGAAATCAGACTAAGAAGACAAGCAGACTATGAAAAAGGACTAGAGGAAGGAAGAATACCAGAAAGTTTTTCATCAATTATGTACCCCTCTAAAAAGACAGAACAAATCAGATATGGGATTACACAAGAAGAATTGGAAGTTACAAAGTAGAACTAGTCATTAGTCCAGAGGAAGCTGAATGGAGTAGACGACAGATACTCATAGAACCATCCAGATTATGTCAACAAGTATGTCAGATACAAATGATAAATGAACCAAATCTAGAAGGAACTTGCATCATTAAAGATGTAGGTGTTGGTACCATAAATAAATTCACTCAACCACTTGAAGATGACTTAGAAACTTCATTCGATGACTCTGACAATAGTCCTATTCTTCACAATATTTACTCAACATCCAACTCTGAATCATCCGATATAAATGATGAAAATTTGTCTACTGATCTTATTGCTATCGAACCATGGTACGAAGTCTAGTTTGGCATAGAGAACGATGCTACAAGTAGGTCTATTGGATTAGGTCAACTAAATATTAACGTGCACTTTAATAATCATGTTCTGACTATTCTTGGTCTCGAGACATTTACGCAAGGTATCCTTCTGGAACTCAACTTTTCGATCCGCAATAGTGATGACAATACCGTGAACTCCCTTGAAACTATCCACATTCTATCCTTGGTAAATCTTGAATTAATTGACTATAGTCTACAAGACAAACCTATGAATGTACCTTCTTTTGCCAATGACTACACACTTGCCTATTATCTCAACGCAGTTGAACCCATGTACTCTTCCAACAACGAACAAAGTGAAAACATGACTGAAATAGATATCAAGTATCTTAGTTATAAAAATCAGAAAAATAAAAATAAAAGATCTGATGGAGAAAACCACATTGTGGTAGTATCAGAATCTAAAAAAGAGAAAATAAAGGACGTACCTAAGGGTGAAAACCTCTTTGAGGTGCCTGAAGGTGAGATACTTGATATACTACCAATTCATTTCCAAGAGAGGTCTTCTATATTGATCGAGCTAACTCAACCAGTAAACATTGGGAGTCAGGAGACACCACACAACATTCATATAGCTCAATCATTATCAGAAGAAGAATTGAAAGATTTCACTCATCTCTTTTCAGAAAAGAAGATCAATTTTGCATGGACATAGTCTGATATGCCAGGCCTAGATCTTGATCTTATCATGCACCATATTTCTATCACACCAGGATTTAAACCAGTCAAGTAAAAACTCCATAAGATGCACCCTCATGTGGCACTACTAGTCAAGGCTAAGCTAGAAAAACTATTAAAAGTTGGATTTATTAGAGCTATAGACTATGCGGAATGGATTTCAAACATAGTACCTGTATCAAAGGAAGAGAAATCTATTAGGGTTTGCACAAACTTCAGAGATCTCAACAAATCTTGTCTGAAGGATGGCTTTCCATTACCAAAAATTGATATGATAGTAGACATGACTGCTGGGTATGAGATGTACTCACTAATGGATGGATTCTCCAACTATAATAAGATCAAAATTGCTCCTGAAGATCAAAAAAGATAGCTTTCACCTGTGCATGGGGAACCTTTTGCTGGAAAGTCATGCAATTTGGGCTGAAGATCACAAAAGCAACTTATCAAAGAGCAGTAACAACTATATTTCATGATATGATCCATAAAAATATGGAAGACTATGTTGATGACACTTTAGTAAAGACTATGAAGAGATCCACAAATATTCAAGAGCTAGGCCCTAGACTAGATAGAATGGAAAAATTCAAACTCCTGCTAAATCCAAAAAAGTATGCATTTAGAGTAACATATGGGAAATTACTTGGCTACATCAATTCACAGAAAGGAATCGAGGTTGATCTTGAGAAGGTCCAAGCTATAATGGAAATTCCACCTCTTAAGAACATTAGTCAAATGAGAAGTTTACAGGGACGTCTTCAATCAATCAGACACTTCATTTCTCAGCTAATAGACAAAGCTCAACCTTTCACAAAAGTATTGAGGAAAGGAGTAATATACAATTGTGATCAATAATGTGAACAACACCTTCAGTAGATCAAAGAGTACCTATCCAACCCACCAATATTGATGCTACCGATTCAAGGTAAACCATTGATCTTATACATATCAACAACTGATTCATCACTGGGGGCATTTCTAGCACAACAAGATGACAATAAAAAAGAACAAGATATATATTACATCAACAAAACATTGATGTCTTATGAAATGAAATACACTATAATAGAAAAAGTATGCTTGGCATTAGTCTTTGTATCACAAAAATTAAGACACTACATGTTGGCACATCCCATCAAGCTAGTAGGTAAAATTGATCTGCTCAAATATCTCTTCAACAAAGCAACACTCACCGGAAGATTGGCAAAATGGGTCATGATCCTTACAAAGTTTGATATTAAATATATGGAGCACAAATCCATAAAAGGACAGGTAATTGTAGATCAACTCGATGAAGCTCCACTTGAAGACACTCAACCGCTGCATGTAGAATTGTTAGGGTTTCAAGCAGATCCGAAGCAAATATGAACTAACAATTATATGCAGATTTAAATACAAAAGATAAAGAAATAAAACAGGACACAGATAACACAGAGATTTAACGTGGTTCACCTAGAATGGGTTACGTCCACCATACACAGTCGTCCAATCTTTCTTATTATCCAGCAAAAACAATACATCAACCTTACAATGCCTTAAGCATCCCAGCCGCTTATAACATGCATTTTTAGGGCAACAAACAAAGTCGGCCTTTTTAGGGTTTTATTACAATGTCAGTTTTCAACAACGAAAAATGCCAAATTTTTTTTTTCTTGAGGGCTGCCGCCCCCGAACCCCTGCTTTTCTCGGGGGCTGCCACCCTCGAACCCCTACCCGGAGCCCAGCTCGGCCTCGGACCCTGATGAGGATACGTGCTGAGTGTATAGTACTTTGTTGATCAGTCGCCACATTTCAACAATCTCCCACTTGGAGACTGATCAGACTCCACACCGAACAATCTCCGACTTGGAGACTGATACTACACGACACCATTGTACATGCAACATCTGCTAGATAAAACACTAGGACTTGACTGGTATAAATTCCATAATTATCAATCAAGAAGACCAACAGAAACTGATGAAGAAATCAGCTTCTCCTATGGAACTGCCTTTGTGAACATATCGACAGGATTCTCACTTGTGTGAATCTTCTCAAGCCGTAACTGACCCTCCTCCAAAACAGTCTGGATGAAGTGGTACCTGAGCTGAATGTGCTTTGTCCTTGAATGAAAAGCAGAGTTCTTTGCAAGATGAATGACACTCTAGCTATCAGTATACAATGGGCTATCCTCTTGTGTCTGACCCAATTCCTTCAGAAAAAATTGCAACCAAATCATCTCCTTGCTGGCTTCTGTAGTAGCAACATACTCAGCTTCAGTGGTTGAAAGTGCAACAACCTTTTGCAGCCTGGAAATCCAACTGACTGCAGTTCCCTTAATAGTAAAAACATACCCTGTAGTACTCCTCCATGAATCAATATCACCTGCCAGATCAGAGTCAACAAATCCACTCAGAGCAGCATTAGATCCTTTGAAACATAATGCCTTCGTAGTAGTTCCTTTAAAATACCGAAGAATCCATTTCACAGCATTCCAATGTTCCATAACCGGATTACTCATAAACCTGCTCACAACTCCCACTGCATGCGCAATATCTGGCCTTGTGCATACCATTGCATACATTAGACTGCCAACAACTGATGAATACGGGATGTTAGACATTTTATTAACCTCTTCCTGTTCCTTTGGGCACATCTCCGTAGTCAATTTGAAATGACTAGCCAAAGGTGTACTAACTGCTTTTGCATCCTGCATGTTAAATCTTTTCAACACCTTCTTTATATACTCACTTTGGGACAAATTCAAGGTTCTATTTCTCCTGTCCCTTATAATCGTCATACCAAGAATTTGCTTAGCTACACCCAAATCCTTCATAGCAAATGATCTGGCTAATTTCTGTTTAAGATCATTTATATGTTGCATGTTAGACCCAGCAACAAGCATGCCATCAACATAAAGCAACAGGATAATATAACTTCCATTATCAAATCTCTTAAAATATACAAAATGATCAGAATGACATCTATGATAATCATGTTCAGCCATGAAACTATCAAATTTTAAATACCATTGTCGGGGTGCTTGCTTTAGGCCATACAAACTTTTCTTTAACCTGCACACCAAGTTCTCCTTACCTTTGACCTCATATCCCTGTGGTTGCAACATGTAAATTTCCTCCTCCAAATCTCCATGGAGAAAAGCTGTTTTGACATCTAATTGTTCAAGATGTAAATCATCTGCAGCCACAAGACTAAGTACAGTTCTAATTGAAGTCATTTTTACAACTGGAGAAAATATTTCATCATAATCTATACCTTTTTTCTATGAAAAACCTTTTACCACAAGTCTAGCCTTATATCTTTTCTGACCTCCTTCCTCCTCCTTCAGCCGATAAACCCATTTGTTAGGCAAGGCTTGTTTTTCTGCAGGTAAAGGGACTAAGTCCCAAGTCTTATTTTTCATCAAGGAGTCCATCTCCTCTTTCATGCCTAGCTCCCACTGTTGTTTGGCATCTACCTGCATTGCTTCTTCATATTCTTCTGGTTCACCAGAATCTATTAATAAAATAGAATACAAAGAAGGAGAAAATCTTTCAGGGGGTCTACTTGTCCTCGTAGAATGTCTAACACTTGTAGGAGCTTGTGGGACAATCTGTTGTTACTGAGCATCAGGTACCTGTGGCATTTCATTTTCAGGAATCTCATCCAACACCACATATTCTTATTTGTCATATTCATGCTTCTTTTCCTGCATCTGTTCTTTATGCATAACCCTCTCATTGAATATAACATCTCTACTTCTAATTATTTTCTTATTTTCAAAATCCCATAACCGATAGCCATATTCATCTATCCCATATCCAATGAAGGTACATTTCTGAGATTTAGCATCAAGTTTGGTTTTGTTTTCTTTATCAACACGGACAAAAGCTTCGCAACCAAAAGTTTTTAGAAAAGAATTATTTACCTTTTGACCAATCCATGCCTCCTCTGGAATACCACCATCCAAAGGGGTTGAAGGTCCTCTATTTATTAAATAGACAGTAGTATGTACAACATCTGCCCAAAAATGTAAGGGCAATCCAACATGCAATCTCATGCTCCTCGCACGTTCCATGATAGTCCTATTCATTCTCTTTGACACACCATTTTCCTGTGGAGTTCTTGGAACTATCTTCTGCTTTGGAATCCCATTTAAGGAACAATAATCTTCAAATGTTTTTCTGCAATACTCACCTCCATTATCCAATCTGAGACACTTCAACTTTTTTCCTATCTCATTCTCAACCAAAGCTTTCCATTTCTTAAAAGTTTCAAAAACATTTGATTTTTGTTTTAGGAAATATACCCATGTTTTTCTGGTTGAGTCATCAATAAAAATAACATAATAATAAGAGCCACCAAGAGATGATACCTGAGCCGGTCCCCATACATCTGAATGTACAAGCTCTAACTTCTCACTTTTCTTCTCTTTCCCAACCTTGAGAAATCTGACTCTTTTCTGTTTACCATAAACACAGTTTTCACAGAACTCTAAATCAATCTTCTTTAGTCCTGGCAATAGATTTTTGGAGTGAAGGATTTTCATCCCTTTCTCACTCATGTGCCCAAGCCTATGGTGCCACATTATCGAATCTGTTCTTGCAACATTTATTGTTGTTGTCCCTGCAGTAACTTTATCTATAGCAGCTAAGGTAGAGTAAGTGTTACCAGTACACAGATATAATGTGCCTACCTTCGCACCTTTAGCTACTACTAATGATCTTTTAGTGACCTTCCACATATTGTCTGAGAAGGTAACTGTGCAACCTTCACTACCTAGTTGCCTTGCAGAAATTAAATTTCTTCTTAAATTAGGAACATGTCTTACCTCTTGCAGAAACCTGTCATTACCATTTTGCAACTTGATCTTTATCTTTCCTTTTCCAACAATTTGACAGGGCTCATCATCACCCAAATATACCTGTCCAAAATCACCTTGAACATAATCTAGAAAATATTTTCTATGGGGTGTAGCATGAAATGAAGCCCCAGAATCTATTACCCAAGAATCATTAACATTATCCAAACATAAGATTAAAGCATCTTGTAAAGTATTACTTGCAATATTAGCTTCCTTACTATCATTTTCATTTTTGTCTCCTTCTTTGTTTTTCTGAGACCAACAGTCTTTCTTTAGATGACCAGGCTTTCCGCAGTACCAACAATATTTCTTTCCTCTATATTGAGAGCGTCCTTTCTTTGACTTCCCTCGTGACTTCTCATTCCCAGGGCCTTTTCCTCTTTCCTTTGATCTTCCTCTGTTCTCCACATTCAAAACACTACCTGATGATGTTGAAGTCTCACCTGTTCTTTTCCTTTGCATTTCCTTGCTTAGGATAACACCAACAATATCATCAAATACCAAAGTATTTTTACCAGAGACAGAGTTACTTACAGCCATAACCAAGCTATTCCAACTTTCTAGCAAAGAACATAAAATCAAGAGAGCCCTAACCTCTTCTGCAAAGGTAATTTTTACCGAAGACAATTGACTGGTAATTGTATTAAATTCATTTAAGTGCTCCGCTACAGATCCTCCCTCACTCATTTTCAAATTAAACAAACGCTTCATAAGAAATACCTTATTTGAAGCCGAGGGTTTCTCATACAACTTAGCCAATGTTGCCATCAAATCTACAGTCGTTTTTGCTTCTGTTATATTGAATGCTACAGAAAACACAAGGCACAATCGAATGGATCCCAGTGCCTTTTTATCTAAAATGTCCCACTCTTCATCTGATATTGTGGTCGGTTTCTTTGCCTTTCCTTCCAATGGCCGCTACAAATCCTTTTGATACAAGTAATCCTCCATCTGCATTTTCCATAACTGATAAATCTGGCCATTAAACTTTTCGACCTTGAATTTAGAATCCTCCATTGCTCCCACTCAAATTTGAAAGTCCTACCAATTTACAGAAAACCTCACTCTGATACCAATTGTTAGGGTTTCAAGCAGATTCGAAGCAAATATGAACTAACAATTATATGCAGATTTAAATAAAAAAGATAAAGAAATAAAACAAGACACAGATAACATAGAGATTCAATGTGGTTCACCCAGAATGGGTTACGTCCACCATACATAGCTGTCCAATCTTTCTTATTATCTAGCAAAAATAGTACATCAACCTTACAATGCCTTAAGCATCCCAGCTGCTTATAACATGCGTTTTTAGGGCAACAAACAAAGTCAGCTTTTTTAGGGTTTTATTACAATGTCGGTTTTCATCAACAAAAAATGGCAAAAAAAATTTATTACCCCGGTGAGGATACGTGCTGAGTGTACAGTACTTTGCTGATCAGTCGCCACATTTCGACAAGAATTTCTAGACGAACCAATATCGCACCTTACTCAACAATCCTAGAAGATGTTCTTTAATGGATCTTTCACCCAATAGGGTTCCAATGTTGGAATAGTATTTATTACTCCTCAGAAGTATTCAATCCCAAAGTCTTATAAGATCTTGTTCCCTTGCACAAACAACATTGCAGAATATGAAGCTTGGTAAATGGGATCAAGTTAGCTATTGAATGGAAGGTTCTGGAGTTACATATCTATGGAGATTCTCAGCTAATCATCAATCAAATGAATAATACATATCAGAATTGAGATGAGAAGCTGATGCCTTATAAGAGAATGGTTGATGATCTCAAGAAGTATTTTACTTTTGTATCATTCCAACAGATTCCTAGATCAGAAAACAGGGCAGCAGATGCTATGACCACCTTGGCGTCTATATCTGAGTTACAAGAATCCAATTTTTGCTTTGAATTTTTGGTGGAAGAGTTACATTACCCCGCCTATGATTCTCTTGAGTCCCAGATAGTCTATTCTATTATTTGACATGACTCATCTAGATATAGCCATATTTACTCTTATCTGCGTGACCAAATTATCCCAGAAAACCTTACCCAAATGAGAAAAGGAACCTAACCCAAAATGCTTCACGGTATATCATCATTGCTAATGATTTGTTTAGGCGAGGTTTGGATGATACATTTCTTAGGCGTCTAGAAATTGAAGAATCTAAACGTGCATTATCGGAAGTCCATGAAGGTATTTATGGATCTCATTCGAATGGACTTACTTTACCTCAGAAAATACTAAGGGCTGTATAATATTGGCCAGACATGGAGAAAGATGCTATAATGTTTTCAAAAACTTGTGAGAAATGTCAGCTACATGGAAATCTTATACATGCTCCAGCAAGAGATCTCATACCCTTCATCGCACATTGGCCTTTTCAACAATGGGCCTTTGATCTCATTGGTCAGATCTATCCTGTATCATCCAACAGACACAAGTTTATCATAACTGCCACAAAGTATTTCACTAAGTGGGTAGAAGTAGTTCCACTCATCAAAGCAACTGGTAAACAAACATCTCTATTCATTCTAAATCATATCATCTACAGGTATGGGATACCTTCATCCATCGTGACTGACAATGGAGGACAATTCAAGAATAAAGATCTGGATGAGCTCTATGAGAAATTCAAAATTAAACAACATTGGTCATCTGTATATTACCCTCAAGGTAATGGACAAGCTGAGGCATCTAACAAAAACCTACTGACTATCTTACACAGAACAATGAACAAATCAGGGAAGGATTGACATCTGCAGCTCAATCCTGTATTATGGGCTTACAGAACAAGTATGAGAACACGTACTAGGGCTACACTTTTTTCTTTGGTATATGGGTCCGAAGTAGTATTACCTATTGAAGTAGAAATACCATCTCTAAGAGTTTCTTTGCAAGGTCTAGTTACTGATGAAGACTATAGAATAGCTAGGTTGCAAGAACTCGAATTGCTGGATGAACATCGGCAAGTGCCGTTTGATCATCTCAGAGGGTATCAAAAGAGAATATCCAGAGGATATAACAAGAAGGTTAAACAATGTAAATTTTAGGTTGGTGACCTAGTTCTTAGTGAAAATCCTAAAAATCAATAGTTTCGAGACAACAAAGGGAAGTTTGAACCCAACTGGCTGGGTCCCTATATTGTTACTGCAGTTTTTGGCTCCAATGCCTATCAACTTTCAACATCGAAAGGAGAAAAGCTTTGTGAACCGATTAACACCGTCCACTTGAATAAATTCTTCACTTAGCATTCTCTGTTCCAACAACCTATACAACTGAAAAAGTCCTAAAAAAAATCATAAAAATCATAAAAAGTCCTGGAAAAAAAAAAGAAAAAAGAAAAAATTCCCTGGTGAAAACCTGGTAAACAGGCACCTTGGTAAAAAAAATGAATCTCTGTCAAGCAGGTGAAAACCTGGCAAATAGGTGCCTCTTGTATTCGAGCACTCCATCTATCAACGCAACCTTGGCATTCCCACTTTCATGCATCTTTGCTTTCACTTGTACATATATTTCAGTAACTTTTGTGACATCCTGGTTCTTTTAAAACCCTCATGGCTTGAAGCTGATTAATGTCCTAGTCTTAGGTCATTCAACTGAGCAAATTACACATCCTAGGCAGTAACAACCAAGTCACCATTCCGTCAGTGAAACTTGGTTGTCCACTCTGAGTCAGTCACCTGTCTCCTGATTACTGAAGAGTTTTATCACTGAGTACACAAGCAAAACAAGACTACTGCAAACAATCACTAAATAGTTTGAGCTATGAATGAAAATTTTCTTTGCGTGCTGTCTTTTATATTAGTTTTTGATTATTATCCCTCCGAGTAACTCGAGGAATTCTATCTTGACTAAGAGGAGCAAGGATTGGGGGCATAATATTTTCTTTGTTTTCTGCTTGTAGGAATGATCCCAATGATCTGGAAACATCTAATAAGCTGGGTGAATGTGATAAGAGCCTTCACATCAAGGTAAAATCACCACACATACCTCGACTCTGCTTATTTGTATGCTACAGTGAGGTTCACATCATTTGTTTGTCTATTTTGAGGGAATTTCTTTATCATGCAATCCGGGTCCTTGGGAAATCTGTCCAAGGATATGAACGAAAAAGGGGTCATTGCGGACAAGATAATTAAATATTACACATGAAGAGAAATGAATGCTAATCTGCCTGTTATGTTTGTTATGCTCAGTGATGAAACTTAAACACTTTAAATCCAATGACTAGGTTTAGGTTGCATTTCATTTTGCATCTCATTTTGCATTTCATTCTGTATTTTGTGAATTTAGAGTGATTTCGGTATGCTAACAATGATCTCTTTATCTTCTAAATCAGAGTTTGAAGTATCATTATTTCTTAGCTAAGTGGTTTCTTTTTCATCATTTCTCTGATTGAGTACTTGTGTATTAAGATGTTAGTTGCATACATGAGCATCTTATATAGATCCATACATTTCATTATATACATTCATTTGCATTCACATTATTGCATAGAAAAAACAAATTTGCTTTACTAATTACTCATTTTCATTATTTATTTGCATATGAAAAGAAACAAAAACAAACATTCATATTTCATTTGCATTACATACATCCATACTGAACAAATATGCATACATATAGAATAAAGCATATAGAAAAACATCTCATAATCAATCGACACAAGTACGATGAAATCAAATCAAGATCTCGTATATATCATCATAATCTCATTGTCTCATTGTAACCTAAGCTAATTTTTCCATCTTGATTCCATTTTCGAGATCGAAATCGAAATACGAGATCATTCTCCTAGTCAATTTCACACATCTTGGACCACTTAGCGCTTTCATCAAATGCTCATTCTTTTCTTCAAATTGTGCTCAATTTCTCATCAGTCATCGCTAAATCTTCAAATTTTCCTTTGAATCATTTCTTTGTGCTCAAATACTTATCATCGCAAAAAATTGCCTAAAATCATGTACCCTTGCTATTTTTCAATTTCACTCCCGAGGGGGCATACTCATGACCTTATGACCTCACATCTTCAATGTCGAGAAAATTTTCAAATCTTCATCAAAAGTTGAGCAAAAGTCTTTTTCAACTAAAGAAAATCAAATTCTTATTGCTAAATGGGCATCTCAGCTTCATCTCTTCATATCAAGTTGAGATCTCTCAATCATCTGAATCGAATCAATCGCTAGGGGCATATCAGTGTCATCACTTCATATCAAGCTGATATTTGTCTTCATCTAAATCCATCTCTTAATGTTAATCAGTTTCATCGCTTTTCATCAAGCTGATTATTCATTTAAACTCAATCAAAAGTTTAAAGAGTATCTTCGATCACACACTCAATCTAAGCAGGTGTTCAGTTTCATTGCATCAAATCAAGCTGGACAGTTTATCTTCGCTCATTGTGTCTTGATCAATCAAGTTAAAGATTGATTTTATCTTCACTCACTGTGTCTAGTTCAATCAAGTTCTAGATCAGTAAGATCCGCTTCTTGATCAATCAAGTTCAAGTTCAATATCTTTTCTCTCTATCGTTCCTAGTTCAATCAAGTTCGGTATCGGTATCGCTTTAATCATCTCTGTTCAGCTTCATCGCTACAAATCAAGCTAAACACCTTGCTCTTCATCTGTTTCATGATCAATCAAGTTCATAACTGGTATCTCCTAGACATCAACTATTCTTTGAACCATGCGCTGCTCGCACATTAATTCAAAGAGGGGCCAATGTAATACCCTAAAATTGGTCATCTAAACCATGGGCCCCTAATCTCGACAACATCACCAAGGTCCTAACCAAAGGAAATTAAATCAATCTTGAGCAATTAATTAATTCTTCAATCATCAAATATCACATGGCAAATCAATTACTCAATATTAATTAAATATTTATTTAATTAATTGAATCATTCCAGAATATCATTTTGATCAATTATCCTATTTAATTTATTAAATATTCTAGCATATTTAATTAATTAATAAATTTGCCATTTAATCATGCAAAAAGGAATTAATTTATTACAAAAGAGGGATTAATCACAAAGCAAGAGTTAAATTGAAAAATAAAATGAAAGAATTGAATTGAGAGAAATCAAACTTGAGATATTATTTCTTTCTTCTAAATTGAGAACTTGAAATTAGAAAAGCAATTAAAAGGAAATTAATCGTTTTCTCCAAAAATGGAACTCAAAGCTTTTCAGAAAAAGAAGTTCAGTTGCATTGAAAAGACCTTTTTCTTGAATAAATCAAAGAATTATCTATTTTTATCACAAGTGCATGAAATTAATTAAATCTTATTTCTAATGCAACTCGAACTTATAATTTGAATGCATTTAAATTAAACTAGAATTGGAATCTATCTCAAGGTTAACTGAACCTGATTTCTCAATTATTTCAATTAATCATATATTGTTTATTTCTTGATCTCTCTTGTGAATTTCTATAAATTCAGCCTTCAGCTCTCATTCAAAACGACCCCAGAGATTGAACATGCTTGGAGATTATTATCATGCTAATTTTGCTCTGGAGTCATTGAATATATTGTGTTTTTTTTATTATTTGCATCCATATTTAGTTTATTTCATTATTGCCTGAATCTTACATCCATCTTGCATCCATTTAGCTTAAATATCATACTCATATAGATTAAATCCTTTGTCTTGGTGTAGTCTAGTCACTGGTATTGCTTATACAAATCTGAGAGCAATCTTATACTCATTTTTTTTAGAAGGCAATTAGTTGCTTTGTTATGGTTTATTATTCATTGATTATTGATTTACTAACCATGCATGTAATGACTTAATTGATGTGTTGTGCCTGCAGCTATCAGATTTATTCCACTTTTTCACACACACACCACTTAGCTGAGAAATGATGATACTTCAAACTCTCATTCAGAAGATAAAGAGATCATTGTTACCATGCAAAAATCACTCGAAATGCACAAAATGGAAAATGAATGCAACCTAAAAACTAGTCATTGGATTTGAAATGCTTAAGTTTCATCATTGAGCGTTCACAAACATAGCAGACAAATTAGAGTTCCTTTCTTTTCATGTGCAATATTTAATTATCTTGTCTGCAATGACCCTTTTTTCATTCATATCCTTGGATAGATTATGCATGGACTGAGATTACACATTAAAGAAATTCCCTGAAAACAGATAAACAAAATGATGAGAACCTCCCTATAGCATTCAAATAAGCGGAGTTGCGGTATGTGTGGTGATTTCACCTTGATGTGAAGGCATTTATCATAGACACCGAGCTAATTAGATATTTCCAGATCATCAGAATCATTCCTACAAGTAGAAAAAAAAGAAAATATTATTCTCCAAAATCCTTGATCCTCTTAGTCAAAATAGACTTCCTCGAGTTACTTAGAGGGATAATAATCGAAAACCAATATAAAAGACAACAAACAAAGAAAATTTGATGCATATCTCAAATTGTTTAGTGATTGTTTTTAGTAATGTTGTTTTGCTTGTTTACTTAGTGATAAAACTCTTTAGTAGTTAGGAGACAGGTGAAGACAGGTGACTGACTCAGAGTGGATGACTAGGTTTCACTGACAAAAAGTTGACTTGGTTTGTCATGCGCAAACTTTTGGGCACGAACGGAATAATTTTTTTTTTAAATAACTGTAGACATCTAAAAATGGTCAACGCTTGCAGAGTCATACTTTAACATCTGTGCATTGCCTTATTTTAGGGTTTTTTGCGTCGCATTAACATTTCTTCTATGTTGCGCACGTGGTCTTTATCATTTGCGAGCATCGATTCCTTCTTCTACATTCTTCATTTGTCTCACTTTCAAATTTGGTCTTGTCGATAACAATCTTCAGTCATGATTTTGGTCGATCTTATCCTGTCGCATCAATGTGCGTGCTCATTTGGCATATTTTGACATCGTCAATTCGATTTCATTTTGGACATCGTCAATCCTAATTGATGATGGAATTAGGGTTTTGTCCTCTTATCAATCTTGTCATCTTGCGATCGATTTGTCATTGATCGTTGTCACTTTCAATCTTGTCATCTTGCGATCGATTTGTCATCGATCGTTGTCATTTTCAATCTTGTCATATTGCGATCAATTCGTCATCGATCCTTGTCCTTCTCAATCATGTCAATTTGGATCAATTAGTCATTGTTCCTCATCAATTGGCACATTTATCAATCAAATCACTTATTAGCATTGGTCCTTTGTTAGTCAGAATCATGATCAAATCGAATCGATATCAATTATCTTTTGTCAAGACCTAATTGTCGTCATTGCATTTTCTAGGGTTTCATGATTTATTCATTTAACCTTGTTTGTCATTTCTCCCTCGAGGTTAAATAATTTATTTATTTATCCTAAGTCTTCTTGTCACAATTAAATGTTTCTTTAATTGGCTAACTAATTCCTTCCTCTTTTGTGAATTAATTAATAAATGAAAAATTGTTAATTAATTCACTTAATTCCTAATTTCTTCATTTTCTAAATTTCCTAATTCCTAATTTCCTCATTTTCTAATTTCCTAATTTCTAATTCATCTAATTTTCTATTTTCTCCTATTTTTCTAATATTTCCCCTAATTTCATGGGAATGACATAGCAAATTTGTCATAATTGTCAATCAATCAATTTTGACATAGCAATTTGTCATAATTGTCAATCAATCAATTTTGCATAGAAAGTGTCAATTTGTCATAATTTGTCATATTTGTCATTCTTGATTTGAAATTTCCATTCGAATCAAATTGATGCTAATCTTGCCTTTTCTCCAATTTATTTATAAATTGGATGAATTTCTTCAATCAAAAGGTCGAATCAATCACGCTTCTAGTACCCTTATGCTGTCATCTTGTCTTAACAATCTTGCTTTCACATTATGCTTATGCACTTGAAGGTGACATCCACAAAACAAAAGAAATTTGAAGGAGAAAGAAGGAAAATGGAGCCACATGAAGGAGACATCTGCATTTGGTTTGCTTAGATTTCATTTTGAATGTCTTGTTTTCATGTTTTCATTGAGTGTTTTAAGGATTGTTATCATTGCATTCTAGTTTTGTGATTGAGCTAGGCTAATATTGATTTTCTTTGATGATTTCCAAATTCCTATCTACATTAATTGGTGAACTCAACGTGAACTAACCCCCTAACTATGCTTTTGAGTGCTTTTGAGATGATTTGCAGGTGAAAAACCCAAGAAACAGGGTAATTTAGGGCTTTCTGAGCACTTCTGCGCCTGTGTAGGAGCAATCTGCTCCTATGTCAAGTGATCTACGTCTGTGTCAAGGACTTCTGTGCCTGTGTAAAAGGGATTTTCACCTATGTTACTTCATTTTGCACCTGTGTTACTGCATTCTGAGCCTGTGTAAGACATTCTGCGCCTGTGTAAGACCAGAAACAGAGGTAAAAAGCAATGTTTTTACTTGCAAATTACTTTGTTTTGCATTCTGTTTCTACATTTTGGTTTTTCTTTGGTACTGATTCTTTGTGCAACACCTTGGCATTACGCATGGCAAAGACAAAAATGAAACTACTAACAAATTTTATGCAGGTTCGCTAGTCAAAGATCAAATAAATCAAACTTTTGACTTGGTGATTTTGCAAGTTGCCTTGTACTCCAACTAAACTTTGTGTTTGTAATTCATAATTAGGCACCTAGTATGATTGCTAAGTAGGATGGAATGAACGTGTGTTTGATTTGATTGTCGAGTTTGACATTGGAGTAGGAGAGTATGCTCTCATCCTTCTTAGGGTGATCAAAAATCTAGATCTTCGATATGATTCTCATGGCTCAGATTGTTTGTTACCTTTAGAGGGCCTGCCTTCCCGACCATTTGCTTTCTTTTGCAAGCAAGTGACAATCGTGAGAAGGGAACGGCCCAAAGTGAGTACAACTAGAATACCTTGGCATTCTAACTCACTATAAATAAATACCTGATGGGTGAAAGCTTTGAAGGAAGGGTTACACGGGAATTGTAGTTACTTGGGAAGTGATGACCCTTGGACTCTTTCTCATATCAACATCTAAGTAGGGCCTCAAGGTCTAAATCATGCTTGCGTGACTACATTTTTTGGGTAGCTTGGTGGGCTTAATGTCTCCATCACACTTGCATGACACTAAGGAGTAACACTTAAAAGAAATCCTTACTAAACACCTTGTATTTAGAGGCCAAAAATCCATCTAGATGCTTGAGAAGGACGAGTTCGGATACTTGGAAGAGATACTAAGTTCGCCATGGGGAGATTTCCATGGGGACTAATGCTTGGCTGCCCTGAGAAGTGAGTGCCATGGAGGGGAGCCCATGGGGTCAAGCATCTATGTATTCTCCTTGAATCTCATAATGAGTCTACCTCTCAAGTACCTACTATCCTTACCTACCATAAGAAATGTGTGAATGAGCATGATTGTCTTGAGTCTAAGTTAAAATATCTTGTCTTCTTTACTTGTCAAAAGTTGAGTTGTGTCTCATTTCCAAAAACAAGGCAAATTGATTCAAAACAAGGTTTTAAAAAGAGAACATTCATCCAACAAAGTTCAAAACATCTTCAAACATGGTTGTCAAACATTTTTCAAAATCTTGTCTCAACATTCATGTCACTTAGATTTAGGTTCATCCTAGGTTTGCATTTTGCAAATTCATTGTCAACTACCAAGGTTAGGTTTCACCTAGGTCATACTCCTTTGCATATCAATAAGGGTCATCCATTTGCATGTGTCCTCTTGCATTAGAGTAATACCATTTCATAATTCAACCTTAGGTTTTTTCTTAGGTTGACATTGTCATACATTTGCACTTGCATCCTTGTCCTCATAACATTAGGTCACATTTGTATACCCTAGGTCTCTTCATCAAGCTTAGATCATTATCATATCATATTAGGGTCATTTGCATAGTAATTGTCCCTTTGCATATAGTGTCAAAACTAGGTTTTGTCATAATTGAGTAATGCAAATCTTTAATAAACCCTAAGTTATTGTTAGGAAGTCTTGACCTTATCAAACTTTTGTCTTTTTGTCATCAATGTCATTTGGTCAAACCTAGCTTAGTATCCAAGCATATAGGTGATACATTGTTAGTTTGTCCTATTGTCACTTGGTCCTTTTGTCCTTTAAGGTCTTCGCTTCATTTCAACTTCCCAAGGTTGAGTCTTTAGGTTTGCATTCCAAAAAGTTTGTCAAAATCTTGAAAAACAACAAAAACATTAAGTTACATTGTCATCCTCTTAGGTTGCATTTGTCAATCCCATTAGTTGCATTTCATAGTGACATGTTTGTTGAAATGAGGTCTCAACCTTCTTATGAAGCCATGTCATCACAATTAAGAAATCAATCATGTCAATCCAATCTCTACATGTCTCAGAACTTGGATCAAACTTTTTATGAATAAACAAGTCTCGAAATACAAAAACTAGAGGAGAAACTAGCTCAAGAAAAGGAGATTTTGGAACAAAGAGTGAAAAACATTGAGAAGAATAGATCATAAATGTCCAAAATGTTTTAAAAATTTCCAGGTCGAAATCCAAAGATTGAGCCGATTGATGTAAGATCTCTTATCGAACAATTAGACATACTAGCTCTCCTCTCACAAATAGAGATGATGAAACAATTTCAAGAAAAGAAACAACAACATTATGTGCCTCCAGATCAAGAACAAGAAGGTGTTTAAAATCAATCAGATTTTCAACCATCACAACCAATTGTTCAATAGTTTGAACATTTCCAACAGACACAATCAATGGCCCAACATTTCCAACAGACACAACCAATGGTCCAACATATACAACCAATGGTCCAATTTCAACAATATGTCCAACCAACTATACAATGTCAACAAATGGTTCAACCAATGGTGGAATATCAATGTCAACAACCACAACCAAACATTCAAAAACAAAACTTGCAACATGCACCAAGCCAAGTTTCAAACATGTCAGAACAATTGAACCAAGTCCAATATCAAAACATGAAATCAAACCAAATCCTTGCCAAACAAGTTCAAATTCCAGATTCAACTATGTCAAAACCTCAAAAGAAAGGTGGCTTTATTGCAAGGCTCTTAAGGAGCCTACCAAGTGAGTTATTTGAAGAAGATCAATATAATACACTTATGTCTAGAAATGCCTCATCCCCCCACAAACAAATTGACTCTCCAGTGGCATCTATCCCTACACCTTTAGAAGTTTCATAGGAACCTTCCATATTTTCCTCATCAAACAATACACCCAAGGATGCAATTACCCAAGGGCTATCCATAATTGATTGCCAAGATAATCCAATTCATGATGCACATCCTTGTCATGTTTCAGAAATACAAGACCCAATGCCACCATGCACTTTATTGCCATTATCTCTTTTAGAGAGTCCCATTCAAATTCCATCCCCTTCATGCCAAAACATTGATTCCTTGTCAGAATCCCCCATGTATATCCAAAGTCCAACCTCATGTCAAGAGGATAATTTAGAGCATGAAGAAATGAGTCCTAAAGAAAATCAAGATCAAGATCCTGAAACCTTATCATCCCATCCAATTATTGACCAGGATCCCATTTCCCCAGACACTCGCAATGATTCCCCTATTCTTGTCCATCCTATCCAAAGTCCTATTGACACTCCATTCCCTGAGGAAGATCAAGATATCCCAGTCCATCCAATCCCAAACGATCCCCTTCCATTTCATGAAAAAAATGTCCTTTCAAATACCATTGACATTCCAGATATCCCTTCCATCCTTTCCGATGATCCCATTAAAAGTCAAGAGCAAAGCACCTTTAAAGAGGATTCCAATGATCTTCCTCCTTGTCAAGATCAAATTATTCCTTTAAATCCTCCACAAGATCCTTTTGTTCCTCCATCTCCTTGTCTTAATGCTCCATATACACTCCAAGATCGCATTTCTTTTGATGATCCCATTATTTCTCCCATTCCGTCTCTTGAAGAGCCTGCCATTGAACCATGTCCACTACATAATCCTACTCCCCCTCGTGATCCTAATCCCCCTCATGATTCTAATGTGTCAGTGCAAGATGTTCATGAACCCTCAACATGCATAATGGGTTCTTCCAATTTGGTGCAATCCAATCCACTTCAAGATCTCATTATTTCTCTCATATCATATCCACCTCATAATGGACTCATGTCTTTTTCCCAAAGAAAAGAGTATCCTACAAGTCAAGATATTCATAAAGGAAAAGGGGTAGACCTTCATAAGCAAGCATCCCTTCATGTTAAAGAAAATATTAAGGGTCATGGCCTCAGTGAAATTCTTCAAGACGTGGGTACCCCTACTAAATCCAACATCCCTTCAAAATCAAAACATACACCTTCCCCATCATACTTTCCATCCATCTTAGGTCCTTATATCCCTTCGCCCTCTATGCAAGGTCAGCAAAGGCACACATCCTTGAGTAAATTTCATCAATCCAAAAGAACTCCATTTCATTCATATCCATCCATGCATTCCTTTCGCCCTCCAAGCAATTTGGATGCCAAACATAAAAGTCATAAGTCTAGCAATCCACATGTATTCAAGGATCAACATGTCCAATATAATCGACATGTCAAAACAAAGAACAATATGATCTATAAAGAAAAAAATATATCCAAAAGGCCACAAAGGCCCATTGCTCAAAAACAAAAGTGAAAATCTATATGGGTTCCTAAATCCCTTGTGCAAGCAATGCACTCCAAGGAACCACAAAAGCATGAAAAATCAAAAACCATGTGGATCCCTAAGCAACTCCTTGAAGCACAAAATCCTAAAGAAACATCAAAATTGGCATCTAAAATTGCTATCCCTCCATCCAAACCTTCCAAGTCTATTTCTCCACCACCTTCTTCATTTGTTTTGGGCCCTTATGTCCCAAAATCCATAGCCTTTCCTTCGTCAAAATCTCAATATCCAAAATACATTTTTCCTCCATCAGTCCATCACCCCTCAAGGTGTGTGCCAATGTTGATCTTGCCATCATTTCCATCCACTGAAGCCCAATTCTTCCAATACCCTATCCATTAGCCAATGCATATTTTCCATCCTTCGATCCCTTTGATCCCATCCTTTGCATAAATCCTTGCCTTAATTTCATATCTTTTTCCATGTCCTTATCCTACCAACGTCTTTGAGCATACTTTTAAAGGTCATGGTCCATTTTTTTCAAGGCTACTATCCCCCCAAAAAAAAAAGACGCTTGAGTCCTTTCATCCTGTATCATGTGTCCATCTTTTATTGGAAAAGTCAAAATACAAAAAAAAAAAGTGAAAAAAAGAAAACGAAAAAAAAGTAAAGCAAAAATAATTCGTCCACTAGTGAAAACCTGGCAAACAGGCACCTTGGGCAAGTACCATGATGAACACCTGGCAAACAGGCATCATGCCTAATCCATGAACTTCTTGCACACCACACTTGGGGGCAGGTTTTCTCCTTCATATCCTATTGCCCTTCATTATCCTATCATACCATGTCATACTCCTCCATTACCCTATTGTCCCTCATGTCCATTTCCTCTTTCCACCTTTGATCTTGACAAGGCTGAGGATCATCATGAGCATCATGCATCTTGTTTGTAGCTTTCAGTCTATCATAGCTTTTGGTCATTTATTATAACCTTTCATCCATATTCCCTAGCTTATTGCAACTTTCTGCCACTATCCCTTAGCCAATCCCGACCTTCAGTCCATGTCCCTTATCCATTCTTGGTCTTGCTTATCCTATCCATATCTTATCACTATCCATACACTCTTTTTCATTCCTTGATCTTGATCTGACATAAGGACGCAAAATTTAAACATGTTTTTCAAAAACCTCTTGACATGTCCCTCATGCCATCTTCCTGCTTTACATTGTCATATCCAGTCTCTTGTCCCATCACACAATAGCCCTTGAAAATTGCATCCGTATCGTCTCCATAATAAAAGGCCTTTGTCTTCCCTCTATCCACCATCATTTTAGAAAGCCTATTTATTCACTTGCCATATTCCTTGCCTTGCTAGACACTGGGGCCAAAATCATAAAAATTGAAAAATGTCCTGAAATAATCATAAAAATTGAAAAATGTCCTGAAATAATCATAAAAATTGAAAAATGTCCTCAAATAATCCAAAAAAATTGAAAAATGTCCTCAAATAATCCAAAAAAATTGAAAAATGTCCTCAAATAATCCAAAAAAATTGAAAAATGTCCTCAAATAATCCAAAAAAATTGAAAAAATGTCTTGAAAAAATCATAAACAATTGAAAAATGTCCTGAAAAAATCATAAAAATTGAAAAATGTCCTGAAATAAATCCTTAAAAAGTCAAATAACGACCTGAAAAAATGAAATTTTTTTTTTCAAAACATTAAAATCCAAAAACAAGCATTTTGCAATAAATGATCCCTTTGTGCATAGACAAATTGGTGAGTATACCTCTAACGACTCTCAATCACACACTGTGCTTTACTGTAATTCACGCATTAACAGATGAACTTTTTCAATCAAACCAGACATTCAAACTGATCACAATTGTCTTATCAATCGAACATCAACATCAATATCATTTGTCCTTGTCACTACTATCATGGGTCTTATATAGGGTGTGGTATACTCGAAACCAGACTGTGTCCTGTCTTAGACGAGGTACCGCATTCCCTGAAACCAGACAGCATGATCATCCTATCAACACTTTCAACTTTTGACAATGAAGATCAAGATGTTTGTTTGACTTGTTGGAATTAGTAGGTCTTATCATTTATTGATTTATCTTCGATCATGTTCCTATGTTTCTCGATGATGTCACTGAGTGATTTAGAGTGACCGGGATGGTTCATGGTCCTTTTTTTTTTGTGGTGTTTGCTGTTTGTGGAATGTTCATCACAAACTGGGGCAACTATATCATTGGGTGTCTGTGATAAGTACGTTCGCTTTGTGAACGCTGCACATACCTCAACCCTTGATGTATGTACCCTAGGATGCTTCACTCATTCCTTGTATGCGATGTGTCTGTCTTTTGCAAAAAGGGTTGCGTTTCAGCTCTAGCCTTCAATGCCATGATGCTCGGCATCCGTTTTGCTACATTAACTAAAGGTTCTCAAATACACAATGCATTGGTGAAAGCAAGTTTTTCTTCGTCTCTACCTGTCCTCTGTCTAATTTCTTCCTACTAACATTTCTTTCGTCAGTTTGGCCAGTCAGTTCGGTCTAGTTCTCCGATCTCCAAACACATATGCTGCATCCTGCATTCATTGATTAGTACATTTGCATTATCTCAAGCATCATATCAAACATTTTATCCATTTCATAAATGCATCAAAAACACATAAAAAATATATTCATACATGTTCCACAATGGTACATAAATAGTGCATAAGCCATCCATACATGGAAAATAACCATAAGCCATAACACATTGCATCCCAATAGCCACATATCATATCATATATCGGAGTACAAAATTGGACTGTTTGTCCTTAGTATGGCCCGCAGGCTGAATACATAATATCAAACTACATATGTCTCTGTCGTAAGGAGCACATGCCTCTGTCACTGGGTGCTCCCTCTATCCTCCTCATCCCTACCATGTCTCAAGGATGATGTCCCTCCTACCCCAGGTCCTAGTTGTGGTGGTCTCATAGGTCCACTCACCCCCGTGCTGCTCACTGACCTCTGAGACCGTGGCCTGCTCTCTATCCTCGATTGTGCCTGATATGATGCTGCTCTCTACTCTAGTGGAACTGCACTCTCATATAGTGTCCTCCAATGGTGTATCTCCTCTCCTATCTCTACCAACATCTATGCCATCTCACGTGCACTAGCATCCCTAATTGACCCAAGATACTCGGTGACTCTCTGCTCTTCTTGCTATGCCTGCGCTATTGTTGTATCTCGATCCACTATCAGTCTGGCTATCTCTGCTCTGAATTGATCCTTCTCTATCCTCAAGATAGTATTCTGTCTCTCTAATGTTGCAATGTGATCATGCTGACTCGCTATGGTAGCCCTGCATATCTCCATCTCCTCTATCCTAGCTGTCTCTGACTCTATGGGTATATCCTGCAATGACTCCTGATCGGCCGAATTTGGCTCATACTTGTCATCTCCTTCATCCTCATCATCTCCCTCATCCTCATCATCTCCCTCCTCTCCAATGAGTGGGAAGTCCTCCTGTCTCGTCGGTACTAGAATATCAGGATCTGTCAATAGCACAGGCCGTCGTCATGCAAACCATCGCTCATACTCCTCTGTCGTCCCGGCATCCACCACATCTGATCTCCAATCCCACTGTCTTTGCTATAGCTGTGTGAAGTCGACATATGCTATGTGTGGCTGAATCATCCTCCCCCACTGACTCGTCTCTCTGTGAGATCGGGCAAAGTGTGCAGTCCCTCTTGGTACATCCTGCCTCTCTCCAAACTATCGTCTGACTCTCTCTGGCAGGTACATCTCAATCACTCTCTGGTGATTCATTGGTCGCCCAATCAGGTATCTCTCCTGTTTGTAATACAGTAGCTCATCACTATCATCTGACCATCTAGGGCAATCAAGATATGGCCTCCAGGTGAACTCTATCAATCTATCTAGCTCATGTTGCCAATACAATATGTATCCAAAAGGACCCTGTCTCAGTGCTCCCCCATAGTAGTACACATATGGTCGATGTGGTACTACCTGTCTCTCTGCAATTAGTTGACATATGGCTATGTGCTCAAATGCCCATACCTGTAACAGTGTGACTCCACAGCTCAAAGTCTGCACCCCCTGATATGCTATCTGATGCAACTGAAAATATAGCATCGCGAGCACGCATGGTCCCCCATGCATATATAGTACCCTCTGTCGCCATCCGCTCTAGCACTCTTCCACATCCAATAGGGAATCCATGTCCTCATCTATCCTCTGCTACTAGGCATGCTATAACCACTGCTATCACCACATATTGCCGATCATACTCTGATACCATGGTCTCCTAGCAAATATCCCTCTCTACAATATCCAAATCATCTGCGTCGCACTCAAATAATCTACACAATGCGTCTCTCCCTGTCACTAGGTCATACTCTATCATCTCCCCATGAATCAAAATGCGGAGGATATGCCATACATCCTCTAGTGTCACAGTCGCCTCTCCAGTCGCCAGATGGAATGAGGAAGTCTCTGAATGCCATCGCTCTGCCAATACGGTAAGCAGTCCTATGTTTTCCCTAATCTCGGTCATGAATGTGATATAGTATATTCCAAGTCCTACTAATGTATCTCTATCTGTGCTTCTGAGTCTATGTCGTAACATGAAGCAGTCCGGTCGGTTCTCCCACGTAATCAGGGGATACTGTCGACTCTGCATCACAATTGGGGCACATTTTGTCAGTTTTAGGGTTTGCTCCTACAGGCTGCATTTCCTTGTTTTATGTCCAAATTAGGGTGTTTCTAATCTATTTTGACCTATCCTGCCCTTATCCCCCTTTTCAGATCATTTGCATGCTATTTTTGACCAAATTTGAGTTCCCAGTGCACAACTGGGCCTGTGTGATGAGTCTTGCGCCTCTGTTGCATCAACTTGCGCTTGTGTACCCTACACAAGTGCAAGATACCCTACACAAGTGCAAGATGCGCTCACACAAGCATAGAAGTCACTTTTTGCATTCGTTGTGGGCCTCGCAATGTCTCGCAAGCGATCAAACTTCAAGAAATTGACAATATGGGTTTTTGAGATACATACCGCTTCTCCCGCATCGTCCGGTTGTCTGTAGGTATGTACACATTCCCCGAGGTGATTTGCCATTGGAATGTTCACCATCTCTCTGCAAGTGTCCTTTTCCAGAGCAACAATTCCTCCTCTTTGGCTAGTGCAAATGAGCTCTTTTCACTCTCTTTGTCTCATTTATAGATCTTTGTCAGTGCATAGATGGACGTGCACTCTCTCCATCTCATCCTGGTCACGGTCTTTTGCACCTTAAATTGCTTGTCATTGGTGTATCCGATCCCCGATTGTTAGTCTGTTTGCTCCTATCATTTTCTATCATTCTTATCGATCAATTGGCCTCTTTTCTGGATGTTTCCGGCCAATTCCTTGAGGGGGCATGCATATGTCATTGTCATTATCTGGGGCATTTTCATTATTGTTCTTTGAAACAACACTTAAAATCACATTGTCTCAAAGAGGGGCAAAATGTAGACATCTAAAAATGGTCAATGCTTGCAGAGTCATACTTTAACATTTGCACATTGCCTTATTTTACGGTTTTTTGCGTTGCATTAACATTTCTTCTATGTTGCGCACATGGTCTTTATCATTTGCCAGCATCGAGTCCTTCTTCTGCATTCTTCATTTGTCTTGCTTTCAAATTTGGTCTTGTCGATAACAATCTTCAGTCATGATTTTGGTCGATCTTATCCTGTTGCATCAATGTGCATGCTCATTTGGCATATTTTGACATCGTCAATTCGATTTCATTTTGGACATTGTCAATCCTAATCGATGATAGAATTAGGGTTTTGTGCTCTTATCAATCTTGTCATCTTGCGATCAATTTGTCGTCGATCGTTGTCACTTTCAATCTTGTCATCTTGCGATCGATTTGTCATCGATCGTTGTCATTTTCAATCTTGTCATATTGCGATCGATTCGTCATCGATCCTTGTCCTTCTCAATCATGTCAATTTGGATCAATTAGTCATTGTTCCTTGTCAATTGGCGCATTTATCAATCAAATCACTTATTAGCATTGGTCCTTTGTTAGTCAGAATCATGATCAAATCGAATCGATATCAATTATCTTTTGTCAAGACCTAATTGTTGTCATTGCATTTTCTAGGGTTTCATGATTTATTCATTTAACCTTGTTTGTCATTTCTTCCTCTAGGTTAAATAATTTATTTATTTATCCTAAGTCTTCTTGTCACAATTAAATGTTTCTTTAATTGGCTAACTAATTCCTCCCTCTTTTGTGAATTAATTAATAAATGAAAAATTGTTAATTAATTCACTTAATTCCTAATTTCCTCATTTTCTAAATTTCCTAATTCCTAATTTCCTCATTTTCTAATTTCCTAATTTCTAATTCATCTAATTTTCTATTTTCTCCTATTTTTCTAATATTTCCCCTAATTTCATGGGAATGACATAGCAAATTTGTCATAATTTGTCATAATTGTCAGTCAATCAATTTTGACATAGCAATTTGTCATAATTGTAAATCAATCAATTTTGCATAGAAAGTGTCAATTTGTCATATTTGTCATTCTTTATTTGAAATTTCCATTCGAATCAAATTCATGCTAATCTTGCCTTTTCTCCAATTTATCTATAAATTGGATGAATTTCTTCAATCAAAAGGTCGAATCAATCACACTTCTAGTACCCTTATGCTGTCATCTTGTCTTAACAATCTTGCTTTCACATTATGCTTATGCACTTGAAGGTGAGATCCACAAAACAAAAGCAATTTGAAGGAGAAAGAAGGACAATGGAGCCACATGAAGGAGACATCTGCATTTGGTTTGCTTAGATTTCATTTTGAATGTCTTGTTTTCATGTTTTCATTGAGTGTTTTTAGGATTGTTATCATTGCATTCTGGTTTTGTGATTGAGCTAGGCTAATATTGATTTGCTTTGATGATTTCCAGATTCCTATCTACAATAACAACCTAATAATATTAAATTTGCTAATATGAAACGCACTAACAAGTTTTGTCTTAACTATTTTTTGAGTTAACTCTAACCACTAACTCAAGTAAGCGAAAATAATTTAAATTAAATGCGGATTATTAACTCTCCAAAAGAATTTATTATTATCTCATCAATTAATAAATAATAAATTTATTTAAGCAAAAACCCCTAAATTAATTGACAAGGGATATTATTAATCTCAATTATTCTTTTTAAGCATTAGTTATATAAAATCTTTTTTTTTTTTACTATTTACAACTTAATATTTAATGAGCGATAAATATAAAGTGTTTAAAATTTGACTAAACGGCTAAATAAATCCATAATAAAAATTGCCCTATAAAGTTTTAATCTCGACAAGCCTAAATTTAGGTGGACTACAATAATCCCCCTATAGCCAAATAACTTACAAAATTCGCTATAAAATCCTAAAAGATTAAACTCTAAAAGATATTTAAAATTTAAAACATCATAATCGAATATTTACATGCCCATATGTTTATATAAAACATATATAAAATATAAATACATAATAAAATAATAATCTAAAAATTAGACCTGTACATGCATATATATAATCATTTGTATATATATATATATATATATATATATAGAATTCTTTTGTTTCCTAAATAATAGAATAACAACAAACCCTAAAATTATAAGATATAAAACAAGGAAATCATACTAACATTATTATTATATTTCTTTTCCTTCATTCTATTTTTTTTTATACTTCAAACCTACCCTAACCCGAACCGGGTTAGGGTTTTATATTATTATGCAGGGCCGAGGGAGAGCAGCGGCGGCCATGGAGGGAGGAGCAGAGGAGGGTTTGAATTGGGCGCTAGGCAGGGGCGTCCTCGGACGCCACTGTGTTTCCCCACAGTGGCGGTCGGGCACTGCCCACTGTGGGTAAACACAGTGGCGGCCGGGTGCCCTTCCATTGTGGTTACCCACAGTGGGAGGCCCCGTGCCGACCACTGTAGTTGCCCACAGTAGCGGCTCCTGTGCCGACCACTGTGGGTAGCCATAGTGGCGGCCCGAGCCGCGCCGTCCACTGTGTCTACACATAGTGGTTTGGCCTTCCTTGAAAACCCCCGTTTTGTTTTTATGTTTAAATTTTAAATTTTTTAAATTTTTTATAATAGTAAATATATATATGGTTAACATGCATGTATATATATATTATCTGATATATATATATATATATATATATATATATATATATATATATGATAAAGTTAGGGGTAGATTTAGTTTCAAATTTAATTAAATATGAATCTATTTTCTTGCTTTCTAAAATTATGCAAAAATTAACCATGTATTGACAACATGGAAATAGAGGCAAAAATTACTTTTGTCTACTTTAAACAAAAGGTTTATAATTTTTTTTTTTAAATCTCTTAAAGTAGGTTTTCAAAACTAACAGATTTAAATAAAGCATTTCTTTTTCTATTGACAGTCCAGATGCTAACTTTAGAGATAGACTGCTAATTTTAGATTTATTTTCTGCGATAAATAAAAGGAAAAATGATAGAATTTAATAAACTATATTCAACAACTACATTAATCTAGAATTATTTAAATTAACCTTAGAGATAGGCATGTTAAATCTATTAAACCATGATTTGTATTTGGGAATAAATGATTAGGACTAAATGCTTAATTTTCTCTTACTAACATGCAAGCTTACTACTTTTCTCATTTCCATTATTTCAATATGCATAAGGAAATAAACTGAACTTTTATTTTGAGAAATAACATGCATACAACAAATATTATTTCCATAACTATAGGAACTTAATCCAAAAATAAACATTTCATTTTTGCAGTAATAACTTAATAAAAATAATGCATTTCTTTAAAGCATATTTAAAATACAATATAGTTAACATTACAAATGGTTGAGATACCCATCTAGTCTCTCATTTCTATTAAATGAGGATTTTAAACAAAATTAATACATTTCTTTTTCAAATAAATACAACATATAGCTTTCCTTTTTACATTGCTACAAGTAAAATATAATATCCCATTCCCAAATCTTTTTCTGCAAATCAAGTAAAACCAGCAACTTCCAACTTGTTTTTTTTTCTTTTCTTTCCAGGCAACCTACAAATAAATCATGAGGCTATGACCATGGAGAGATCACCTCCCAGCCTAGGCTTACTAGAAACCACCCCCGAGCTTGGAGAACTAAGCCCTAGATAGGTTACACTCAAGAAAACACAACAAGCAAGGGACAAACATACAACAAACACCTTCCCAACCAAGGCTACACTTCATCAAAAAATGTGATGTTTTTACATGGGTGGTAGTGGACCAAATACCCTGAGGAGACTACAAGAATGGTAGATCACAAAGACACCTCATGACAAACAAAGATATATCATAAGTTCATTAACCCCGCATCCTTATGCCCCCCCAAGGCATTCATGCCATACTTTCTCTCCTTATGACCCCCAAATGCATAAACCAAACCATGCAACAAGGGTCACATATACACCCCTTGAGTTCACCCTCATAATGAGAGCCTCTCACTCGAGGGCTGTCAAACTTCAACCACCCACAAGACCATCCTACTCTCCCAAGAGTAGAAGGCCTTGGTTACTCCCAAATCACAAGAAAATGCATAAAAGAAGTAACAGATAGGTCACATAATAATTTTCACAAAAGAAAATACAAGAAACCAACTTTTACATACAAGCAATCTTTCCAACATAAACATGCAACGTAAAAAGAAACAAAAGGAGAAGATGAACCAACCTTCAATCTACCCAAAGGTTTGCTAGAACTAGTTTGAGGATGAGCAGTCCAATTCCACAATTCTTCCTTCTACACTTAGCCAAAATTCTATCCCAAAACTATTCTTTTCAAAATTGCATGATCTCCAAAATATAGAGTGGGTGATTACCCACAAAGTCTCTCATTCTTGCCTAAAAAGACCTCAGTGAGAGTTCTCATAGGTTTCTAAAACTGAAAAAGGAAAAAGTAAGAGAAAGTGGGAAAAAGGATCTCACATCAAAAGGGAAGGTTATCTAACCTAGATGGCACCTTCTAAATTGAATTTTCGCTCACATTAGAAAACCCACTTTTTGAGGTGACTAAACAGTCACATGGGAGTAGTCACATGCCTAAAAATACTCCTAACCCATAGGTATACCTTATGGACTTTAGGAAATACCTCTAAACTACTCCTAGGAGTCCATTTGACCCCTTAGAAACCCATCTGAAGTTAACTTTCGGGTCTAACCTGATTTGACCACTCCAAAGACTCTCTACCGAAGGAAAATTTAGAACCACATTCAAATGTTTGAAAAGGATATGGTTGAAACAACTCCCTTCAAGAGACAAGTCAAAATTCAAGACATAAATCAACACATGTCAAGTGACACAATAAAATACATTACAAAATTACACATGAAATTTGTCTCTTATTGGATTTACACAAATTAATAATTCAATTTAACACACATGCAACATTTACTTTCACAAATAAAATATGATACATACGGGGTGTTGTCTCTCCAAATAGACAACCCCTAGTTTTACGAACGTACATAGTTCTAGCTTTGGTTCTCCATAATGTTTCCATGGTCACATGGATAATTTTTCTGCACATCTCAATTACACATTAGTAATTCCAAATAACCTCATATAGAATCAAACACATGAATAAGAATACACATCAAACACTCTACATACAAATGATATTAAACAAATCAATATATCTTATATCCAAATAAATCCACATAAGTAATTATCATAATCCTCATAATTTTGCTCCATACATAAAACATGCATCCTATTTCTATCATCATAGTAAAGTCCTGCAAATCCAATAATGACATACATCATCCCAATTTTATCCTATTCTAGAATCATATAGAGTTCTATATCTATAAAGCATAGAAATGAAGCATCAATATATATCAATGTTATCCAGATCATAGAATCATATAAGTTCTAAATCCATAATGCATAAAAATAAAGCATCCATAATAGTCTCAACATGAAAATCATTGAAATGCTAGGATGAGTCGGGGTAGGGCCTCACATGGTTGACACTACTTAGGACACATAAAGTGCTCAGTTGATTACCCTAAGACTAGGACACTGATCAGTTTCAAGCCATGAGGGTTCCTAAAGAACTAGGATGTCACAAAAGCGACTGAAAATTATGTACAAGTGATAGAAAATATGCATGAAAGTGGGAATGCCAATGTTGTGTTGATAGATGGAGCACTTAGTACAAGAGGTACTTGTACATTTTTTTTTTTTTGATTTTTAGAATTTTTTTAGGACTTTTTCAGCTGTACAGGTTGCAAGAGCAGAGAATGCTAAGTAAAGAATTTCTTCAAGTGGATGTTGTTAATCGGTTCATGGAGCTGTTCTCCTTTTGATGTTGAGAACTGATAGGCACCAGAGCTAAAGATTGTAGTAACGATATAGGGACCCAACCAGTTGGGTTCAAACTTCCGTTTGTTGTCTCAAAATTGTCAATTTTTAGGATTTTCTCTTAGAACAAGGTCACCAACCTGAAATTATCATTGTCGAACCTTCTTGTTATAACATCTGGACATTCTCTTTTGATACACTCTCAGATGATCAAATGCCACTTGCCGATGTTCATCTAGCAACTCGAGTTTTTGCAATCTAGATATTCTATAGTCTTAATTAGTAACAAGACCTTGCAAAGAAACTCTTAGAGATGGTATTTCTACTTCAATAGGTAATACTGCTTCGGATCCATACACTAAAGAAAAAGGTGTAGCCCCAGTAGGTGTTCTAATACTTGTTCTATAAGCCCATAATGCAGGATTGACTTGCAGATGCCAATCCTTCCCAGATTTGTTTACTGTTCTGTGTAAGATAGTTAGCAGGTTTTTGTTAAATGCCTCAGCTTATCCATTACCTTGAGGGTAATATACAGATGACTAGTGCTATTTTATTTTGAATTTTTCACACAACTCATCTAGATCTTTATTCTTGAATTTTCCTCCATTGTCAGTTACGATGGACGGAGGTATCCCATACCTGCAAATAATATGGTTTAGGATGAACAGAGCTACTTGTTTATCAGTTGCTCTTAGGAGCGGAATTGCTTCTACCCACTTAGTGAAGTACTTAGTGATAGTTATGATAAACTTGTGTCTGTTAGATGATGTAGGATATATTTGGCCAATGAGATCAAACGCCCATTGTTGAAAAGGCCAATGTGTAATGAAGGGTATGAGATTCCTAGCTGGAGCATGTATGAGATTCCCATGTAACTAACACTTCTCACAAGTTTTAGCAAACATTATAGAATATTTCTCCATGTCTAGCCAGTAGTAACCAACCATTAGTAATTTCTAAGCTAATGTTAGACCATTCGAATGAGATCCACAAATACCTTCACTGACTTTTGATAATGCATGTTGGGAGTCTTCAGTTTCTAGACACCTAAGCAAAGTACCATCCAAAAATTGCCTAAATAGATCATTAGCAATGATGACGTACCATGAAGAATTTCAGGTTAGGTTCCTTTTTTCATTATGGGTAAGATTTTTAGGGATAATTTGGTGATGTAGATAAAAGTAAATGTGGGTGTATCGAGTTGAGTCATGTCCAATATTAGAACAGACTATCTGGGACTTAGGAGAATCATATGCAAGGTAATGTAACTCTTCCACTAGGAATTCAAAGTTAAAATTAGAATCCTATAACTCAGGTATAGATGCCAAGATGGCCATAGCATCTGCTGCTCTGTTTGCTGATCTGGGAATCTGCTAGAATGATACAATAGAAAAATACTTTTTGAGATCATCAACCATTCTCTTATAAGGCATCGATTTCTCATCTCGAGTCTGATATGTATCATTTATTTGATTGATGATTAGATGAGAATCTCCATAGATGTGTAATTCAACAACCTTCCATTTAATAGCCAGCTTGATCCCGTTTACCAAAGCTTCATATTCTGCAATGTTGTTTGTGCAAGGGAAGAGAATCTTGTAAGCCTTCGGGATTGCATATTTATGAGGAGTAATAAAAAGTATTCCAGCACCAAAACCATGTTGAGTGAAAGATCCATCAAAGAATATCTTCCATGATCGTTGAGTAAGGTACATGATTGATTCATTGGGAAATTCTATACGGAGAGGTTGAATGTCTTCAAGTGGAGCTTCAGCGAGTTGATCTACAATTACCTGTCCTTTGATGTCTTTGCATTCCATATATTCAATATCAAACTCTATAAGGACCATGACCCTTTTTGCTAATATTCTAGTAAGTGTTGCTTTGCTGAGAAGATATTTGAGCGGATCAATATTAGCCACCAGCTTGATTGAATGTGCTAACATGCAGTGTCTCAATTTTTGTGATGCAAAGACCAATGCCAAGCATTATTTTTCTATTATAGTGTATTTCATTTCATATGACACCAATGTTCTGTTGATGTAATATATGTCTCGCTTAGTGATAACTTAAGAAATCCCCCCTCAAAGAAAGATATAAAATATTGGCAAATTTTTAATTATTTGGGATAAAAAAATTATTTTTATTGGCGAATCTTTCATTTTTTAAAAGAAAAATATTAATTTTATTAGCGAATTTTTTTACATCAAAATGTTTTGGTAGAAGATCGTGGCAAATCTTAGAATATAACACAAGTATGCAATAATTACTATTGCAAATAATTTCATTTAGAAAAATAAATTCTTATAGAAAAGTAGATGCTTAAGGTGGAAATCATTAATGAGTTTAGAGGGCAAACACTACTTTATTTAGTTACTAGCTTAAATTAATCTAATAGTCATGTTTGTATTTCGTCAGATAAAATGTACTTAAAATTTGTAGTACTCGTGGAGCCGAAAATTGTTTTTATACCATTGATTTCCATTGAGGCAAACAATTGAACATAAACTCAACTCCCATGAGCATTACAACTTATACGTACACTTTACCTCATGGAATGTAATGATAGTTATTAGATTATATTTTGAATCAGTGGTGGTAACTAAAGATTGCTAGTAGAACCCTACAATAACTAATAATTATGATGTATTATTGGCGTATTCATTTAATTTTGTACAATAAATAATAAAATTTTGGCGAATCTGATCCAACAATGTATCAAATATTTTGGCGAATCTTTGAGTTAAAAAATTTAATAAAATAAATTCTCTAGCAATTTAAATAAGACAGAAATAAAATTTTGTAAAAATGTGGTGATTTAGGTTACCTTAAAACTTGAACTATTAGCCAAATTTAGATTTCCAAATTTTAAAAAATAGCCAATTGACGAATATTAGCCACTAAAAAAATCATTGGTCTCGCTCCTTTTTATTCTCATCCTGTTGTGCCAGAAGTGCCCCCAGTGATGTATCAGTAGCTGATATAAATAGAATCAATGGTTTGCCTTGAATTGGTGGCATCAAAATTGGTGGATTAGATAGGTATTCTTTGATTTGATGAAGGTGTTGTTCACATTATTGATCCCAGTTGTATGTTACTCCTTTCCTTAATACTTTTGTGAAGGGTTGAGCTTTATCTGCTAGTTGAGAAATAATGCATCTGATTGACTGGAGACATCCTTGTAAACTTCTCATTTAGCTGATATTCTTTGGAGATGGAATTTCCATAATAGCTTGGACCTTCTCAGGATCAACTTCAATTCCTTTCTTTGAAATGATATAGCCAAGTAATTTCCCTGATGTCACTCCAAATGCACACTTTTTAGGATTTAGCCGGAGCTTGCATTTTTTCATTCTATCTAGTATGAGACCTAGTTCTTGAATATGTGTGGATCTCTTCACAGTGTTTACTAAGGTGTCATAAACATTGTTTTCCATATTTTTATGGATCATGTCATGAAAGATAGTTGTTACTGTTCTTTGTTAAGTTGCTCCTACATTCTTTAGGCCAAATGGCATGACGTTCCAACAAAAAGTTTCCCAAGCACAAGTGAAAGCTGTCTTTTCCTTATCTCCAGGAGCTATTTTGATCTGATTATAACTAGAAAATCCATCCATTAGTGAGTACATTTTATACCCAATAGTCATATCTACTATCATATCAATGTTTGGTAATGGAAAATCATCCTTCAGACAAGCTTTGTTGAGATCTTTGAAATCTATGGAAACCCTAATAGATTTGTCTGCCTTTGATAGAGGTACTATATTTGATACCCATTCGGCATAATCTATAGCTCTAATAAATCTAGCTTTTAGCACTTTTTATAGCTCAGCCTTGACTAGTAATGCCACATGAGGGTGCATCTTGCAAAGTTTTTGCTTGATTGGTTTAACTCCTGGTGTAATAGAAAGATGGTACATGATGAGATCAAGATCCAGGCCTGGCATATCAGAGTACGCCCATGCAAAATTGATCTTCTTTTCTGAAAAGAGGTTAGTGAAATATTTCAATTCTTCTGCTGATAGTGATTGAGTTAAGTGAATGATATATGGTGTCTCTTGACTCCTAATGTTTACTGGCCGAGTTGGCTCAATCAATATGGAAGACCTTTCCTGGAAGTGACTTGGTAGTATATCAATTATCTCACCTTTAGGTGCCTCAAAGAGGTTTTAACCCTTAGGTACGCCCTTTATTTTTTCTTTTTTAGATTTTGACACCACAACAATGTATTTTTCTCCATCAGATCTTTTATTTTACTTTTTTATTTTATTTTTGTGACTAAGATACTTGATATCTATTTCAGTCATGTTTTCACTTTGTTCGATGGTGGAAGAGTCCATGGGTTCAACTGCATTGAGGTAATAGGCTAGCGTGTAGTCATTAGCAAAATTAGGTGCATTCATAGGTTGGTCTTGTAGACTACAATCAATTAATTCAGGATGTACCAAGGATAGAGTTTGGATAGGTTTGAGGGAGTTCACAATATTGTCATCATAACTGCGAATTGAAAAGTCAAGTTCCTGAAGACTACCTTGCGTAAATGTCTCGAGACTAGGAAGAGTCAGAACATGATTATTAAAGTACATGTTAATATTTAGTTGACCTAATTCAATAGAACTACTTGTAGCATCATTCTCTATGCCAGACTGGATTACATATTATGGTTCAACAGTAATAAGATCAGTAGACAGATTCTCATTATTTATGTCTGAGGATTCAGAGTTTGATGCTGAGTAGATATTGTCATAAATAGGACTCTTGTCAGAGTCATCAGAGTCATCAGATGGAGTTTTTGACTCTTCTTCAAATGATTGAGTGAAAGTATGTATGGTATCAACATCTACATCTTTAATTCTACAAGTTCCTTCAAGATTTGGCTCATTTATTATTTGTATCTGACATACCTGTTGACATAACCTTGATGGTTTTGTGAGTCTCTGTCGTCTACTCCATTTAGCTTCCTCTGGACTAATAACTGGTTCTTCTTCTGTAGCTTCCAATTCTTCTTGTGTAGTCCCATACCTGGTCTTATTAGAGGGGTATATAATAGATAAATGTTTTTCTTGTATTCTTGCTTCTTTCAGCCTTTGTTTATAGTCTTCTTGTGTTTTTAGTCTGATTTCTGTATCTCCTTTTCTAGCTTTAAGTGCATCAGCTCTTGATTGTCATCTGTGATATCGCTAGACTCTTTTGGATTAATGGATGTATCTAAGAGGTGGTCAAGACCCCATTTATATTCATTTGAGTTAGTCTTTGAATCATATACTTGTTTCCTACCAGTGTATGTGGCTGGAATTTTCAGTGGTGCAAACAATTCTCCAATTTTTTCTTCTTCATCTTTCATATCCTTTGAAACTTCTACTTCTTGTAGTGTTGTAGCTAATACCATTGGGACGTAAGTACCAATTATTTCTTCTCTCTTGAATACTAGATCTTTTTGTTCTTTTTTACACTCTTGTTGAGTTTGTTGAGTATTAACTTTTTGTGATATTGAAGGAAGAATCCTTTTCCTCCACTTAGACTTAGAAGGATGGTTTTGGTTTTGATGTCTTTTTTGGATTGTATCCCAGTCCAACTTTATCAGTTGTAGACTTTGTTTGTAGCTGAATAGGTTCAATAATACCTTCTTTATATTTTCCCAGGGGAGCAGTACCTGAGTATCCCATGCGTTGAATCATTTTGTAGCCTGGACCATATTGTGTTGAGGAAATATCACAATGCCGTACTTCTTTGAACAACCATTTTAGAACAACATCCTCTTCTATTTCATCTGCCAAGGAAGTAGGAGACTTTACAAAAAAACCATCATATATGATATTTTGATTTGAATTCTGTGTTCTCATACCCTCTGATGGTTTTCCCAACTGTTTTGGTGATGGAGGGAGAGAGATTAATGAAACTATTAGTTCTATCTTGTATCCATCCATGCCAGTATTTGTAACCTTTAATTTATTTTCTAAGTCCTTCAACAGGGCTTCTGAACTTTAATTTGTAGAGGCTTCTCTATTATGAGGCACAAAGGTATCATCACCTTTTGTCAATGCATTACATGGGAAATTTGTATCAGCAGGAATACTGACTTCAACTCTGTTATAAGGAAATTTTAAGCATTGATGGTATGTAGATGGAACTGCCTTCATTTCATGAATCCATGACCTGCCCAGTAGGATATTGTATGACAAAGGAAGATCAAGTACATGGAAAATGACATCTCTTTCTATAGGTCCCACCTTGATTGGTAATAATACCAGACCTTTAGAGGTCCTTTCTTCTTCATCATAGGATTTAATTGTTATTTTCTTGGCTGGATCAATGACATTTTTAGAAAATCCTAGTTGTGTAAGCAAACTCTAAGTACAAATATTCAACCCTGCACCTCCATCTATCAAAAAATGTTTAACTTGGTGTTTGTGGATCATAGCTTCAATGTGCAATGGTTGGTTATGTGGATGATTTACCGAGTTGTCATATTCTTCAGAGAAGGTCAGATAGTGAGGTGAAGTCAAATGACCCACCATAGATTGAAACCAATCAATATCTAAATCTTTTGGAACATTAGTAGTGAGCAAGGCCTTGTCTAAGATCTCTTTGTGAGCAGAAGAGATTTTTAGTAAGTCAAAGATGGAGATTTGAGCATTTGTTCTTTTCAACTATTCAACAATGCTATATCCAGAGGATGCTGATGAAGCTAGCTATTTAAATTTAGCAAATGGTGTATCTGTTTGTTTGTTTAACGAGATTGGTAGGTTTGATTTCATTTGAGAAGGAGTTGAAGAGCTAGCTCCTTGGAGAGTGACTTTTATTTGAGCATGGGTCATAGCATGTTGTGATTCATGTTGTTTGTCTTTGATTATAATCACATTACAATATTCAAGTGGGGAAGAGTCGATCATGTTGATCACATTGTCATTGTTTGTGCAAGTATAATTGACTTTTGCACCTCCTTTTGATTTTGACGAATCACCTTGTTCGTAAATAGGTAAGGGATCTTTAAATGCTTTGTGATCAGTGTTTGTCAGGTGATTCCCAACAACAACTTTACCAGCATCTATGAGATCTTGGATCTCATGTTTGAACTTCATGCAGTTGTTTGTGTTATTACCTTTGTTTCGATGGTATTCACATTATTCATTTTCTCTCCACCATTTTGGTTTGACTTTAGGATCATATGGCTTAGAATTAATTGGTAATGTTATCAGATCATTGTCCAATAAAGTTTTGAAAGTGGATTCATATGATTCATCGAGAGGAGTGAAGTCACGTTTAGGTTTAGAAAGCGAAGGTTTCTCTTTGAACCACTCTTTTACTTTCTTTGGAGGATTTTCTGCTGCAGTTTTAGCTGCTTTGAATGCTTGCGTGCCACTAGTCAGGTTAAATATCATGGTCTTTGAGTTTGTTTTAATAGTGTCCACTACTCCGTCATTAAAAACATTTCTGTTGTTGTCTTTTCCATATTTCCAATATTTATTCTTTTCTTTAGAACTAGATCCTGGTTGTGTTTCTTTCCAAAGTGAGATATCTCCTTTCTTTATAAACACGTCTTCCATCCCAAGGGCACTATCTACCATTTTGTTGAATGATGGGTGCACCTGTATCTGGATACTGTATTTCAATTCAGGGATTAAGTTATTGATGAAAATGTCCATTTTCTCAGGATTTGTAATTGGCTGTGAATATCTAGAGAACATATTTTTTTCCAACGTTGGAGGAAAGTGAGAAAGGGTTCTCCCGTTTTCTATTTGGTATTGCAAAGCTTGACCATAGTTACTGGATGATGAATGTTATAGGAGTATTTTTATAGGAATAATTGGATTAATTCTTGAATTTTTTTGATTCCCATAGGTAGACTTGAGAACCATTCCATAGCTTTCCTCCTAAACTCCTTGGGAAAAGGTGCATGAGATATGTTTGTTCATGCATGAACTCCATACATGAAGCACAAAATTCTCCGACATGATCTTGAGGATCTGAGGTGTCATCATATTTGTCAAATATCAGGATCTCGACTCGTGAAGGAAATGGAGGCATGTATAAGTTTTTGTCAAATGGAAATGGTCATATTGTATCCAGAGAATATTGTTTCAAGGATTTATCCTTGTTTTTGAGTTCTGTGATCTCAGTCCATAAAGCTTGTAATTATTTTTTTACCATTACTAAGGGTGACTCTTCCTCTTTAGTGATGAGGGTCTCAACATTATAACCAACGAGAAGTTTAGCGCCTTGTTTTGCTAGTTCTAGAAAATAGCCTTCTTTTTCTCTAGCCATGATAACCTTCATCATTTTTTAGAAATCTTTATCTTCCTAAAATTTCTATATATTAGTTTCTGGAGGTTCAGAGGCTTTGGATTCACTTGATGGGGAACCACTGTCGGTAGTATACTAATATCATCGTAGGCATCATGTTTAGCAGCTTGTCTTTCTTGTCTTGTTCCAAATATGGTGGGAGATAAGGGTTGATCAAAGACTGGCATACCTGATGACGAAGGTTTATTACTGTCGGGATCCCTTACACAAAATGGATTGTTTTGATATGAAAAGGATTGTCCTTTGCCTCTATCGGCTTTCTTACAAGCACTTCTGGTTTAAGTAGGCATTTTTCTTAACTGATGTGACCTAGAGCTGTTTGTGATGTAGAAGTCAAGATCAAATCTAGAGCTAGTTGTTCATTTAACATATTGATTGAGAGAAGCAACTAAGATTTAGTCTAGTTTCTGGAAAGATCTATTCTGTGTAAGACGTGATCTAAGTTACCTATTTTGATTCGAGAGAACTGACTAAGACTCAGTCTAGTTTTCTATCCTATGTAAGACATTATCTAAGTGAATTAAGTTTGATAAGTGGTTGATTGAACTATCTAAAAGATGATCGACAAAATCGTGCATCACAAATAGAAGAGGTACACTCTTTTGATCTGTTTATGCTCAGGATGATGATAACCAGTTTTATGCTCGCTATAGACTATTTTAGGCAAGTTTGAATATTCTGAACTGACCAAATCAAAGATTCATATGATAGGTTCTACAGGACCGGGTGATAGTTTAATAGCATTAAGGACAATAACAATAGTATTTCATACGAGTTGCTATCTAGATTTGTATGACAAATGGGTATACCACAGATCATAAACTGATGAAAGTGATTATGTTTCGTATGACACATGACCAGAGATAAGACGATACTTCCCTAAGCAGGATGACAGATTATCAGATTTTGTACGACATAGAATGGAGGCTTAGAAGACAAACTGTAAGACCTGATGAAGTCTGTATGAAAACAGATATGTAGCAAGATGATAAATTAGAAGACTCATACGACAATTTACTGGACAGAGGCAAAATTCTGATAGATTGAGTTTTTGATGACTCACGATGACCAGTTTTGAGATGGACTAAGTTTTTGATAGCTGATGTGGACTCGTTTGTGACATAGACATATTTTTGACTAAGATGGACTAGTTTTTAACATGGACAAAGTTTTGACCACTGAGTTGTTTATTGTTTTCTCCAGTTTTTGGTATTTCAATTTTAGTTTCACGGATGAAAACACAATAAACACGCAATATGTATAGTGACTCCAATCACAACATGCAAACCCTATGGAAATTGGTGAGAGAAGAAAACCTTTTCTTTTTGACTTAGGTACACATCCAATAGCTAATCAAAATACGACCATTGAGTCTCAAGCAATGGATTCTCAACACCGTATTAGCTGACTCCAAATGATAATGGGGGCACGATATGACAAGTGTCTTGGGAGTGTTACTATCTCTCTTGCACAAAGATTATCCCCCCTTTCAGAGGTGAACCGGGTAGCTTCTAATTATAATTGGAACTAGTAAAGGATCTGTTCGATGCGTCGGGGTATAAACTCAATTAAGAGGTATCCCAACCTTGAAAACCAAGGTTTAATATACTTGAAGGTACAGAGGAGAGCTATTCCCGAGCACTGTTGTTGACTTGATTTTCATCAAATCACATTTATTTTATAGTGGGTTGGAGTATTTGGCATTTAGCCATTCTCACTTGGGTTGTTCCCTTCTCATCGACCCTAATGGCTTTGGCCTTATAGGCTCCTCGGGAGGGCAGACCCACTAAAGATATACAAATCTCAAAGTTAAAAAAAAAAGCCTCAAGGGTCTGGATTTTTGATTGTCTTATACAGACAAGAGCATACTCTCCTACCTCTCAGAATTTTCTTAAAACATGAAAGACAGATTTTTTCTTTAACCATATAGCAATTTAGGTGCCTAAAAAATGAATTTTAATGAATACACAATGTTTACTCAAATCTCCTCAGGCAACCTGCAAAGACAACTAATCAATAGTCATATTATCTTTGCTTGATAAGCATATTCCTCAACAAGTGTTTCTAGCAAAACTCTAATTAGGTTGTGAAAATTCTTCAGACAGACAGACAACAAGGCATGGTCAACGTTAGTATGATAAAAATTGGATAAGAAAACCTGAAGAATGAAATATGCTTCTAACCCAAAAACACGGAATACCATACGACGATTCTCACCGAGTCATATGATAATTTGTACGATATCACACGACACCTATAGTTTGTCACTCTGGCATATGGGAAATCTTGTACGATATTTCGCAGAAACTGTACGGACGAAAATCCCCCCCCCAAAAAAATCTAAAAAATAAGAAAAAGTTAGTCTTCGAGGCCAAAATATGTAGTCTTCTGCCCCACGGTGGGTGCCAAAAAATGTGTGTATGAAAAGTGAAATAAGAATTTGTGTCTAGAATACACAACACTTCAATTAAGTCATTAGATGCATGGTTAGTAAATCAATAATCAATAAATAATAAACCATTACAAAGCGACCCATTGCCTTCTAGTAAATGCGAGTTTAGATTGCTCTCAGATTTGTATAAGCTATCCAGTGATTAGACTACACCTAAACGAAGGATTTAATCTATATGAGCATGAGAATGATATTAAGCTAAATGGATGCAAAATTAAACTAGATGGATGAATAGTAAGCTAAATGAATTCAAGCAATCATAATTAAGCTAAATATGCAAAAAACTAAACTAAGATGAAATAATCTAAAAAAAGCACAATATTTTCAATGACTCCAGAGCAAAAATTGTATAATAACAATAAATCTCTAGGGTGTTTTGAATGAGAGACAAAGGCTGAATTTATAGAGAATTAAAAGAGAGATCAAGAAAAAGCACAATTTAGGATAATTGAAATAATTGAGAAATCAGATTCAGTTAAACCTTGAGATAGATTCCAATTATAGTTTGATTGAAATGCATTCAGATTATAAGTTTGAGTTTGCATTGGAGATATAATTCAATTAATTCCATGCACTTGTGATAAAAATAGGTGATTCCATGCATATCTTTGATTTATTCAAGAAGAGTCTTTTCAATGCAACTGAACTTCTTTTATCAAAAGCTTTGAGTTCCAATTTTAGAGAATGATTAATAATTCAATTTAATTTCTTTTCTGATTTTAAGTTATCTCAATTTAGAAGAAGAAATAATATCTCAAGTTTGATTTCTCTCTCAATTCAATTCTTTTATTTTATTTTCAATTTAACTCTCTCTTTGCACATTGATTCCTCTTTTGCATGATTAAATGGCAAACTTATTAGTTAATTAAATATGCTAGGATATTTAATAAATTAAATAGGAAAATTGATCAAAATGATATTCTTGGAGTGATTCAATTAATTAAATAAATATTTAATTAATATAGAGTAATTGATTTTCCACGTGACATTTAATGATTGAAGAATTAATTAATTGTGTGCTCCAAATTGATTTGATTGTTTTTGGTTAGGGTCTTGGTGATGTTGTCGAGATTAGGGGCCCATGGTTTAGGTGACCATTTTTAGGGTATTATAGAGAGTAGAATGTGTTATAGCTGCAATGGGTGTTCCACCTATTCTTCATGAGTCGACAATTCATGAGGTCCTTCTTCAGGACCAAGATTGTGAGCCAATATTCCACAACAGTGTGTGGCTGGATTATTTTCTGAAGCTGACTGAGTTTAATGAAGAAATTGCAAGGGAATTTACTCGCACACTTTTAGATGGAGAAGCTCAGGTAAAAGGTTTGAGAAATGTGGTGATAGAGGAACGGACTGCAGAAGTAACTGGGTTGCCAACAAATGGAGAAAATTACCCAGAATCTAAGGATGCACGTAGTGTAAGAGCACAGTTTTCATAGGAGGGAAACCCACCCTTGGTAATATATAGACAGGGAGCTAGGTGAGAATCTCTTTCGCCTGAATGGAGAGCACTAGCATTATATTTTTTGAAGTATATAACTTGTGAAGGAAGGCTCTCGTGTCAACATTCCCATCATTTCAAGCTTCTAAGTCATCTATGCCATGGGAGAAGGATGAATGTTCCAAATATATTGTACAACCTTCTTTCAATAAGTGCAACAGAAACCCAAAAAGGTAGGCCTTGCTCTGTTTCTCATCATTTCCTAATTAAGGTACTGGTTGAAAGATATTTTAGAGATGTCTCTCCAATGTCTTGGTATGAATTTGTTGAAATTAGAAGGTTTAGGGTAGAAAATGTAGGTTCTGAGGAACCACTTCCATCTCGAGACCTGGAAAATTTGGAATATCTTGAAAAACCTGGTTCCCCTAATGAACCCTCATCCTCCAGAATATCATCAGAAAAAAATGTTCCTGTAGCAAAGGAACCCTTACAAGAAAAAGCTACAGGAGGGGTTCCTTCTCAAAGCCTAATAAAAACTAGGTCTACCGTACAAAAGGAAAAAGGAAAAGAAAAACAGGTTGACATACAAAAAAAGGAAGAGAAAAGTAAAAGTGAGAATTTACCCTATCCGATGGCCAAGAAAAGGAAAGTTACAAAAAAATTTCTCCTATAATCACTAAAGTGGTTGAGGAGTTAGCTACATGAAGTAGTCCCGTAGTAGCAAAAGGGAAATCTTAGAGAAGCAGTGGTAGGCTCTGGAAAAAACTGCAAAATCAAGATCAATCAACAGAGCCAAATGTTACCATTCTGGTTGATTTTGCAGAATAAGAGCCACATAGTCCACTCCATAATGACGTTCCTCCTTCTCCACCAAGAGAAATCCAAAGGGAACAAGAACTGCAGCAACATGAAAAGGAAGAACTACAGAACATTGAGCAGTCACATGGTGAAGTAGGCTTTGATAGGCTGGATAGTTTAGCATCTGATGTAGAACAAGTTATTGAAGCATGGAACAAAGTTGAAAAGATGAAACCTAGGGAACCTTTTTATAGACCCCCTAATTCCCTTACCAGTCATACAGTGGCACTTGCCCTTTCCCAGGAATGGGAATTGGAAAAGGTAAAAATGCAGATGATAATCGACCAACAGAAGAGGATTATTGAACAAAAAGACAAGGAAATTGCTCAGCTTAAAACTAAGGTGGAGATGGTAGCTACTATGGTACCACAACTAATGCAATGCCGAGAACCTCCTCGTGTTTACTCTCTGTATTTAAAAGAATAATACATCTATTTCCAGATGATGAGAATTGTTAGGGATCTAAGTCCGTCATTACAGACACCTAAGGAATTCTACAATGTTTATCAGATATATCCTACATCCATTAAGAATCTACTCTGTGAATTTTATTTACATAACTATGTTGTTCTAGATGATGTCAATTGGAACCCTCTCCTCTATATTGGAGATATCCAATTGAGAGATCTCATGTCATGGATGCAAAATGAAATAGAAAGAGGAGAGTAGTTTCAGGTACGTAGAAAAGAAGAACTTGAACTTTCACTACCATTGAGGGATGAATCAAGAGAGCCTAGAAGACTTTATTATAACTAGAAAAAGATTGTATATCAGCCAGATTATGCAAAAGATATTCTACCCTTAAGAGAGAAGGTGTATAAAGAATATGAACAAATGGCTATAAGGGAAGGACAAGTAGCAATAGTAAATTTGGTCCAATGTTGGAATAGCCTGCTAGATGAGTTGAAACAATCTAAGCCACACTCCCTACAAAACTACCATGTAACACTAAAGAGAGCACCCAAATATATGCACTTGGGAAGAACAAAGGGAAGACATTGGTTGCCTCTTAGTTTTCAGCCTCCAATCCTCTTATGGCCACTAATGGGATGTAGGGATAATGATCCACCATACAGTGAAGAAACAAAATTTACTAGATGGACGAGATTGGAAAAAATGAAAGGACTCTACTAGAGTTTGTCTACAGGAGGTTCTGGGCAGGTTACTCCTGGCAATTTCAGAATCAATGTCAGAATTCATAATTTTCCTGTTATTGGAGGATCAACAATAAGTTAGGTTAGGGGGAGATGATGAGCCTAAATAATGACTCTATTTTGTTATATTTTTGTTATAATACTCCGGCCTAAGTCTTGTGATTAGATGATATTTGGATCAGGATATTGTCCTAGTTGATACCTTTTAAGTGTTTCTAAAATTGATTTGACTTATACTTAAGCTTTTCATATAATGGTTTTCAAATGATTTATCTATGCAAATATCTAAAATCAATCTTAAGTATGGTTTAAATTATGTCATGTTAGCATAATTATATACACATGTTTGTTGTGCACGTTGACATCATGATGCAAGGTCGACAAAGGAAAATGAAAGACTAAGTGGTGGTTTAAAGAAAGCACCAAGTATGTAGCCGCAATACAGACCCAATCAAAGAAAAGAAGTATTAATGGAGATCGAAGCCACTTGACTGGTTCTTCAACATAATGATTTATGGGACATTTGTAACTATTCTTAGTGGAGCTTAGATCTAGGAAGCAAGTCATGCTATATTTTGTCAGCTGCAGGACAAATGTTGTTCTTTTTTTCCTATGCTGACTTCTTCTTCTTTTGTTTAATAAATCCTTTTCACCTATTCCCTAGGAATGTGGTTGATCATTTAGGAATCTGTTATAAGTTTCCATTTAAATAAAGAGGTCTCTCTCTCTCCTCTCGAGGATATAGAAAAGAATGACCATAATATTTGTAATACTCAATTTTCTGGTATTTATGTATTTTCATAGTCAAAATGGAATAAAGAGATCAATGTGATTTTAAGAGCTTAACAATTGTAATATGAAATTTTTGGATATGCTCACTCAAGGGGGCCCACTTGGTGAGTAATCCTTCGTGTTTTCCAGTTAGTTTCCATTTTTCAGTAGTAGTTGTTTCGGCAATTGTCTATTCTTGTAGCCACTAGAAACAGTTCCTGTGTTTGTTCCTACAACTACAGTGGCAGACTAGTTCCTATTTACTTTCCAGAACATTATAATTTAGTAGTAATTGTTTGAGTGATTTCTAGTTGTGAATTTGGATTAAGTATAAGTTCATTGAGACTTTGCATGTTTACTTCAAAGAATATCCTTTTCCGCAGTAATATAGAATGGTTGCGATATGAACTTGGTGCACATACATTGCTGGCCCATTTCAAGTTTACATCCCTGGTTGATAAGTAAATGAGCCTTTGCTACAAGAAATCTATCTATTCAAAGATATCCAACCTCTGAATTATGTTTTATTACCTAGTTGCCATTCCAGTTGTGAGGACCAATAGGTGCTATCTTCCAACTAGCTCTTCCATCTATTAGTTCATGCATCCTCCTGCTTGTATTTAATTTCCATCAGCGCTATTCATATCCATAATAAAGCCTTTGTGCATACATAGGTATCATGGGTGATTTCTCACCATGGTTTGGATCATTGGGTATATCATAATAAATTTATTTCTAGGATTGGGGCACAATCATGTACCTAGCTGGGGGCAAAATTTTTGATCATTTTGAGCTTAATCAAACATGTAGAGAAATACTTAGGCAACTCTTGTCAAGTGAAAACTGAGACACATCCAATGTTGAACACAAGATTAAATTGTCAACCATCAAGCTATCACATGTTAGTCTAAGCACATCACACACTTTTCAATGGATGATATCTTTTGGATAATGCTTTTAACATTTTGGTTCAACTTTTATATCTTGATTTTCGCTATCATGATTTCTGAGTGACTCCAGGATGTCTTTAACTAGAGGAACAAGGAAGGAACACGATATTTTTCTTGTCTTCTAATTGTAAATTAATCATTAATATGTGTAATTTTTTCTCAAGACATGATCATTGGAGTATCATTGAAGACATTTCCTATTTGCATATAGAAGTGGTTAATACTACAAGTTCTACGCAAGCAACACTCATGTCATCTTGGTTCAATTATACCTTGATGCTTGTGCTAACTTGCAATATCAAAATATAGGAAAGTAGTGTTCAGGTCATCATGGTTCAATTATAACATTGATGTTTGCATTCACTTCCCACATTTAAAAAAGCTCAATGATCATAAAAAGCAATAACTTAGTGACTGGTCCGATTGCAACATTGCATTTCATTCGTATTTGCATTTGCATTTGGCTTGCATTTCATTATTGCATAGGATCACAAAAGCTCATCTTATCCAAGGCCAAATCTATCAAAGGAATCATCAATGTATCATCATAGGTGTATACACAATCAAAACTATGACTCATCTCTTTCCATATTTTGTTGAACCAAAGAGAATCTTATGTTATTCCCCCGAATGCACAAACATAAGTGCATCTAACTCATCCTGCAACAGGATATCAACAAAATGTCATTTCTTTATCCAATTAATCTTATCAATTCTATCAATCCATCTCATCTAATCCATTCTATCGTGTCTTATACAGAATGAATCCTTCCTAGAACTAGACGTTTTGATCCAGTTTTATACAGGATATATTGTTCCTGAAACCAGATGCTTTGATCATCTTTGTCTTATACAGGAGGTGTCATTCCTGAAACTAGACTCGATCTCAATCTCATCAATCTCATCAATCTTATCAATTCAATCAAACTCTATCAATCATCACATCAAGAACCACATCAAAGTGATCGAATAACTCACACTTTCATTAACCACAGTTACAGGAATCATCCAATAATCTATCAGGAAATCAATTTCACAAAGATCCAAAAAAATCCAAATGTCAATTATCTCAATTGATCTCTTGAGGGGGCATCATTGTATCACAATTTAGCAATCAATGGCTTTTGCATCCTATCGAACCAATATCACATCAAAATCATCAAAATCATCAAATTGATATTATTCTTTGAATCAACACGTCATCACACCTCACAACAAAGAGGGAAAAAATGTATATAGCTATAAATGGTGTGAAGATAATTAATTAAATACATAGTTATTTAATTAATCCCCCTTCCCAATTAATTGAATTCACAAATAATTTGATTAATTTCCCCATTCCTCTACTTGTGATTAAATCTAAGGATTTATTCATATAGTTCATTCAATAATCCCCCTTTGATTAATTAATTCTAAATTAATTAATTCCCCATATTTTAATTCATTCCTTCTAATCCCCTAATTAATTAAAACAAATTATTTTATGAGTTTTTGAAAGTTAATTAGCCTTTTCCTATTATTTGAATTTTTAAATTAAAATTACCCACATGCCTCCTAACTTCTAACCATCTAATCTAACCATCCCCTAACCTAACCCATTACACCTAATCTTGGGTTTAACTAATCCTATCCTATCTTTTATACCCTAACCTCCTTATCCTAACCTCCTATGGTGTGTATATTCTTCCCTTGAGACACATGGCACTTATGCCACATGTCTCCTCCCTTGGATACTTGCCCTCTTATGAGCAAGGCTCCTTGACACTTGTCACCGTAGAGATGAAAAGTGTCCCTCCCTCCAACCTCTTCTCCAACCTCCTCCAATTTCACCCTTGATATCTTCAGACTCAATCTTGACCGTTGATTCCCGCCACCTCACCCCTGGCCTTGGAAATATTATAAATATCCCCCATTTTGGAACACAAAGGATCCCATTTCATATCATTTTAGGCATTGTTACTATGGGAATATCCATTCTAGCATATCATTTAAGCATTATTATCATTGGCAATTGCATCTTAGATATAGTTTAATTTGATCATATTCTAGCATAATTGTTGAATCATATAGCATAATCAATATCTATTCTAGCTTAATTGCACCATCATCATAGCTTAATCATGCATATCATTAGATTAATTAGCCTCCTTGATCAATCTATCATAATCAATCTCATCTAGCTTGCATATCATATCATTTAAAATCCTTCGTCTAGGTGTAGTCAAGTCACTGGGATTGCTTATCCAGATTTGAGAGCAAATCCACACTCACATCTCTTAGGAGGTGATAGGTCACTTTGTCATGGTTTATCTTTTGTTTGATTTCAATTTTCTAACCATGCTTGTAATGATCTATTGAGTGTTTGTGTTGCAGCTGCAGGTACCCTACTTCACAACCATGACAAGCGATATTGTTCTCCGAGGTGACAATTTCTACATTTTTTATTATGGCATTAAGTGGAGCTAGCATTGGGCCTAGACTAGGTATTCTACTATAAATATTGTAATTCCCCTCAATTGGTTCAAAATTTGACCAATTAAATCTTGAATTAAGGGGCGGTTTGGTAATGGAGGGTTTGGTAACAGAGGGTTTGGTGGTTGTGGCTCTTCAAGATTGTCATTGTTATCCCCCATTTTACTCGATTGAAGTTGAAAATTTGAATTTAATCAACACATTTCAAAGAATAGTGTATTTCAAATGAAGAAACCTAATTTCTATCAAAAAATTCAAAAAACAAATAAAAAATGTAAAAAATTTGATAAAAAGACAACCAAATTGCAATAAAATCATTAAAATCATAACTTTGCTAATAATTTGATAAAAAAACCTTCAAATTGGATATTTAGTGAAATCCGATAACGGATTTCAATACTTCGTGCAGGCTGTGGGTGAAAAATGATCCACAAGTTGTCTCAATGGGTATAAAAATACTCATAGGAATCAGATATCCGATACCTAAACCTTTTTCGAGGATGTAGATTATATATTAAATATTGTATATTAAACAATATAGAAATAAATAATATGTAATATATCATATAATATATAATATATATTATCGGAGATGTAGATTATATATTAAATATTGTATGTTAAATAATATATAAATATATAATATGTAATATATCATATAATATATAATATATAATATATAATATATAATATCTATATATTAAATATTATATATTAAACAATATATAGTATATAATACTATATATTATTTATTATATATTATTCAGATATAATATATTATGATAGGGTTAGTTGGTAGGCTTTATCTTCTGTTCTTAGAAAATTTCGTTTCGGGGTCAAGTGGGTGAGGTGGATTAATGAATATATTTCTACTGCTAGATTTTCTGTTATTTAGAATGGTTCCCCTTGTGGTTTTTTTGCCTCATCAAGAGGGCTTAGGCAAGGTGATCCTTTTTCTCCTTTTTTGTTTATCATTTTAGTTGAAGCCTTAAGTAGATCTATCTTGGCTGCTAGGGAGGCTGGTTATTGGAAAGGTATTAGTATTCCATATATGGCAGATAGGCACTCACATTGTCTTTTTGCTGATGATACTTTATTGTTTGGGCATGCTACTATGGCTCAGGCAAAAGTTATTACTAAGATTACCATAGATTATTCATCTTTTTCTGGCCAAAAGGTGAATAGTGCTAAATCTAAGATCTTTTTTCTTAATGTTTCTCCCTTGGTAGAATCGAGGTTGGTTAGGTTTTGGGGGTTTAATGTTGGTCATTTCCCTTGTAAGTACTTAGGGATTCCTTTTTTTACTGGTTCTGAAAAGCATAACTTTTGGGAGAGAATCTCCTCTTCCATATCGACAAGGATTCTTTGTTGGAGGCATAAGTGGCTTACTTTTCCTGGTAAGATAGTGCTTATAAAGGATTTTTTGAATGCGGTTCCTATTTATCTGATGTTCATCTTAAAGGCTCCTAGAAAAGCAGTTGTTAATTTGCAGTCAATTTTGATGTCATTCTTATGAAATGATAATGTGAGTGGTAGGGCTAGAATACCATTGTTGGCTTGGGATAAGGCTCTCTCTCTGAAGGATCATGGAGGAGTTGGTATTAGAGATTTAGCTAGGCAAAATTTGGCTTTAGGGGCTAAATTAGTGTGGAAGTTATATAAAGAACCTTCTTCCAAGTGGGCTTCAATTTTGCTTGTAAAATATCTAGGCAATAGACCCAAGGAGACTATTTTCACAGCTTCCTTGCTTCTAAAACGATCAACAATTTGGAATTTTATGTCTGAATGTAGGTCTATTATCCTCCATGGTTTATCTTGGCTTGTGCATAATGGTAGGGAAGCCAAATTTTGGGAGGAAATATGGAATAGTTTTTTTACTCTGACTAGTATTAGTTATTGGTCGACCCTCATGTCTCAGTTAAAGTCTTCTTGGGGAAATTTTGTGGCAAATTACTTTTATTTGGATTTGTCTGGTCTTGTGCTAGTTGCTAGATGGAAATCGATAGATTCATTCCCTGTTGGGAAAGAGATTAAGTCTTCTTATGTTGAGGAGTTAAATAAGCGCCAAATTGTTTTTTGAGAAAGTGACGATGAGTTAATTTAGATCCATTCTAATTCTTGGGGGTATTCGGTTAAAGATGGGTATACATTTTTATCTGCTAGCTTTGGGGGGAGAATTGTGGCCCTCTAGATTTTTTTGGCCTATTGCCTATCTTCCAAAGGTAGGTTCTTTCGCTTGGTTGGCTTTTCAGGATAGAGTCCTCACTGGTATGAGATTAGATAGACTTGGGATCACTATTGTGTTTCCTTGTGTATTGTGTGGTTGTTCTTTGGAATCGACCGATCACCTTTTTATTCTTTGTCATTTTTCTTCAGAGTGTTGGTACTGAATTTTTGGTAAATTGAATTGGTCTACAATATTATGTGGGGATTGTTAGAGTTATTTTGCATTAGCTAATAATTATTTATTTAATTATTAGTCTATTAAATTCATCTTGTATTAGCTAATAATTATTTATTTAATTATTAGTCTATTAAACTCTACGCTTAAGCTAAACTTAGGCATTTAATAAATATTGTAGGTATTTAATAATTATTTTAATTATTAAATACACATTATCCCTTTAGGGTTTCTTTAGGGTTGCATATCTTTAGGGTTTCTATTATCCTTTTATAAGGATTGTATTGTACTTGTTCATTCAAATTGATTCCCTTTTTGGAATGATAATCTTCTTCTTCAAAGAATTTATGCTTTTTTGCTTTATGTGCCTCCATTCTTCTCTTGTCACAGGTATTTGCATGCAGGTGTTCTTGGGATCTCTAAAGTTGTATTTCCTCAACTTCTTCATGGTATCAGAGCCTACATCTGCTGCTGCTTGTTCCTGATTTTTCAGAAGATTTTTTGGAGGAGGGTTTCAAGTTTTTTTAGAGTTTTTTATTGGATCTGGGGTAGCTATTTTTGTTTCTGATCATTTTGGGCTCAAACAGACCTCACCGTTGAGCTCAAAACGCCCCAAAACCCCCATTTCCATATTAAATTTGTCAAATTTTGACAAATTTGGGTTCTGAAATTTTTTCTTTGGTTTTGCCTCTTTTTTTGCATGAATTTCGAGAAATTGGTCAAAAAAATCATTAAAAAAATAAATTTAGAGCAGTTTGGGCAAAAAAAAGACCTCACCGTTGGCTTCCAAAGGGTGTTTCCAATCATTTTGATATATAATTCAACCTATTTCGGTGACAAGTGCATCTAGGCCATGATTTTTTCATTGGCACACTTTACGAGGCACAAAAATCCGTACATCTGTACTTGCATATGCGTCAGAAAATTTTCATCAAATAAATAAAAAAAAAATTTTTTTTTTTAAAACCTTTTTTATGTCCTAAAAAATGGGTTTTTTCTTTTGGCCATAACTTGGTCATATGGAGGCGCTTTTTCAAAAACCTTATATCATCGGAAAACTCTTTCTGAGCTCTCTCTAGATATGGAGGTTTGATCTTATGATTTTTCTTTTTTTATGGTGATTTTTTCTGTCAAAGCCAGAAGTTCCTTTTTGCACTCCAGGTCCTCGGATAATTTTCTTTGAGTAGGATGTCTCATCTTTGGCTATTATTTTTGTTTCTAGTCTTCTGTCTCTTCTTATCATTGTAGCATTTCATTTATGCAAATGCACTGAGATAAAGTGTCATCATGTATTGTTTACTTGGGATCTTGCACATCTTGTGCCTTATTGTACATGCACTACTTATAAAGTGCCATGGGGGGTTGATGTTTGCCTTTTGTTTGCCATCCACCTTTGTCCAGTGAGACTTCCTTCCATGACATTCACCTAATGTTGTGTGTCAAGTGACTGTTCTTTCCATGACACCATGTACTTTTCTTAGCACCTTTGATGTTCTTGGTTCTTCGTCATGCAGTTCTTCTTGGTCGTTCTTTTCAGTGTTCCTGTCCCTCTTCAACATTATGGGGAGGTTTGTCCTGTTGGTTCTAATGCTTCCGTGGTTCGATTGATCAACACTTCAGGCTTTGGTGTTTTCATGCCATCTATATCTTTGATTTGAGTTGTTTGCCTTGTTTGCCTTTTGATTCAAGTAGTGTCATTTGAGGGCACTCATACAGATTACAGTCTTCTCTACCTGGTCATGTTCTATTTCAGTGGAGGTTCTTCAGATCAACAGTTACTCTTGGATAGTGTTTGCAGCTGTTTCTTGCTTCAGTGGTGTTCTTCTTTCTTTTCCATCTCTTTTTGGAGTAGAGTTTTTTTCCCACGTGGTTTTCTCTATTTCTCCGGTTCATAGAGATTTGGTTGTGATTGGGTACCTCATTAGGCCTTGTTGTCGGGACCCAAATTTGCCTTCATCATGTAGTTGCATTTTTCTCTTCATGCATTTAGTTTTTTAGCTACTCCCTAAGTTCATCTTAAGGGGGGGTGTTAGAGTTATCTTGTATTAGCTAATAATTATTTATTTAATTATTAGTCTATTAAACTCTACGCTTAAGCTAAACTTAGACATTTAATAAATATTGTAGGTATTTAATAATTATTTTAATTATTAAATACACATTATCCCTTTTGGGTTTCTTTAGGGTTGCATATCTTTAGGGTTTCTATTATCCTTTTATAAGGATTGTATTGTACTTGTTCATTCAAATTGATTCCCTTTCTAAATGATAATTTTCTTCTTCAGAGCATTTATGTTTTTTTGCTTTATGTGCCTTCATTCTTCTCTTGTGATAGGTATTTGCATGCAGGTGTTCTTGGGATCTCTGAAGTTGTATTTCCTTGACTTCTTCAGGGATTTACAGTCTTAGTTTAGGAGTTGGCCTTCTTTGTGCTCATCCTCTTTTTATCCTTGTCTATAGGACATTTCCCCTTCTATTCTGATTTGGAATATTTGGCTGGAGAGGAACAATAGATTTTTTAGGAAAAAGGTTTCCTCCCTACCGGATGTGCTTTACTGTATAGAGAAATCTATTTCAGAATCTGCTTTGGCCTTTATTTATAAGGGTTTGGGTTCTCAATGTTCTTTTTCCTCTTGGGATAGATGGATTACGAGGCATTGGTCGGCCTTGCATTTACTCCCTCCCCAGAGTGCTATTTCTAGAAATATAGCTTCTAAAATCAACAGAAAGGAGGTGACTTGGTTGCCACCTCTTAGGTCCAAGTATAAACTAAAATTTGATGGTGCCTCATGTGGGTATGTCTTCCATTGGGGTGGTGATTACTGATGATGGTTCCAAAATTATTAGGGCAAGGTGTCAGTGTATCCCGGATGGGACTAATAATGCTGGAGAATTTCAAGAACTTTTTGTTGGTCTAGATTTGTTAATTTTATTGAATTTTAAAGATGTTGTGATTGAAGGAGATTCTATGGTGGTCTTTTATATCATAGCTAATCGATTTTGTAATTCCTAACATTTACAATATTGGTTGCATAAAATTTTGTTACAACTTAAGTTCTTTAATTTATATTTTATTTCTCATTGTTATAGGGAAACAAATTTCATTGCAGATTTTTTGGCTAATAAGGTATTAGATGAGAATATTCAAATGTTGGAGGATATATATGTGTGTTGCCTGCCTCCTGTGCCTGTGAGATCTTAGCACTTTCCAGGGGTTTTTATTTGAATATTTTTGGGCCATCCTCTTTATCTCTACCTCGACCTTGCACTTTACTTGGAATTATTAATATGTATGCATTTTTGGTGGGATGGAGTATGGGGCTTGTTTCTTGGATCTCTACTTGATGAGATTAGATTGAATCCTTGTTCATAATTGCAAGGAATGTGTTGGTCGGTTCTTTGATTCTCAGTTGATGTGTTGATTGGTGATGTCTTGGGTGAGGTGATCTTCTCTTGCTATTTTATGATATCTCCCGTATTGCTTTGCTTCGCATGAGTTTTCTGTTTTAAGGCTATGTTAATGATTCCTTCTTTGAGGTGTGGTGACTTGTGAGAATTTGATGGTATGGGGAATGCATTATGGCTCGTGTGGCTATATGTTTTCACACTAGTTTATGTCAGGCTTATGTGATTTTATGGCTGCTTGTGATATGATGTTATCAATTAATGATGTTTCTTTTTTTCTTTATATATGCTCGTCGACTCTATGCATTTTCTATTGCTTATTTAATTATGGTTTTTCTAGGTTTTCTTGATGGATGTTTATAGTGACAATTACATAATTTTGTTGCCAATTAAGAATTGTGACTTTCAGGATACTCATACCTTCATTGATGAGAAGCTTGGCAGGTTGTTTAAATTACACTCTTTGGAGTTTTCTTTTGCTATTGGTAAGGTGGTGGGTAGGAGGTGGTTGGTGGAAAATGCTAATGTTTTCCTTGCTGAAGTGGCTTCTTGTTTTGTTACTGTTTGTATGGATATGCTCATGGATTCTTCTTTGGTTCGGGCATGATTGGATGCATACTTATATCCCTCTTTTTATTCTACTTTTGATTTGGATAGTTGTCATAACCCTCTTTTTGGACCTTGATATGACTTTCTATTATTATTATTATTATTATTATTATTATTACTACTACTACTACTACTACTACTATTAATAATGTTAGAAAGAAAAGATAAATTGAAATGAGGTTGAAGTTTTTAAATAAAAAGGAATTTAAGTGGTGACACACACATGAGGTCATAATTTATTTGAAAATTGCTTATTTTTTCAATATCCTAATTGAGCACATGGTGTAGGAGAAATAAGAAGATTCTAGAAAATAAATCATAAATTCAAAATATTAAGGAATAAATATTATACATAGCAAATATATGACATGGGAGTTACAAAATTATTCTATGACAATAATAATTCTATTCATGGCATTTTCTATGACAAATGAGTTACAAAATGCATTTTTGGAAGAGAAATTGAATTTGAATTTTGAATGCATGGTCAAATGTAACCCCCACTATGACAACAATCATTTTTGCATGAAATTAATTTACAAATTGTTTATTTTCTCAATATGTTAATTTAGCACATGTTGTAGGAGGAAATGAGAAGTTTCTAGAAGTGAATTTAAAATTCCATCTTCTTGCATGTAACTCCCCCACTATGTCAACAATCAATTTTGCATTTAGTCAATTTCAATTAATTCTTTTGATGGTGGGAATGGTGCACCTATTCTATATAATGTATGCTAAATTTTCGAAGGAGTTCATTTTTGGGTTTTGGATGAAAAAAAAATGTAATTTCTTCAATTATTGCAAATTCTTGTTAGTAGTACTAGAGTTTTTGTAGTCACATTTTACGGTAGGATTTTCAAGATTTTGAAGAGATCTTATCAAGCTACGAGGAAGGAGTGAAGAAGGGCAGCTGGGAGATTGGAGGCATTTCAATAACAAGGGAATCATTCGATCCAGGTTCCTTCTTGTCTACTCTCATGTTTTGAAATGGATTTTTTATGTAGTCGAAGAAAAATTAGAATTCTATTCACTTGTATGCTTTACCTATTGTAAATTTGTGTAGAATTTGATAGAGAAGTTTTATATGCAAATAGGAAATAAAATTTGAATAATTGCCATTAATTAGTAGATTCCTTTTTAAATGCAAATGAGCATATCATTTAAACTCTTATTTTTTCCATTCACATTGATTTTTTCTTTACAAAAATTTAGATTTCAAGGAATAAAAGTGAAATATATTAGGAACAAATTATTCTCTTTTGCTGAAGTAAATCAAGAAAAAAAAAATCAGATTTTTTTAGTTTTTATTTTCTTAGAATAGAATAACATGTGTTTGATTATCTCTGTGAAAGATCTTTTCTCAGAAAAAAAATAACATATTTATCTTTTTCTGAATAAATATCTCAAAATTTATTTATCTTTCTTGATATTTTGTCTCTAAGATTGAATTTGTGAAAATGTGCCCCTAGATAAATATGTATTGTGCAAAATTCAATTATTTGTGAGTGCATATCTCTGATCCATTTATCTCAAAAGATATCCATACTGTGATTTTATGCACCACTATGGTTATCTTTCTCTGTGTAAATACTACCCTCTGTGACTATTTGCCTATATATCTCTGTGGGAAAATTAGATCTACGAAAATCCTTTCACAAATCTATAATTAGTTTATTTTAATTGTCTATGGGAATAAATATTCATTCATCTGTGTATTTTATTCCTCAAAGAAATTTAACTTCCCATGATTATTTATCTTTCAAAAATTTATTCCTCTGTGTATTTTATTCCTCAAATAAATTTAACTTCCTATGATTATTTATCTTTCAAAAATTTATTCCTCAGTGTATTTTATTCCTCAAAGAAATTTATCTTCCTATGATTATTTATCTTTCAGAAATTTATTCCTCTATGTATTTTATTCCTCAAAGAAATTTATCTTCCTATGATTATTTATCTTTCAGAAATCTATTCCTCTGTGTATTTTATTCCTCAAAGCAATTTATCCTCCTGTGAATTATTTTTCTTTCAAAAATTAATCCTCTATGTGTATATATATATATATTTTCCTCAGAATAATTTTCTTCCCTTGTGCCTGTTCTGCTGTAATTTATGCTTTGTGTAATTAAACTAGATAAGTTTTAAAACATTAGATTTTATACATATTTAAATATATATAAGTAAACATAATATGCATATTCTTTTTAAATTCTTATTTGGAAACTTTCTTTTGCATTATCTGATTGAGGTTATAAATATATTCAAAAAAATTAAAATTATAGAGATTTAATTAAGGGAAAAACAAATATATATATATATATATATATATATATATATATATATATATATATATATATATATTGGAAATAGACTTACAATAATTATAAATTAATAAAGTAAAGCAAAACATTTATATAATTATAAATAAATAAATATATTAATAAATAATAAAGTATATATATATCGAGTTTAGTTTCCAGTAGAGAAATGATATAATGTGAAATATGGATGTTCAACATCACATCTGTAATAGACAAATAAATTATATCCATATTATAGAGTTTTAAAAAAAAATTAAAAAAAAGAATTAATTAAATATCATATACGTAATATTATAATAAAAAAAAGCAAGATGAAGATGATCTTAAGGAAAAACAAAGAAAAGAAAAAAAAGAAAGAAACTTATTGTTCTTTTATAGTAAAAAAAAACATCATGAGATAGTAATGTCACCTGAATTAAAAGTCTTAGTCTTTCTAAATTTTAATCTCCACTTAAATAGGATTTCTCTAATTAGATTTCCTATATCATCAAAAAGAAGGGAAAGAGATCTAATATAAAGGTACATGAAAGATTTATGAAATATTTTTATACATGGCTTTCCTGTTTGGAGTGGAAAAAGCTCAGCTTTTTTACTTAAAACATACTTTAATCTTTTAGCTGTTATAAATTATTATTTATACGATCATTTTAATATTATATATTATCTTTTGATTCGTGTATTATTATATGTATAATTGTAAGAAAAGAGTTATTTTCTTTTTAAAAGTTTTTGGGAAAAAATTGAATTGGAGGTTGACATGGCTTGTAACTATTAGTTCAATATTAATTATTATAGTTCAATTATGTTATATTAGTATACAAGTTCATATATGTCTAATATTTAAAAAGATGCCTTAGCAAACAAGAAGAAAATGTCATGTTAGAACTTGCATGGTATAAAAGTAAATATATTAATTTTGGGTGCAACAAATTTAAAACCTCACATAATAATAATACTATAATTTTTATTTATTTTACATCTATCTTACTTATATAATTCATTGTAATTTTTATGGTGTTTTCCACTTACATGCATGTACAACATAATACCCACATGTGAAACATGAGAGAAAAAAACCAAAAAAAAACCCAATGTCTCATCTTAGATATAAGTAAATAATTGCTCATTATCCTAATTACTACTATGGAAGAAATATAAGGAGTAATTAGTTATCACTTTATAATCTTGCAAAGGTATTAGTTCAAAAGCAACTAGAAGTTTATTGATTAGAATTGTTTATTATGAGACTTAGTATCATTTATTTGGTTAACTAGCAAGTATTTAGACTATTTTCTAATCCCTTTTTAAAACAATTAGTAATTAAGAATAATGTGGTTAATTTGAAGCTTATTAGTGAATAATTGTTTTTCTTTTCCCTTCAACAAGTGAGTATTAAATTCATTTCCAAAGTATGATTATTTGATAATTTAAATTTTAGTTCAAGCAATTTAGTACCTTTCAAGTATTAGGATTCACATTTAAAGTAGTGGTATCATTTGTAGATGAAATTTATGTTACTTCATATAGAAGAATTAGTTGGGCTTATTATTAAATACTTCTCACTTCAAACAAGTAGGTGTTAAAATTCATTTCCAGAGTCTTTCTATTGAATCATTTAATTTTCTTTCAAGTAAATCAGTACTAGGATTCATACTTATTGTGTAATGGTTTGTCCAAAACAATTATATCTTGCAAGTAATTCAAATCATTTTCATAAGTATCTTTGAAAGTATCATGGTTTCCAAGCAATTAGTAATTTCATCTATTTAGTTCAAGTTTTTGATTTTTTTTTAATTATCATAACTTTCCTTTGGAGAAAATTGTAATGCCTCGCCAGGAAACCCCGAAGGGATTAAGCCATAACACAAGAATAGAGTGCAAATTTTTTTTTTAAAGTTACAACACATTAAGATACAACAAGATACCAAAGATTCAGAATTACATAGCGGAAGACATCAACAACACCTAAAGAGTTTCCCAACGAGATTACTTAAATATCACAATTCACTTAACTCACACGATTAATCCAATAAGCTAATTACCTTAACAACGAGATTATTCTTAATCAGGATAATTTCCTTCAAAAGAGGGAAATGTAATTCACAAGCGAAGATTCATCATTAAGATCCATTCATAATCTTCATTCAAGCTTTTCATTAAAAATTACAAACCATACATCTAACATTCTAATACACTAGGATTTCATCATAACATAAAAGATCTTTCCAAGCATATTTAAATTCCTTAACAACAACTGAGTATAATTCATTACTCTAAGATACATTCTTTCATACTCCATTTGATTGCGTTTTAAAAGACGATTACATACATGCACCTACGATAAATATCATCTAAACCACTTAGGCATTCGATCAACATGGCATTCAAGAAGGAACTGAAAATAAGCATTTAAAGTTAATTCCATTTATCCACTTAACCATTCTAACATAAGCTAATCATACATGAATAAGCTGAATAAAGGAAACATAAGAGAATACATCACATAACACCATAATGATCTCGGAGTTCACCCCTAAAGGGCTACATCTCCAGGTCTGCTCAACCGCAAGACCCCTCTGATAAATAATAAAGTTAAGAATACAAGAGGTTACACCATACAATCCAGCCATCAACGCGATACATAAACAATATACAACGACCACATCGGTCCATTAATACATAAACGATCCCTGAAAAGAACAGGATCCAGCTGAACATAATCAAGCTAAAACAAGAGGTCCATGAGAGCATCCATAATACTGAGCCATCACCACCCAAGGTCTAACATGAAACCGAGACTCACAAGGGCAGAGACAAAAGGACGACCCACAAAGGTACTCCAAATAGGACAAAACGACAACACACTAGCGAACGTAGGGACAAGTGTCATCACACAACCTGGTATGGATACCATGGCAAGTCTTCCTAGGTCCCGACCCCATACACTAGGTCACCCTGGCAACCTAATCTGAGCTTCCGGCCCATCCAAGCCTCATGTGGACCCACACATCCTCTCGCGAAGACAAGGAAGATGGTTTGCCATTTCAGGCCTTCTCATAGCATGTCGAATCTATGATAGCACTCGACCCATGTGTGAGGCACAATTATCTTATTTAGAGATTACATTCTAATCTACTTAAAGGTTATCACTTATTAGACTCACTTTTGACGGGTTACCCAACAGCCACTTTGGGCGCGGCCCCCAATCGAAAGCCACTTTCCCATACGACACTAGACTAAACTCAGACGAACTCAAAACCAAGGAATACACATGGTCAGATGAACGGAGTTCAAGAAGAGAGAAACAATCATCTGGTCAAACATGACTCAAGGGTAATCACTTACTGACGGTACTCTAACTAGAGACCTGACAACTAAGGTTAACCACGAATCATCATTCGACTCACTCAAAGAGGATATGACCTACTATGACAACACCACAATACAACAGTCACTCAGAACAGATGTCTGAAACAGGTACCCCAAGTCAATCCATACGACAGGGTCCTACTAAACAAAGCAAAACATGCCATTTCATAATTAAAGGCGAATACAGAAATTAAACTCGCAAGGCAATAATCAGAAAAGACAATATTCCTCAAATTGATTTAAACATTAAAATCGATCAAGTTTTCTACAAGATCTAAATCAGATTACAGTTATCTACCTCATCAAGGGATAAGTTGTTCTTGGTTTTCTAACTCCTAAGGTTCAAAGCATCGAACAGGCAATTTAAGCCATAATGAGTTTTTAACCAAATCATATTAATAAATCTCAGACAACCATTAATCAACTAAAATAAGATATTTAATCTCCAATCAAAGCATCATTAACATACTGGTCTAAAATCGATCTCTATAGATTCATAATTTCAATTCTCGATACATTATACGGATTACGGAAATAAAAATGGAGAAAGAGAATCTAAAGAAGCTAATCATTTCCAAAAGCACATCGTTTCAATTCAAACACCCAACGATAAATATTTCACTACTTCTCAATTAGCCAAATGCTGTAATCAGCTAGAAGGTGAGATCTAGATTCATTAATCCAAGATCAATCAGAATATAATCAATGATATTTAGATGCGAAGTTAACAGTTTTAGGACTTAATCAGGAAAGGGGCATAAGTCACGAAATGGAGTTGAATAATGCTTAATCTATAAACTCCATTATAAAATTAAACAATACCAATTTAACATTTACCATTTTTTTGCCACCATAATCCTAATTAAGAAACTAGATAAAACTTAGCATTAAAAATACTCTCATTAAAATGATATATTATCATATGCATTTTTTTTTTTAATACTAAAAAAATACATTTAAAAAAAACGGTTTTAAAAACTTCGTTTAAAACAAGGAACGCATTTAATTAAAACTATGTTTTAAACAAAAATAGCATTTAACAAAGGGGCGAGGGCGGTACCCTAGCTGCAGCACCGCTCAACATAACCCTGGGCGGGCGGCGCCACTGCGGTGCCCGCAGGTGCCGCGGCGCCCTGCGGCCACCGCGGCCCCTGCTGCCACCGCTGTGAGCTGCGGCTGCGGTTGCACAGCGAGCCAGAGCCAGGGGAACGCGCAGGAAACGGGGAGCAAGGGGGACGAGCGGGGGAAGGGGAGGGGAGCGGGTGGAGCTCCGCTCCCCGCTCTCCCAAACCCCGACCCACAGTTCGAACAATAAAAAAATACGCCCAGCTTGCAACAAAGCATTAAAATCTTCTTCGAACACACAGTTCGATAATAAAAAAAAAGAAATGTTTTCATTTTCCATTTAAACACAGTCCGAACCAAAAACGAATGCACAGTTCATTAAAAAAAACATATATATTTCTTATTAACACAGTTCGGTTTAAAGACCAACAATGCAACCCAACTCAAAATTTGGATTAACAATTTCGGTTTGAAACAAACTGGGTTTGATATAACATTTTCTTGAAGGGTTTTCATTCTTTACAAACACCCAAGGGAGATTTACACCAGAAATTCATCAAGAACAGTCATTTCCAATTCATATCCAAAATTAAATCTGAAAACAATCAAAAGATTGGATTTTGGCAACAAGCAACCATTTTCATAAGAACGAGGAAGAACAAATGCGGTAAATCCTACCTTCATACGCATTCCTGGAGTAGCTGAAGGAGAGCCCACCTGCCAGATTCAGCAACCTACCTCTTCTCCCAAAACCCCCAAAAATCTTTCCAACCAAAATCTCCTCCAAAAATGTCCATCCTTCCAAATTTCCCCAAATTTGGGTTATATGGAAGAGTTGACCCAAAAATTCCATTTTTGGAATAAAAATTCTTATTTAAAAATAATTCACAAAATTTAATTCTTTTCAACTATAACAACAATTTAACTTGTTTTTCAATTCCAAAAATCGATTTCTGAATCAACTGAAATTTAATCTTTCTAATTTCAGAATCCAACAGAATGCAATTACGTCTATTGCGATAAAATACAAATCTTTCTTTTCATCAGCATATATAAAATGCATTTAATATTCCAATTCAGTCATTTATTCGAATTCACTCCCAATATAAAATAAGCAATTCATATCAGCGAAAATCGCATAACGGAAACCAGATTAATTTAACCCATTAATCTTCCATGCACAAATGCATAAATAATCAAAATAATTACTAAGGACTAATTAATCAATTTAACCATGCACGCCAAGCATGCAAACCGAGAAGGTCAACCAAACAGACGACTCGCAAACCCAAACAAAAAGGGATTACCGACGACGACTGGCGATGCTCACTTGAGCACGACTAAGGTCAACTAGGGTCTTAGGACCGCCTAATCCAACTCTAAGGATTAAAAGAGGTACACTCAAACCTGCACATCCAGGTGAAGACGAACCTCGCACTCATGCGGCGTTGTACCTGAAATTTCCTGCAACCAAGGATCATACATGGATACATATATAAAATTTAATGAAAGCGTTAGCTCAATATTATTACCACGAAATAGGAACACTAACAACTTGCATATAACTAGAGAGAAAAGCACATCAATAGCTATGCGTAAAATCAACATCTGACTATCACATACTATTACGATAAACTGATCAAGATTAAGCCAAGGTTAGAGATTGATTAAGGCAGGGGTACTACATTCTCCCCCCCTAGGTTCCGACTTACTCCTGGAAGTTGTAAGGCTAGATGGAGAACATGTCGTACGCATCAGCCTTGAAACTCATTTAACAAAGGTCAAATTGCACATAGAAATATTTCCATAAATAAATGAAATATGATTGCAAAATCCTTTACAAACGCCATTATCCATTGGCAAGATACATCTAAAACCATACATTCCTTACAATATCCTAGGAATTATCCACAATCATAGCAGAGAAACAAGGAATTTCTTCCTTTCATTTCACCAAATTAAAGCATTACAAGGAGGTAAACAACAATTACCATAATCACCGACCAAAAATGACAAGAAAACATGCCATAATGATCCATTTCCTTTACCAATCCATCTTTATCATAAAATTTCATAACCTAGAACTAGCTTAAAATATCAATTTCTACAGCCAACTTAACTTTCATGAATTAAGAGCAACAAAATAACTCAATTGATTACACTTGCCAGGCATAAGAAAACCTTTCCAAAGACTATGTCCCATAACATAGCGACAAGCTAACACAATTTACTCCATGATACAAGCAATAACCATCCACAAAACTGGAATGCATAACAGAAAAGGCCACATGTGAGCATGTCTAATGCTCGGTCATAGGATAACATGCACGATCAACATCTCTATGCCTGATCTCATAACAACAATATGATCAAAATATCCAATATCTCACTCAAAGGCTCGATGGTGCTAGGCACACCATAGCGGTGCTACCTTCCATACAAGACCTTTGTGAATATCCCTTGTTGTGCAAGGTGGTTAGCCTCCAAGAGATAGTCACCACACATAGGTAGGTAGTGGATACTAGCTGCATCACAGCCTCACATACCCCCATCCTCAAGGTTCCTTTCGTCTACTTCCTCGTATACACTCATCCAAGCCCGTCTCCTACGTTCTTGGAGAGGAATTCACATTGCAACACAAGACCAGCATCCGAAAACAAATGATAAACTAGTTTAGCCACCAAAGTACGGAAGATTAAAGATAATAAATCCTCAATTCCAACAGTAAGGCAAGAAAATAATCCAGAATTTCAACACCAAATGAAAAGTGCAAAAGATCACAAGATCGTGGCTAAACCTTCAGAGTCAAAGTAAAATAAATCGCTGATCCCCAAAGAAATAAATAAAGAATAGCACAACTGCACATAACATCACTGCGTGACTAATAGCTAGCCACCAACGAGGAAGGAAGGAACAATCGTCTAGCTATCCTAGTAGCTCATCATGTGGTGTGGCCAAGTCACACATCCATGTGGCATGGCAGTGTGCACCTCGACATCACCCCGCATCACGTCGTCACGTGGCATGGCTCTACCCAATACCTAGCGGTAGGCCGCATGGAAATGTCTACTACATCCCACATCGTGTCTCAGCACGGCATGGCAGTGTACCCCGCGGATAAGGCACGCGCTGGTCACACTTCGCATAGCGATGTTCCTCTCAGGATACTCGCCGTAAGTCAGAGGTATACATGACTATGGTCCACCCACATGCCCACCAACACATACTAACTGGTAGCACATGTGAATAAACCTACCTTTCATGAGGACAAGGCAACAGATGCTCCAATAGAATCCAACAATATGCTCAAAAACTGCCATCTATATGCTCAAAATAAAGGAGAGGAATAGGCTGGCACACATGAACCTCGTAAATCGGTTCATCAAAGGGAAAGTATTGAGTACACCTTGATATAGTTTAGTAGTACAACTATATCATTCCTCGAAGTAGAGAAGCTAAAGTCGCTTCATGCCGACTTTACTCGTACGCCAATCCATACTATTCAAGGAACGGTCGCTTCGAATACTACCCCTTAACATACTGAGTTACCCACAACCCGAGGTTTGGTACTCAGCAGGGAAACAAATAAGCAACATCACATAAACAGTATGGTTTCCCATACTCATAAGCAACATATCCTCCATGGTTGATTACTTCACCAATCCATGGGCACAAATACTAAGCACTGGTTTCTCACAATACACACAAATACACCAATACTGGTTTAGTCACATTTACGGGGAGTACTTTTCAGTATGCTAACATCTATACAAGGAAGATTCCAATTATGCTTTCTATATAATTGACTGAATCAAGTTTACTATAGATACAAGTGCTGAAATTATTAACAATTCACAATAACATAAGGAAATAACATCATTCCTATATCTTTCTCGAATCTTACTAAGCATTCATAATTAAATTACTAGCTAAGCAAATTTATTTCTAAGCTTAAGACTTTCATCTATCACTATGAAGCCAAAAGAAAACATACAATTTCACATGTTTTATAAGCATTCTATTTCAATCAATGCATTCTTTAATACCATTTCTAAAAATCTTATGATTAGGCAAAGAGAAGGGAAAGAGAGTTTGATGACCAAACTATTTCCTACAAAAAAAACACAAGATCAAACAAGATCACGCTACATTACAAAATTTCTCACTATAAGCCTATCATTTAATTACATGGTTTTCATTTCACTACCGTTTTGAAGGATGACAATCAGCCGAACAAAAACATTTCCAATAATTACGGTTGCAACAGGAGGTTCTAGTTTTTTCCAAACAAAACAGAGATCAAGAGAGGCAATCTTTTCGATAATGCAAGACCTCTTAAGAACACTCACATAAATAATACAATATAGACACATGTCGTAATTTGCAACCTATTAGAGAAGATCACATTACGATCAAAGATAAGCAAAGAGCTATTACCCAAATAAACATATTAATGCATACACATCAAACAAGCTTTTCATCCACACTTTCTAAACACATTAAGGTAATTACACATACCCAAAAGCGAGTTCAATGGAGCATTTGCTAAAATAAATCTTCAATCAAACTGGTTTAATGAGATACATAAAACAATCTTTCGGAAAGCACATTAATATTCTCTCAAAGCTACAATAACATGCTCTTTTTAATACTTCTTCTACAACCCAAGCAGTTTCACATAATTCAACTATTTGCATAGCAATGCACCTTACTAAGGTAGAATTTAATCATGCTACTCCTACAAAATACACATGGAGAATTCTTTAAACATACACATACAGTTTTCTCCCATTAACCAAAATAATTTTTTTTAAAAAAAAAAAAAAACCCATAGCCCTTTTAATAATCTAAAAACATGAGCGACATAAGGCTCACACAAGGGTTCAAGAAGTCACACCCTTTTCTCTTGCAAACCAGAAACTCAAATCAAAGATAATTACACATATCTTAATCATTTAATTTCCAGAAGAGAGAGGAATGGTGATGATCATTTAATTTTCTACAAAATAAGCATACAATAATTGCCATATTAGTCAAAAGAGTACAACACTCAATCAGGAAAGGTACATACGACTCTTTTTTAGAATAAGAGTAATCGTAGACCAAGGCATCAATAAGCACATAAAGCACAAATAAGCACTCAAACACCAACATCAAGAAGGCGAAAACAAGGTGTGAACACACACGCTACACACTAGCTAAGGTCTGCTCAATCACTCACATGCAAAAGGAGGACAAGCATACACATAAGGTCGATACACCTCACACAAATAGAGGGCACACGCGACACCAGAGATCCCAATGTTTGCAACATGGGCTCTGATACCAAATGTAATGCCCCGCCAGGAAACCCCGAAGGGATTAAGCCATAACACAAGAATAGAGTGCAATTTTTTTTTTTAAAGTTACAACACATTAAGATACAACAAGATACCAAAGATTCAGAATTACATAGCGGAAGACATCAACAACACCTAAAGAGTTTCCCAACGAGATTACTTAAATATCACAATTCACTTAACTCACATGATTAATCCAATAAGCTAATTACCTTAACAACGAGATAATTCTTAATCAGGATAATTTCCTTCAAAAGAGGGAAATGTAATTCACAAGAGAAGATTCATCATTAAGATCCATTCATAATCTTCATTCAAGCTTTTCATTAAAAATTACAAACCATACATCTAACATTCTAATACACTAGGATTTCATCATAACATAAAAGATCTTTCCAAGCATATTTAAATTCCTTAACAACAACTGAGGATAATTCATTACTCTAAGATACATTCTTTCATACTCCATTTGATTGCGTTTTAAAAGACGATTACATACATGCACCTACGATAAATATCATCTAAACCACTTAGGCATTCGATCAACATGGCATTCAAGAAGGAACTGAAAATAAGCATTTAAAGTTAATTCCATTTATCCACTTAACCATTCTAACATAAGCTAATCATACATGAATAAGCTGAATAAAGGAAACATAAGAGAATACATCACATAACACCATAATGATCTCGGAGTTCACCCCTAAAGGGCTACATCTCCGGGTCTGCTCAACTGCAAGACCCCTCTGATAAATAATAAAGTTAAGAATACAAGAGGTTACACCATACAATCCAGCCATCAACGCGATACATAAACAATATACAACGACCACATCGGTCCATTAATACATAAACGATCCCTGAAAAGAACAGGATCCAGCTGAACATAATCAAGCTAAAACAAGAGGTCCATGAGAGCATCCATAATACTGAGCCATCACTACCCAAGGTCTAACATGAAACCGAGACTCACAAGGGCAGAGACAAAAGGATGACCCACAAAGGTACTCCAAACAGGACAAAATGACAACACACTAGTGAACGTAGGGACAAGTGTCATCACACAACCTGGTATGGATACCATGGCAAGTGTTCATAGGTCCCGGCCCCATACACTGGGTCACCCTAGCAACCTAATCTGAGCTTCCGGCCCATCCAAGCCTCATGTGGACCCACACATCCTCTCGCGAAGACAAGGAAGATGGTTTGCCATTTCAGGCCTTCTCACAGCATGTCGAATCTATGATAGCACTCTACCCATGTGTGAGGCACAATTATCTTATTTAGAGATTACATTCTAATCTACTTAAAGGTTATCACTTATTAGACTCACTTTTGACGGGTTACCCAGCAGCCACTTTGGGCGCGGCCCCCAATCGAAAGCCACTTTCCCATACGACACTAGACTAAACTCAGACGAACTCAAAACCAAGGAATACACATGGTCAGACGAACAAAGTTCAAGAAGAGAGAAACAATCATCTGGTCAAACATGACTCAAGGGTAATCACTTACTGACGGTACTCTAACTAGAGACCTGACAACTAAGGTTAACCACGAATCATCATTCGACTCACTCAAAGAGGATATGACCTACTATGACAACACCACAATACAACAGTCACTCAGAACAGATGTCTGAAACAGGTACCCCAAGTCAATCCATACGACAGGGTCCTACTAAACAAAGCAAAACATGCCATTTCATAATTAAAGGCGAATACAGAAATTAAACTCGCAAGGCAATAATCAGAAAAGACAATATTCCTCAAATTGATTTAAACATTAAAATCGATCAAGTTTTCTACAAGATCTAAATCAGATTACAGTTATCTACCTCATCAAGGGATAAGTTGTTCTTGGTTTTCTAACTCCTAAGGTTCAAAGCATCGAACAGGCAATTTAAGCCATAATGAGTTTTTAACCAAATCATATTAATAAATCTCAGACAACCATTAATCAACTAAAATAAGATATTTAATCTCCAATCAAAGCGTCATTAACATACTGGTCTAAAATCGATCTCTACAGATTCATAATTTCAATTCTCGATACATTATACGGATTACGGAAATAAAAATGTAGAAAGAGAATCTTAAGAAGCTAATCATTTCCAAAAGCACATCGTTTCAATTCAAACACCCAACGATAAATATTTCACTACTTCTCAATTAGCCAAATGCTGTAATCAGCTAGAAGGTGAGATCTAGATTCATTAATCCAAGATCAATCAGAATATAATCAATGATATTTAGATGCGAAGTTAACAGTTTTAGGACTTAATCAGGAAAGGGGCATAAGTCACGAAATGGAGTTGAATAATGCTTAATCTATAAACTCCATTATAAAATTAAACAATACCAATTTAACATTTACCATTTTTTTGCCACCATAATCCTAATTAAGAAACTAGATAAAACTTAGCATTAAAAATACTCTCATTAAAATGATATATTATCATATGCATTTTTTTTTTTAATAATAAAAAAATACATTAAAAAAAAACGGTTTTAAAAACTTCGTTTGAAACAAGGAACGCATTTAATTAAAACTATGTTTTAAACAAAAATAGCATTTAACAAAGGGGCGAGGGCGGTACCCTAGCCGCAGCACCGCTCAACATAACCTCGGGCGGGCGGCGCCACTGCGGTGCCCGCAGGTGCCGCGGCGCCCTGCGGCAACCGTGGCCCCTGCGGCCACCGCCGTGAGCCGCGGTTGCGGTTGCACAGCGATCCAGAGCCACGGGAACGCACAGGAAACGAGGAGCAAGGGGGACGAGCGGGGGAAGGGGAGGGGAGCGGGTGGAGCTCCGCTCCCCGCTCTCCCAAACCCCGACCCACAGTTCGAACAATAAAAAAATACGCCCAGCTTGCAACAAAGCATTAAAATCTTCTTCGAACACACAGTTCGATAATAAAAAAAAAGAAATGTTTTCATTTTCCATTTAAACACAGTCCGAACCAAAAACGAATGCACAGTTCATTAAAAAAAACATATATATTTCTTATTAACACAGTTCGGTTTAAAGACCAACAATGCAACCCAACTCAAAATTTGGATTAACAATTTCGGTTTGAAACAAACTGGGTTTGATATAACATTTTCTTGAAGGGTTTTCATTCTTTACAAACACCCAAGGGAGATTTACACCAGAAATTCATCAAGAACAGTCATTTCCAATTCATATCCAAAATTAAATCTGAAAACAATCAAAAGATTGGATTTTGGCAACAAGCAACCATTTTCATAAGAATGAGGAAGAACAAATGTGGTAAATCCTACCTTCATACGCATTCCTAGAGTAGCTGAAGGAGAGCCCACCTGCCAGATTCAGCAACCTGCCTCTTCTCCCAAAACCCCCAAAAATCTTTCCAACCAAAATCTCCTCCAAAAATGTCCATCCTTCCAAATTTCCCCAAATTTGGGTTATATGGAAGAGTTGACCCAAAAATTCCATTTTTGGAATAAAAATTCTTATTTAAAAATAATTCACAAAATTTAATTCTTTTCAACTATAACAACAATTTAACTTGTTTTTCAATTCCAAAAATCAATTTCTCAATCAACTGAAATTTAATCTTTCTAATTTCAGAATCCAACAGAATGCAATTACGTCTATTGCGATAAAATACAAATCTTTCTTTTCATCAGCATATATAAAATGCATTTAATATTCCAATTCAGTCATTTATTCGAATTCACTCCCAATATAAAATAAGCAATTCATATCAGCGAAAATCGCATAACGGAAACCAGATTAATTTAACCCATTAATCTTCCATGCACAAACGCATAAATAATCAAAATAATTACTAAGGACTAATTAATCAATTTAACCATGCACACCAAGCACGCAAACCGAGAAGGTCAACCAAACAGACGACTCGCAAACCCAAACAAAAAGGGATTACCGACGACGACTGGCGATGCTCACTTGAGCACGACTAAGGTCAACTAGGGTCTTACGACCGCCTAATCCAACTCTAAGGATTAAAAGAGGTACACTCAAACCTGCACATCCAGGTGAAGACGAACCTCGCACTCATGCGGCGTTGTACCTGAAATTTCCTGCAACCAAGGATCATACATGGATACATATATAAAATTTAATGAAAGCGTTAGCTCAATATTATTACCACGAAATAGGAACACTAACAACTTGCATATAACTAGAGAGAAAACCACATCAATAGCTATGCGTAAAATCAACATCTGACTATCACATACTATTACGATAAACTGATCAAGATTAAGCCAAGGTTAGAGATTGATTAAGGTAGGGGTACTACAAAAATACTATTCCAAGTAGTCGATTTGTTTATGTTCCTTTCAATTACGTAAAATTCGTACTTTAGTTTTTAAATTCAAGAGATAATCCCTTGTATACAATAGTTTATTTTTCATAATTGTATTGGTATATTGCTTCATTTAAGATTCATGAATTCAAAGTTAAATTTCAAGTTAGATAACTAAACAAGAGGAGTTGAAACCAAAAATTAGCGGCGTTCGGTATCTAGGGTGCCTCGGGGTCACACTTATGGGTAATGCGGTCATGTTGAACTACTACACTTAATGCCTAATAAAGCTGCAATAACGGCGTTTGTGGCATCGTCCCTCTAAATCGCCAGGGGGAAATAAAGGTCATTTGGAAGTTAAAATCCAAAGGGCGGGTAATCCCCCTTGGATTGATAATCTAAAAAAAATAATTTTTAAATGAATTTACATCCGATCAGTTGAACTTTAGATAACCCCATTAGGGTTTGGATGTGTGTGAAGATCTTGAAAATTCATTTTTATCTTGATGATTTCAACGGATGATAATGGATTAAGGGTGACGTATTTAATAGAAAATAGGACTTAGTTGTTTTAGGACACAAGTAGAAGGCCACCTTAATCCTTTTTGCTATAGAGCTACCATCATGGGTAGCAACTGTAGAGAAACTGTCTGGGACATTGACCCTAGAAAGGGTTGCATACCCACCAAATAGTTTACATTAAACCATAGTTAGAAACCAGAACTACATACTTTACACCTTGATCCCGTGCCGAAACAGGTATGTAGGCTGTCTAGGGATGAAGTTGTCCCTTGTACTCAAGCATTCAAGGATGGGGGTTAGGATTTGGTTATGGGTGAGTAGTTGGTTCTTGAAGCTCCTCAGTCTTTTAATCGAATGGTGCAAATAATAATTGAAATGGTAAAATTAATTCAATGCATACTCAAAAGGAATCCCATATGGATTCGCTGACTTCCCGAGGCTTTAGGCTGAATTCCAAGGCGGCACTCAAGCTTTTTTATGTGATTATTTTTATACTCCTAAGGAAAGCAACCTCGATGTACTCCTAGTAGAGGAGTGTAGTCTTTAGAGAGTGGCTCAGGACTAAGATGATCCTGATGAGTCTAAAGTCTTTGGCCAGAGCATATCCTATTCTTATGAATAGATGCCTACCCCGTTTGGGTAGATGCCTATCCCAGATTGGATAGATGAAACCTCCTGTCTCGTATGGATAGATGCCTAACCCATATGGTTAGATGCCTAGCCCGTATGGTTAGATGCCTAGTCCCATATGGATAGATGCCCATCCCGGTTGGATGGATGCCTATCTCATTTGGATAGATGTACCTGAGTATGTGATTGAATAAAAAATAAATAAGAATAAGTAAGAATAAGAAATCAATGTTTTTTATATATGAAAAAAATAAAAAAATAGTTGAGTTTTTGGATTAAGTTAAGTGGGTTATTACAATAGTGCTCTGTCTATTTATCATTTTGAATTTGGGCATTTTCCTTATGGTGGTCTTTTATCTCAGCATCAATTATTATCTAGTGGCTAGCATTGTGAATTACTTTCAGTTTTGAGAGGTGGTTTGGTTTTTGATAACTATGATGATATGATGTTTGCTCTTGTAGCCTTCTTGGATAAATGTTTCACTGGTTACCTTGGCTGCTACTGTAAATGTTTTTTCAGGTTTACACTTTCTTCTTGACTCTATGAATGCAGTTATGTCTCTCCCAAGCATGGTGGAACCTCTGTAGGTGATTGCTCTAGATGATCAAGTTTTGATTGATTCTCAGTTTGAGGTGATTTTGCCTCCTCTGGATGAGGGTCCAAGCAATTAGTTTCTTCATTCTTGATGATTGCTTGCTTCACCTTCTTAAGCCCTTTAGCAGGCGATTTTGTAATTGGCACATAAGTTTTGGATGGGTTGGGTTATCATTTTATAATCGGTGTTGGCTTATAAGCTTTTTGGGATGGGTTAAACTGGATTGAAGGTCTCAAATCTCCTTTTTTGATGTAATTGTATATGCTATCTTCCCAATGGGGTTTTTTTATGAGCAAGACTAGAGGTTTTCTTTGCTTGGTTCTTTCCTACCGGTGCTCTTTGAACCAGGTTTGTTAAAAAATATGATTAATAAAATTAGTTGTTCTCCACTTTTATTGAATTTTTTTTTTATTCAGATATAATATATAATATATAGTATATATATTATATCATATATAACATAATATATATTTTATTAATATCGGATATTTGATTTGCTTGGGTTTTTGCCATGGCTAGATGTACTGACATCCAAGCCAATGAAAAAGTCGACATGATTTTTTCGCATTTTTTAGGCAAGTGAAGGCAATTTTTTTCATATTACCACTTTTTGGCCCCTCACGATCCTGCACATACCCTAGCCCCAAGTATTACATTTTTTTTGTAGGCATGCGAGAGTGTTAAGAGATGAACCAAGTAGATGATTGACATATCCATGTCATTGTGTTTGTTAACATACTTAATTGTTATGTGAGATTTTGCTCTATATGCTTTAATATTTTTGTAATATGTGATTTTTTTGCTCTTACATTTGTTCTAATATGTTTGTATGATTACATGTATGCATCTATCTATTTTGGCAGGCATTAAGGACTTCTCCAAATTATATAGAATACAACAAGCCTTCACGACATGTAAATTCTATGACTTTACTTTGGAAATGACCTAATATACATTGTGTGTTGTTATACATATTGTTATGTATTTGTTCTCTTCTTTATTGAAATTTATATATGTTTGTTCACTTGTTTACTGAAATGTATATATGTTTGTTCTATTCTTTATTAAAATTCATACATGTTTGTTGTCTTCTTTACTCGAATGTATTTGTGTTTGTTCTATTCTTTACTCAATTGTATAAATGTATGCATATACATACATATGTATACATATGCATTAATTTGTATATTTTTTCTCTTCTTTATTGAAATGTATATATGTTTGTTCTCTTCTTTACTGCAATGTATTTATGTTTATTATCTTCTTTACTCAAAAGTATAAATGTATGCATATTTATACATATGTGTACATATCATATGCATACATATGCATATGCATATATACACACACATATGATTGAAACATCGACAATAAACTAAGAAAATAATTAACATATATTACTAAAACATAGACAATAAACCGAGAAAACAATAAACATATATGACTGAAATATATACAATAATGTATATGACTAAAATATATATAATAATATATATGACTGAAACATAAATGAATCAAGTTCAATATATAACAACGATATCACGACATTTTATAATTATGATAGATAGCACAAAATCAATATTTGACATTACAAATGTGAGGTCTGAAATATTACAACATCGACATTATGAAAATTTTTAATCATATTAGAGTTATATCCTAACTCTATTTGCATCAATAGATTGCAGAAAATCAACATGTATGAAGCTACAATGTCTGATCTTGTATGAACAACAAATGCCCAAAATATGCTGCAACATCGAATAAAATGCAAAATTCATCAAACTTAATCAATTGTCCATATGAGTAGGAAAAGGAGGAGGTGTCACATATCCATGGGTAGCACATTCCGGTCCACTTATAGGTGCAATTTGTTAGTTAGGAGGGGCTTGTATGCAGCTTTCTATATAAGAAAGCAGTGCCTAGTTTGCCTTAGAATTTAGATGCAAGTGGTCTAAGTAGCTAGGAGTAGTCCCAACTTGCATATTACTGATAGCTACAAAGGTTGGGGACAAGAGGTTGATCGTATCGATCAAAACTAGGTGTTAGGGGGCTAGAGGATCATTTGTTGTACACATGTTTATTTCTCTCTACTTGTTTTGCTTCTTTTTAGTTTCCCTTCATTCTCAATCAACCTTGACTTGCTATTGTCTCCTTTCTTTCTCCTCTTTTCTAATCAACCTCTCTCTCTATCTTCTTACACTTTTCTTGCTTCTTTCTTTGTCTTGATTGTTTTCCTTTCCATCTGATCTGCTTCACGTTCTACCTTCCTTTGCCTCATTTTTTGCTTTTTATGTTGTTACGATTTTTTATTTCTCTTCATTTGCACCTCTTACTCATTGAGCATTTCAATGTAGTCATTAAATGCCAATATTTGGGACTACCTACTAAGATGAAGAACTCTTGTCCGACCTCCCTACAATGTTTGATTTACCCACTGCACAGGAAGTTTCAAGAATTGGGTGGCCGATCTTGTCAATTGTTGTCCATCCTCTTGGGTGCATGACACACAGTCAGCTTATTGATCACCACCACTACCACAATTCTACTAGTCCCAGTCTAGTAATGGATTACCTCAACAGGATCAATTTGTTGTGGGGTTGGCATGAAAAAGGGAGACTTCACCAGTCATGAAATTTGTTTGTAGTCCAATATTTCTGTCTACTTCCTCAATCCATTCTAGTTGGATAGCTTGTGTTGGCAAGTTGAGACCTTCTAATATAGTATTCATACCCTCATTGCAGGCTGCTTGTACAAGAAGGATGTTTGGTTGGCTGGTTTATGGTAAAAAACTGAGACCTTCAAGTGTAGTCTGTGTACCATCATTGGAAGCATTGCAATTTTGTACAAATACATCAATCTAATCCATAGTGTAACCACACAACTACAAGCATGCCTCTAATGCAATGTGCTTTGGTTGATTCTACATTGTAACTACATTAGTCTTTGTCCCAATGGTTCAAACATCCTCTTGAACATTGAAGGCCTCACTTGGCCTCATATCCCTCTCGAGAGTAGACTGATTTAGTGGCCAAATTCTAGTCCTACAGAAGACATTTATAATGTTCCATAGTGTCAATTCCTGTCTAAATGCTTTGCTTGCAAGAGTTGCTAACTCTTCCCATCCGTTTTCAATGTGGGGGTTGTTTGCCACTGATACGTTCCTTTGTTGTTTGAAGTAATTCTTGAAATGTTAGAAAACACTCACATCGAGTGGTTGTATCTTATGGTTAGTATGAGCAAGCAGTTTTAGCAAGTGAATTCCTAAATACTTTGCTTCTTCAATTGTCTTGAAGGCCATGTGGTTATCATGGCCGTCAAAGATAAGATGGGCCCTATTTGTGGGTGAAACCCCACCAGGGATTGAAGTTGCAAAATGTTCTAACCAGTTCAGAAATAGTTCCTTTTTCATCCATGCATGTTCTTGGATTTCTATGCATGCCCCTGGCTTACAATTTACAATGTAGTTTCACATGTACCTCTTAGACTTAAACAAGTAAAACCTAGAAATACTTGTCCCAACTGCACTAACATATGCCAATATTGTGATCCCCTCTTTACTTTTTGATATGAGGTGTGGTACACATCTCTGTCCTAATTTGGAAATCACTCTTATGCCACAATTCCTACTAGCTTGCACATATATCTTATCACATTTCTAAATTTTACTTGATCCAGTAGTTCAAGTTGTAAATGTTCTCCAAGTTGTCATAGAATGACATTTTGTCACAACTGAAGGTCGTAGCATGATTCGTCTATCAGTTCCACTCCTTCAATTATTATAATTGACAAATTTTGGTGCCTTTGTTGAAAATCCACCCATCATGATCTCCTTGTAATCGCATTTGTGAATGGGTTGGCCCTATTTCTAGTTATTTGGGTAACAAAAGACTGAAGTTGGCTGACCTACAGTCCATGGCCAATTTCAGCCATGTCCTTGCACCATTGGACAACTTCAACCTCCTCCTCTATAGATAAAATTTTAAATGGTCCCCTCCTCTTTATGCTTGTAACTCCCATCACTTAAGACCTCAAACTGGCATTGGGGATACCATACTTGATTGATTTAACTTTGATTGACATGTTCTTGTCTTCTACACTAGCAACTACTCTTTTCATGTCATCTAGTGACCACTTATTGAGGGGCACATGTGAGGAAATTTGTGCATTAGATGATTCATGAATAGGTTGAACAATATAGTTTCAACAATAGGATCTTATTCAGCAATAGGCTCTTGTTCAACAATATTCTCTTGTTCAACAATAAGCTCTATACTCACTTTCTTAGTGAAGTGTACCTCATGAGTGACTCTAATTGTCTGCCTTCCTCTTGAACTATTTCCCTTTTTACCTCATGCCATTATTTCACTTTTAACTTGTACCCATATAGTGTAATATAATGTGCATCATTATTTTCACTTAATCTGTAAGGCTTAGGATTACAATGTAACATACAATGATATATATGTCTGGATACTTGACAATAATAATTTTAAAAATAATCAATTACAAAATTACATAACTCCTAAGTTTAAGTGATTATCCATATGAACTTGCTCACATTTTTCACTTTTATGTTAGGAGTGTGTGGCCATTTAATTTTCTAACCACCCTTTTATCTCCACCATCGGCCATGTGCATATTCTGGTTGGCACACATTTAAAATATTAACTGAACCCTAAAAACATCTTTTTTTTGTGAATTTGGGTAATATGATTGTTTTCTTCTTTACTAAAATTTGTAAATGTATGCATATGTATACATACATATGCATATCATATGCATACATATGTATGTATATACATATACTTATATATGTAAGCATATACGTAAGCATATACATATGCATACATATGCAAACATATATATTCTCCACACCAACAATGGAAAATAAACATATGCATACATATGTCGGGTGTTGTTGAGGCCTAAAAATATTGTCCACAACAACAATGGAAGATAAACACATAAGCTATTGTTTGACATTGTAACAATTGACTATTTCTACATGTACCAATAGTCATTGAAAGAGGAATTAATTTTAACTAACTATAAATTTGTGGGCAAGCATGAGATCTATATTTGGTGCAGAATGTAAATGTGATGAAAGAATTGAATGTCAATTCAAAAGGCTCTTCAATTGTGAGGATAATAAGGTTATGCAGAACATTTTGATCATGTTAAAAATGTGTTATGCCTTTGGTAAACATTTACATGATACAGAGGTGTATAGACAATTTTTCACTCTACTTGTTTAGATCGTTGGCTCCCTGGATTTGACAAGAAAGTGGGAGCAAGCTTGTTGTTAAAGATAACTAACCTTTTGTTTCAAAAGATTTGGATGATATCTAGATGGGTGAGATTTTTTGATTTCTCAGAGAAATATTTAATTTGTATTGGGAGGGTAAGGAAGAGAAGATGCAAAAATATTGGTCCATTTTCAAGCATTGTGTGATGAAGGATGATTTTGGCCCAATTAATGTGTTTCATGTATCTAATCTTGATGTTTTTTTTGAAGACGATATGCAATGTATCTAGGATTTTGGTGCAAGAATTTCCTATTTACTAGACCATGACAATTGATGTAATGTTTTTTTCTTTTTATTTTGATTAAAGAAGGGAGGTACTAACCCCATACTGGTACTCATCTATTTAAAATGTGATGTGATAGTAACTCTGTATATTTAATCCCTACTTGAAATCATATCATTGATGCAAATTTGACAAAATAGGTGTAATGAATTTCACATTGTAAATGGATTTAACAAAATATGTGTAATGATTTTGACATTATAAAGTGACATAGATCATTAAAATGAAACCCTCAACACCATAGACATAATTGATGAAAAAATTAAGCAAACTGCATGTACGAAGGAGAAGAAATCCAACATTGAACATCAAATTATATTTGTATGTATGTATATGCATTATGTTTGTATGCATATATATGCATTATGTGTTTATGTATGTACATGTATATGCATTATTATGTATCCATGTGCATTATGTATAAAATTGTAAAAAATATTTGAATGAAACCCTTGATGCCATATACAGATCATCATTTAATAGTAAAATGAAATGTCTATATATTTGTGATCTACTATTATGTATTGTGTATATATACATACACACATATATATATATAAACACACATATATATATACACACACATATATATACACACATATATATACATATATATATACATATATATATGTATGTATATGTATATGTATACACATATACATATACATATATACATATATACATATATACATATATACATATATGTATATGTGTATACATATATACATATACATATACATATATGTATGTATGTATATACACATATATAAATACATATATATATACATACATATATATACATACATACATATATACATATATATAGATATACATGTATATATACATGTATATATATATATATCTATATATATAAATGTATATATATAAATGTATATATATATCTATCTATATATAAATGTATGTATATATACATATATGTATATATATATGTACATATATGTATATATACATATATATATGTATATATATGTACATATATATGTATATGTATATATATATGTATATGTATATACATCTACATATACATATGTACATATATATATATATATATGTATATATATATATATATACATATATATACATACATACATATATATATATATATATGTATGTATATATATATATGTATGTATATATATGTATATGTATATACATATACATGTGTGTGTGTGTGTGTGTGTGTGTACTATAGACACCTGAAAATGTCTTGTCAATCATGTACTAATTTATCATCTAATTGGTTAAATAATTCTTTAATTATTTAATTAAGCTAATTTGTTCTTCTAAACTAATTCAATCAGCGACATCAATTATTACTAATTATCCAATTTCTATCCTTTAATCAATTCATCATTAACCCCCTTCTCAAATATTAATTAAATCTTAATTATTTAATTATTTTATGATTTATTCCCTTCATTAAATAATCTTTATTATTTAATTAATCCTATTTCTAATGATTGAATAATTTCATTTAAATTAATTAATTAATTAATTCTTTCCTCCAAATCCCCAAATTCAAATTTTAACTAATTCCATCTAATTTCATTTCTCCCAAATTCACATTTCACCAAATCTGAATTTCAATGAATTTCTGTAAATCTCATGTGCATTTCAACATTTCAGCATTTGAAAATCAAAATTCAAATTCAAATTCAAATGAAAATGAATTTCAATTCAATCTCATACAACACATGTTGAAAATCAGGACCGGCTCATCAAATCATTTAACTAATCAGTTAACTTAGTTAACTCTCCAATCTCCCCTTTTCTCTCCAAATCACCTTTTATGACTAATCATTCAATTTAGCCTTCTCAATCAATCTAGTCAACTGGCTAATCTATTCAATCATATCCCTAATCTATTCAGTCCACTGATCAATCAAATGAATTAACAAATAAATCTATCCTATTAACAAATCAATAAATTCACTAAACTGATCAATCAAAATCAGTTATCTATCAATCAATACTTCAATTCAATTTATCCCCCCATCTCACCTGAAAATTTATAAAAACAAGCCTTATTTCCCAATTTCAATCTAGAATCACTATCTTCAAAACAATTATATATCTTATGCAGGAAATCCGAGTGCAACACTTGAGAGCCACCTACATACACAATTCGGAGAAGAGAAATGGAAGCTTTGTTGAATCAATTGAGTGAGTTTAATTAGATTTTGATTATTCAATTGATTTAAGCATTATTTCATTGTCATTTAGGTGTTAATTGTAATTGGATTTAGAGTTTGTGATTCACTCTTTCATATCTAATTATCTTTTGTGATTAAGTTTAACCTTGAAAACAATGGTGAGCTCGACGCGAATATGACCTTTTGATGTCTTTTTCATGATTTGCAGATTCTGTACGAATGTTGGAAAAAGTGCTACACATTTGTCTACATAGAAATTTGCAAGTGTTCATAACAATTCACATTTGTTCACACAGCAGTTTGTATTTGTTGACACAGTGGTTCACATTTATTCACACAGTAGTTCGCATTTTTTGATACGGTAATTTGTATTTGTTCACACAGTAGTTTGCATTTGCAAGGATCATTCAAATTTTCAATTTTAATTGTCGTTTCTGTTTCTAATCCATTTGGGGTACTAACCCATAAATATTTTTCAATTCTAGAAAATTTCTTTTTTATGCATAAAATGTGTCTAACCCTATGGTAGGAAGAGTAACCTTCAAAATTTCAGATGCCAAAAAGAGAAAAGAACACAAAAGGCAGAAGAGAGCCTACCGACAAATCCTAAAGGTAGAAAAGAAACTTCAAAAGTTGGAAGAGAAAGAAGGTATTACTAAGATCCAAGAACACTGAGAGGGGCGGGGTGAATCAATGTTCTGCCGGTAAGATAAAATTTTATGCTTTAGTACCAAACACACATAAACTGGTAAACAAATAAACATATAACTAGAAGCAAATGAACCATCCACATGAATGAACACTATAAAACATAATTTATATGTGGAAAACCTCAAAGAGGAAAAACCATGGTCGGATTTGTGACCCACAATATCAATTCATTGGCCATGTAAAAGATATTACATATAATGGGGGCTTGCACATGCAGGAAGGCATACTACCTAGAGCACACTGCTCATAACCAAAAAGTCTCACTGACTACAAGCTTCTGGTGAAGTAAAACAATGAAAGTGAATTCACAAAAAGCATCTGTTATGCCGAAAAGAATTTTGGTTATAGCTTTTCTCTGTACCTATTCATAAACCCTGAACAGTACTACTGGTATCACCTTCCCTCCAAGAATGTCTTACAAAAAATTTATATATCATTGTATGATACAACATTCACATACAAATGATCTTCACATTCCACAATCCTCATCCACAAGTTCTATCCTCGCATAACAATTAATGATTGATATCTCATAATGTCCTAACACACTGACCTATATACCCATACAAACAATATGCCTTATGTCGGCTTACAATGCATTACAAAAGATATACAATGTCGGCTTTATACAATAATTACAAAATGATTTTCTAAATAAAGCTTCCTTGATATCGGCTTCCCTGAAGTGTTGGATGTCGGTGCCAGTGTTGGTGCTGGTGTAGCCTTGAATGCTCCAATGCTGATGTTTGTCAGTAAATGCCTCATAATGCTGGTAAATGACTCCCATCAAATCTTGTTGCCATTAATGACAAAAAAATTGAATCCAATGAGTGTCAATTGCCAACAAGTATCACCCTTTGGCATTGATGGAAACACTCGTGTGAAAAATGGATTCCCTGCCGGTTCAACTAAAATATGCTCCCCTTGAGCAATACACTCCTTCTGATATTCTAATATCCTTCCCATGTGTTCCTATCAAATATTATTTTGATATTTTTCACATACATACACTCCCCCTTTGCAATCAATGCCAAAGACCGGTGAAAGAATGAAAGAATTCAGAACAAAAGAATGAATAAATACTGTTTATTTTACCAGAGCTTGACTAACTTCAAAATTTCTGGGTAAGCCTTATTCAACAATTGTAGGTATGTATCCTGGCTGGTTTTGAAAGTTTCAGAAATGGATACTAGTCCAATTAGTAAGTGTGCCAGTGTTTCCTTCTCTTTGACTTCTACCGGTGTGGGTTTAGAAATCATGTCCATACAATCTCTCTTATGTACACCCAATGAATCTAATTTGGGACTCACAAGTCCTCTAAGACTCCTTGCTCTCTGAATGATCTTTTCTTTCTCCTTCTCCAAAGCAAAAAATTGATTCTCCAAGGACAAAATTTGTCCATCAACAAATGTTGTCAGTGATGTTAATCCATCAGAAGAATTTGCAATGTTAGCTATCTTATCATACAATTCCTTCAATTTGCTATCTATATTTGCTGTAAGAATTTCTATGTTACAACAAACCCTGTAGATATTTGTCCACTATTTTAGACAAATCTCAATAAGAATGAGTTTAGCTTCAGTTTTCTTTTTCTCTATTTCAATGATTTGATCAAAAGCTTCTCTTTTAGCTATAGCGAACCTTTCTAAAGACCATCGGTCTGCTATCTACTACAGTGATTGAAAATTGTTAGATATATTCTCTGTTAGTGTTTTGAGCTTGCTGGAAGGGGTTGCTTCATCTTCAATCTTACAATCAAGAATTAATTTATGTAACATTGTAACTGATTGATCAATTATTCCCTTATCTGTTGCTCCCTCCTTTAGTAGTTTCTAAGTAGCCATCATCATTAACTCAGTTGGACTCATCTCAGTGACTGATTTCTTCTCAACCTGAGAAGTGTCAATTGCCAAAACCTTTGCCAAGGAGTCAATATTGACTTCTGGTGTAGACTCAGTTCCCTCTACCTTATCTTCTTTATCATCAGTGGCTTTGCCACTTGGTGCAGTGTCACTTATTTCCGGTGGAGTATTATCCATAATATTCCTTGTAACCTGTACATTTCCTTCCTCAAAAATGGTTTCTGTCGATATGGACTGTACACTCTCCTTAGTCGGTTGAGTCTATATATCTATAGTTACTGCCGATTTAGTCAAAATTGGAGTTGAACTACCCAAAATACCTTTTCCTTTTGATTTATCAGGAATGGTGGAAGTTGTTGCCTTAACAAACTCTTCCTCAAATGTGAGAAAGTCTAGATTCTTTTGGAAGAAGTTTGCCCAACCCTCATTGGTCTCATTTATCACTTCATTAACTCTGCCCATCATTAGGCTTATCTACCAGGGTTTGTTACTGAAAACTATCCTATTAGTAACATCAATACATCTCTTCATTTCATCATTACTAATAGCACCACATAAAGTCAAAAGTTCTACCTCTTTGATCTCCCTATCCCTCTTGACTGCATCAAGTCTTCTAGCATCTAGTTTATTGTACAATGATAGAGGTATTTCCTTCAAAATTTCTACTAAGGATTTCTTATAAATGTCCATATGTAATAAAATTGCCTCTTCTATCTCATTCTGCTCATTTTCTTCTAAATTCTCATAATACATAGATACATTTTTCAAAATTCCATCTTTTGTAATTTCATCAATTAACTCAACATAGGTCATTTTGGCCTTACCGGACTCAGTATCATCACTCTTCTTCTTTTTGCTAGGGGTTGCTAGAGTAGATGTAATTGGTTTCTTCTTTTGTGTAGGCTTACTTGCCAGAGGTGGGGGGGCAGTAGGTTTTGTTACCTTTCTGACAAGTCTCCTCCTTGGCTCCACCTTCTTCTGCTCTACCTATGGTTGATCTTCCTTCTTCCTCTGTGCTTCTGAAAGATAGAGGTTCATTGTCCTTAGGGTTAGAATCAGAAGTGATGGTGGAAATGTAAGATTTAGGCTTCTTCACTTCTAGAGTACTAGCCGTTGCCCATTCTCTTGTCGATTTAGATCCAGAACCCATTTTAGTATCAATTCTGTGCATGACATTTTGTACAAAAGTAGACATGTTTTCTATTTTCTTCTCCCTTCTCTTCCTGTTAAAGCCATTTTTGACTTCCAGGGCCTTCTCTTCTGCTGTGCAAAAATTTGTGGTCTTGTCATCCAATGGGGCTTCTAGCAACATTTTTGCATAGAGGTCTAGGATGTTGTCATCCACCTCATATCCAAGCTTTGTGATCCAGATGGTCCTTGATTCAACTACCTCCATAAGGGTTTCATCAGTCTTCACCATGAAACAGATATCAGTGGAGTATTTCTCCACAATGTTGTTTGATAACCTCTCCCTCCGTCTCATATTTTCCTAAAATATTTTAAAGTAACCCCAAAGTTTTTCTTCTTTGCCGATACCAGGATCGGTGATTGCTTCCTTGATCTGCATACCTATCGGTATGTCATGAGCCCAACGCTTCTTTCCAAGACCAGATATCTCATTCATGAAGTAAAGAACCAGACATAAAATGAGATTTTCATATCTAAAAGTTCCTTTGTTAACTCCTTTGATCTTTCCAAGATTTAACATTAACTCACTCCTCAACCATTCACATAAATCATATTTTGCATCATTCCTCAGCATCTGATATGCAACATGAAAGCAAGAACTAGCAACAGAATTCAATCGGCTAGATTGAGTTACCTTATAATTGATTATCATACTTGCAAATTTCACATCAGCGTCAGTGATTGTGCTAATCCTCATTGATCTGTGATCATGAGTTGCACTAGTGAGTTTCTCGACCTTTGAGTTAGAAATTTTCTTACCAGGTTCTTGTCCGACCTTGGGTAAGTCACTGACCTCTTGAATAGCCTCCTTGGTGATCATTTAAGGCTGATCCAGGAAGATAAATTCATTGTGAACCCTACTCAAAATGTATCTGATGATTTCATCCTTGAATTCTGGTATGTTCAAAATACTAGTTAACCCTAGGTCCTCAATTACTTTGAATTTCGGCTTGATGGTTCCAGAGCTTCCCAGTATCACAGATTGATACATGCTTTTTATATCCTCTGTGCCTATATCCTCCAGGGTGTAGTGAATGTATGCCCTTATGTTTTCAACATACATCACGCCATCAGGAACCCTAGAAAATGCTCCCGCAGAGTCTTCCTTTTTAGCAATCATGGGAACCTCCTTGAATATGGACCTCAACCTATCCTTAACCTCGAAAATAGTGGGATTTGCAATGAAATGAGGAGTTGAATATCTAGATGCCATTTCAAAGAATACCTGAAAGTGAATGTCAGTTGGAAGATTGATTGCTTCTCAGATAACTGCTCGAAATCCTTTTAGAATGTCTTTGCTCGCTCTTAATTCGCCTAAAATTTTCCTTTCTTCACTCTGAATTCTTGAATGCTTGGTGAGGGAAAATGAATCCACTTACCCATTTTATCAGCAAATAAAACCCTAATCTTTCACTTTCATAAATGCTTTACGAACTACCCTATTGGATGCCAGTTTCATAGTCTTGTGCCATGTGAACCTTCATCAATGATGAACACAACTCTCCAGCTCACTTCCAGATCTCCTTAGATCTCCTCCAGGGTAATATGAGAGATTTTGCAATGAGTTTTCCAACCCCTAAGTCTTATGCGTCAATTATCGATGGAATTTCCTACCGGTGGAGGAATGCCCTATTCTACCTGTGGAGTTACTGGTGTAGATCCATCTCCACTTGGTCCTTCAGATTTTCTAACTCATCTTTTGGTATGATCTTTTTGTATTTCATCTACCTTATTTCCTTTCTCATTATCTTTATCATTGCTAATTGGTTGAGTCTTGCTTTTGTAGTACTTAGAAATATGACCTATTTTTTTGCATGCATAACATGTAACGTTGTTCTTCTAAATTGCTTTGACATGTCCGATATCATTCCTTGACCTACAATGATTATCAAAATGTCCAAAATTTCCACATTCATGACATTTAACATTCATTCTGTAGTCTTCTGACTTATGACCATACTTCTTGCAATTTGTGCATTGACCAGGAACATAATTGTAGTTTTGATTTTCTCTATTTCTACATTGTTTATCCATATGCCCAATTTTATTTCAAATAAAACATCTACCATTGAATTTATAAGCATTAGATTTCCTTAATGGTTTCCTCTGTTATGATGAGTTCTACACACTGATTGTCTGATCTGCAGTACCAGAGCTTTCACCTTATACAAATCCAAGTCCTCTAGAATCATCACTATTCCTTTGTCCTTTCAACAAGTCATCTAATTGTGTAGAACTGATCCTAAAATTTTCTTTGTACTCACTAGCAGTAGTTAGATAATCTCTCAAAGATATTACTTGTCTTTCAAGTTCTTGTTCATTATTTTGGGATTGTACCAAACTAGTTTTCAACATATCATTCTCATGAGCCAATCTGTCACATTCCTCAGATTTGTTCTTTAGAGATGTAGCAAGATTTTCTTCTTTCTTCTTTCTATCCTTAATATCCTTAAACATCCTCATTGTTAGGTCTTGCATTTCAATTTGCATGAGCCTGTTTGCTTGACTTAGTTTCTGACATTGTTCCTTGAGAGCATTATCATTATCTTGTTTTTGCAAAAGTTCATTCCTTCTAGTTTGAGTAGATGATAAGCTTTCTTGCAAGACAAGAATAAATTTATATGCAGAATTCAGTTTATTTTGTAGTTTCAAGTTCTTCATCCTTTCAACATCATAATCCTCAAGAGCCATCTCAAGTTGGTTCTCCATAGCCATGCCTAAAGATTCTGGTTTTAGGATCTTCCTCAAGCTGTTAAACTTCCTCTGAGGCACCAGGCTCTGATACCAAATTTTGGGATCCAAGAACACTGAGAGGGGGGGGGGGTGAATCAGTGTTCTACCAATAAGATAATATTTTATGCTTTTATACCAAGAACACATAAACCGGTAAACAAATAAACATATAGCTAGAAGCAAATGAACCATCCACATGAGTGAACACCATAACACACATAATTTATACGTGGAAAACCTCAAAGAGGAAAAACCATGGTGGGATTTGTGACCCACAATATCAATTCACTGGCCATATGAAAGATATTACATGTAATGGGAACCTGCACATGCAGGAAGGCACACTGCCTAGAGAACACTGCTCATCACTAAAGAGTCTCACTGACTACAAGCTTCTTCTGAAGTAAAATAATGAAACTCAACTCACAAAATGGATCTATTATGCCAAAAAGAGTTCCGATTATAGCTCTTCTCTGTACCAATTCATAAAACCTGAACACTACTACCGGTATCAACTTCCCTCTAAGAATGTCTTACAAAACATTTATAGATCATTTCATGATACAACATTCACATACAAATGATCTTCACATTCCACAATCCTCATCCACAAGTTCTATCCTCGCATAACAATTAATGATTGATATCTCATAATGTCCTAACACACTGACCTATATACCCATATAAATAATATGCCTTATGTTGGCTTACAATTCATTACAAAAGATATACAATGTTGTCTTTATACTATAATTACAAAATGATTTTCTAAATAAATCTTCCTTGATGTCGGCTTCCCTGAAGTGTTGGATGTCGGTGTCGGTGTAGCCCTGAATGCTCCAATGTCGATGTCTGTCGGTAAATGCCTCATAATGCCAGTAAATGAATCCCATCAAATCTTGTTGGCATCAATGACAACAAAATGAATCCAATGAGTGTCAATTGCCAATAGATATATCTCTATGCCACTACACTATGAACCAATTCTCGAAGAAATTTGATATCTATGATGACATCGAAATCCAAGGCAACCTAATATGGAAGGATTTTGTAAAACCCAACTTCTATCATCTACCTTTTTCTTTTGTGCTTAAGTAATCCATATTTGTGCAGATAGTGATTCACATTTATGCAGATAAAATTTTGCATTTGTGCAAACATAAATTTGCATTTGTCCACACAGGAATTTGCAATTGTGCAGATGCTAGTTCGCATTTGTCAGAAACCAACAAAGGATTAATGTTCTATCTTTTCTTGATTCTCTGTCATTATAATAAGCTATTCCAATAGACAGTGAAGTCAATTCTATAACTGAAAGAGAAAATTAGGCTTGTGAGCCTACAATGTGTTAAGTTTTTTCATGAGTTTTTGCAGGGATAACTAGACCTAGTTTAGCTAATACTTACTATGGTGCTCTTTAAAAAGAACAAAAACAAACTTCTTGTTATTTATCTCATCATTGCTTTGTTGGTTAAAATCAACATCATTCTTTTTTGTAGCAACATCTCCAAATAGTTTTGAAAATGTTGCAATGAAGTGATAAAAAGAAAGCTCTTGTTTTTCATGTTTCCAAGGTGATAGGCATATGCTCTCCCCTTAATTGGGTGACCAAAAAGCTAGACCCACCTTTCATCATTTCTATCAATTTTTGTAATAGGATAAAACCCTTAGTAGGTCTTCCTCCCAAGTATCCCATAAGGCCAAGTGAGAGGAAATGACGTAAATGGCAACGACTAATGCCGAGTAATCCAATCCACAATAAATAAATATTTTTGCAATGAAAATTGTAAGAAACAAGTGTTACATGTTGTCATAATAGCGTCATGCCTCCCTCAGTGCCTATATGGTACGAGAAAATTTGTAGAGCATAACCTCTACAAAATGGGAGACCTCCTTAATGGAGCGAAAAATACTGCTGATTATGACCACTCGAATGGAACCTTGACTAATATCTTTAGAAACTTAGAGGCCAATCTGAGTTAGTAACATAACACTTATATTATCATAGTGCAAGGGTGGGTAAGAATCCACCCCCAAGACACTCACCATATATCTCCTAGGAAAACATGCCAATTGATGAGCAATGCTCTTTGGTTCAACTTCGAGACAAAGGCAAAAAAATAGGTGCACCCTAGGGTGTGACAGGGTTGTTTGATTTGATGGAGTATCAAGATGTGGGTTGTGATATTAGTTGTGACCTTTTGATTCTAGAAGAGTCTAATTGTTTTATGATTGTATGACCAACATTTATAAAAAACAAATGAGGTTTAAAAAGACCCCAACAATCATTAGGATTTGAAAAGATCCTTTAAACAAAGCTCTCTTTGGTTTATTCAAATTGTTCTCTTACTTTTCTATTGTGTCTTATGCTACACTTTCAAAAGATCAAAAATTCACAATATAGTTAAAACAAAGTAAAAACAATCAGGTCTTGTCACAAATCTTTCAACCACCAACACAGTTTGAAACTTCAAGGAAAAACATTACAACATCCAATGTCCACAACAACAAATCAACCAAACATCATGGAATGGTATTATGCATTTCATAGGTAAGGTGAAGAATTCATCCCTTCCATTCCTATTCTATCGTCATCCATAGAAATCTTGGCTCAAGAAATTAAGACTTTGCAATAACAAATGATAGACATGACTAGTCCTAACAACCATAGGGGTTGGTTAGAAAAAATGATGAGGGAAGTGACAATCACGATACTTCTAATAAAAGTGGAATCATTATCAAGCCAAAGTTATTTTTCTTGTGAGACCATTCAAACATTCCAACCTAAAATATTCAATAAAATCACTCCTACTTTAGTTTAACCAACATTAGAGTCATGTCAACCTTCTTTTTCTTTCAAGTCAACATATAAATCATACCAATCACATCAACCCAATATTTAAACCCCTTTCAACCAAAATCAAATCTCATTCAACCACAGTCCAAATCAATCATATCTATCCACCATTTCATCATCCCCTGAAGTCACAGAAGAGAAGTCCACATCATCTCTATCTAATAACATAATCTCCCAAGGGCTATCCATCATACAAATCCAATCTAATCCAAGTCATGATGCTAGTCCTTTCCATGCTTTAGAAATTCAAGATCTAATGCCACCATATATTCTATTTCCAAGAAAACCCACTTTAGAGAGCCTCATTCAAAATCCTTTCTCATCAGGCCAAAGTGTTGAAACCTTCTAAAAATATCCCATGCATATCCAAACTCCTTCCCGTGTCAAGAGGATAATCCAAAATCAGAAGAAATCGGTCATGAAATAAATCAAGATCAAGAACAAACCCTTCCATCCTACCCAATTTTTGATCAAGATCCCACCAACCAAGAATCTTATGATGATCCCCTCATTCTTTTCTATTCCATTCATAATAACACCCTTTTATCTCAAGAGATAGATGTTCTTTCAAGTTCCATCCAACATCCACCTCCTAAGAAATATCAGGACATCTCTTCCATCCATCCTAATAATCCCTTCCCAAGTCAAGATCAAAGTCTTCCTTCACCTTTATGTCCTAAGCAAGATCCCTCCATACCTTAATCTCCATGTCATAATCCTTCATGTTCCTCACAAGATTCTTTCTCAAATGATCTTACCATTTCTCCTAGTCCCCCTCGTGATCCCAATCCCTCTACACAAGTTGTTCATGAACCCCTTATCAATGAAATCACCAATCCAAATCATACTACAGAGAACAATTTATCAATGATTGTATGTCATTTTCACATGCCAATGTGGTGACAAAAATAAGCATAACACCCATTAATGAGGTCAACACATGGTTAGCTTTACCATCCTCTTCATGTTCATCAATAGAAACATGCATAGTACCCACTCATGTCACAACTTAAGAACCATAATCTATTTGCCTCACACACTCATACTTGATAGACCAGGGACAATAAGATCTACCACAACTATATTAGTTTGAAAATAATGAGGCTATATTTGAGCTGTACATGAAATACACCCAACTGAATATTCTATTGAAAAAGAAAGGTTTATCCAACTTTTAAAACATAGACCAATGAACTACCTACACAAAAATTCTTGATCCCATGAACAACGTGCACCTTAAAAGATATTACATCTAAGGGTTGGGTTAATTTAGTCTTTAATTTCTGCATTTTCTTTCCAACATTGCATCTCATATAGTTTATTTTCTCACATCACATTCACATTGCATTCATAACATATAGTTTCTTCTTGCGCATATAGTTGCATCAATAAAACAAAATTATTGTTTGAGTCATTGACCTATCTACATTTAAAGGAATGAAGGTTGTCTCACTTCCTAGATACTAGTACATGAAGTTTTTAGGAAGTCTTAGGTCATTCATCTTCAACGTCACCTTGTGATTGATATTGATCTATGGTTGTGTAGAGGTCTCACTATTGAGTCTTGTTACCCAAAATCTATCAATTTTTATATCTCACACATTAATCATAGCTCTAAGTCATTATAGATACCTAGTTGGTCACGTGGCTAGTGAAAAATCCAAAATTCTACTTTAGTGCCATTGCAATTGTCATACCCAAGTAGGTTTTCTTGGTTACAAGTCAAGGCAAAAAAAAAAAAAAAAAAAAGTGCTATGTCGAAATAAATATCAAAACATCATGGCCAAAAGATCAAAGATATATAACTGAAATATCCTGCATAAAAGTGAAATAAAAGCTTGACTATGGGAACATGCAAGTAACTCCATCAAGGCTATAGACACTTGTTGGAAATAGAGCAATATTTGAGAGATTATAATTTATAACCTCGACAGGGCTATAGATGTCTGACTGGCAGTGAGGCTCTATCCAGGATGCTTTTGAAGTTAGAATAGCTCAAATCGCTAGTCGCATAGGATTCCAAGAGTCTCTAATGGTTATAAATGTTAAAATAGACTCAACTACACACACATGGTCGAAAGAAGATCAAAGTTTAAATAATCGATGTAGAAGTTTTATGCACCTGCATTCATAAATCTTGGTTACATAGTGTGTTAAGTTGGATGGTCCTAGGTTTTCTGAGAACAAATTGAACTCTTATCTCTGAAAATTTTTGCACCTTTAATTCAATTAGTGCATTTCAGAATGAAAAATGCATGCAATCATCCTTGTTTGAATAGGAAATGCATCTTCATCTTGCATACTACATTAGCATAGGTCATCCCTAAATTCATTGTCTCCACATGCATCACCTAGATCACCATGTCATACAGGTCTGCATACTAGGGGCATAGCTAACAACTCCTAAAAATTAGATAAAGTCTTGAAAAAATCATAAAAATTAGATAAAGTCCTGAAAAAATTATAAAAATTAGATAAAGACTTGAAAATATCATAAAAATCAAATAAAGTCTTGAAAAAATCATAAAAATCATAGAAAGTCCTGAAAACAAATCCTAAAAAATAGGATAAAGACCTGAAAAAATCATAAAAAGATGCTAAACAAATACCAAAAAACATCGGAAAAAACAAAAATAAAAAACATTCAAAACATGATCCTAAAAAAAAGCACAAAAACATAAAAAAATCAGAAAATACCAAAAACATCGAAAAATCCAACAAAATCCTAAAAATCAGATAAAATCCAACAAAATACCAAAAACATAAAAAATCCAACAAAATACCAAAAACATCAAAAAATCCAACAAAAACATTCGAAAAACGATCCTGAAAAAAGCACAAAAACATCAAAAAATAAAAATTCAACCAAAAACATTCGAAAATGATCCACAAAATCCAAAAACATAAAAAAAATCAATCAATCAGAAAACTTGCAATAAAATGTCTCGCGAGAAACAAATACCCTAGTAGATATCCAACAATTACTTCACACGAAGTTCAACAAAGGATATAACTATCTTATAAAAAATCTGCAACAAAACTGATTAAACTGTCTTATCAATTGATCAATATCTATATCAATGTGATCATTATCTTGTCTTAAACGGAAGAGGATACACTCGAAATCAGATAGATCAGTCTTAAATGGGGTCCACAACTTTATGAGATCGGACATTATCAACCATCACATCTATCATGTGTGTAAAGTAGGATACCTGCAGCTGCAACACAAACACTCAATAGATCATTACAAGCATGGTTAGCAAATTGAAATGAAATGAAAGATAAACCATGATAAAGTGACCTATTGCCTCCTAAGAGATGTGAGTATGGATTTGCTCTTAGATATGGATAAGCAATCGCAGTGACTTGACTACACCTAGACAAAGGATTTGAAATGATGCTAATATGCAAGCTAGATGAGATTAATTATGCTAGATTGATCAAAGAGTCTAATTAAGCTAATGATATGCATGATTGAGCTATGATGATGATGTAATTAAGCTAGAATAGAGATTGATTAAGCTACATGATTCAACAATCATGCTAGAAAATGATCAAATTAAGCTAGACCTAATATGCAATTGCCTCTAATAACAATGCTTAAATCATATGCTAAAATGGATATTCCTATAGTAACAATGCCTAAAATGATATGAGATGGGATGTTCCTATAGTAACAATGCATAAGATGAAAATGAGATGGGATCCTTTGTGCTCCAAAATGGGGGTTATTTATAGGATTTCCAAGGCCAGGGGTGAGGTGGCAGGAATCAATGGTCAAGATTGAGTCTGAAGATATTAAGGGTGAAATTAGAGGAGGTTGGAGAAGAGGTTGGAGGGAGGGACACTTGTCATCTTTGTGGTGACAAGTGTCAAGGAGCCTTGCTCATAAGAGGGCAAGTGTCCAAGGGAGGAGACATGTGGCATAAGTGCCATGTGTCTTAAGGGGAGAATATCCAAAACATAGGAGATTAGGATGTTAGGAGGCAGGTGGGTAATTTAAATTTAAAAATTCAAATAATAAGAAAAGGCTAATTAAATTTCAACAACTCATAAATTGATTTGTTTTAATTAATTAGGGGATTAGAAGGAATGAGTTGAATGGGGGGGATTAATTAATCAAAGGGGACTATTAAAATGAACCTATTAAATAAATCCTTAGATTTATTAATAAGTAGATGAATGGGAGAATTTAATCAAATTCCTAATGAATTCAAATAAATTGGGAAGGGGGATTAATTAAATAATTGCTTAATTAATTAATTATTTTCAGACCATTTTAGGTGTGTACATTTTGCCCCTCTTTGAAGCGAGGTGTGATGATGCGTTGATTCAAAGAATAATCTCATTTTGATGATGTTGATGCAATATTGGTTCAATAGGATGCCCCAGACATTGATTGATAAATTGTGGTATGATGATGCCCCCTCAGGAGATCAATTGAGATAATTGACCTTTGAAGTGTTTAAATCTTTATGAAATTGATTTCTCGATTAGAAATGATTTGATTTCTACAACGTTGATTGATGAAAGCACGAGTTCTTTGATCATAATGATGTGGTTCTGGATGTGATGATTGATAAATATTGATTGAATTGATAAGATTGATGAGATCGAGAGCTAGTCTAGTTTCAAAAATGACACCTCCTGTATAAGACAAAGATTATCAAAGCATCTTGTTTTAGGAATGATGTATCCTTTATAAGACTTGATCAGAACTTCTAGTTCTAGGAAAGATACATCCTATATAAGACATGATAGAATAGATCAGATGTGATCGATTGATAGAATTGATAAGGTTGATTGGATAAACAACTGACATTTTGTTGATATCAGGTTGCAGGAAGATTCAGATATGTTGATGTTGGTACATTTGAGGGAGTAGCATAAAATTTGTGCTAGGTCGATAATATCTAGGGAGAGATGAGTCATCATTCTAATTGTGTATACATCTATGATGAGACATTGATGATTCCTGTGATAGATTTTGGCCTTGGATGAGATGAGCTTTTGTGATCCCATGCAAGAATGAAATGCAAGCTAAATTCAAATGCAAAGCTACGATTTGACCAGTCACTGGGTTATTGCGTTTTGTCATCATTGAGATTATTAAAATGTGGGAAGTGAGTGCAAACATCAATGGTATAATTGAACCATGATGACATGAGCACTAATTTACTAGAATTTGATATTGCAAGTTAGCACAAGCATCGAGGTATAATTAAACCAAGATGACTTGAGTGCTGCTTGTGTAAAACAAGCATGATTAACCATTTCTATACACAAGTTCAAAATGTCTTCGATGATACTTTGATGATCATGTCTCGAGACCAATTTGCACATATTAATGATTAATTTATAGACAATAGACAAGAAAAATATCATGTTCCTTCCTTGTTCCTCTAGTCAAAGACATCCTGAAGTGACTCAGAAATCATGATAGCAAAAAATCAAGATAAAATAGTTGAACCATAATGTTAAAATCAATATGAAAAAGATATCATCCATTGAAAAGTGTGTGATGTGCTTAGATTGGCACGTGATAGTTTGATAGTTGATAATTTGGTCTTGTGTTCAACATTAGATGCATCTCAATTTTTGTTTGACAAAAGTTGTCTAACTATTGTTCTACCTGTTTGATGAAGCTCAAAACGATCGAAATTGTTTGCCCCCGGCTAGGTGCAGGATTTTTCCCCAAGCCTAGAAACAAATTTATTATGATATACCCAATGATCCAAACCATGGCAAGAAACTAGCTGCGATGCTTGTGTATGTACAAAGACTTTATTATGGATGTGAACAATGCTGATGGAAAATGAATGCAAGCGGAAGGATGCACGAACTAATAGATGGAAGAGATAGCTGACAGATAGCGCCTGTTGCCAGGTTTTTGCCATCTGTGTTTATTGCGCTTTTTCTCATATTTGATTTTTTGTCTGTTTATTTTAGCTATTTTTGTTGTTTTTGATTTTTTTGCTTTTCCACTGTTTTTGAATTTTTCTACTTTTTCACTATTTTTGGATTTTTCTGCTTTTCCATTGTTTTTGGATTTTTTTGCTTTTCCACTATTTTTGACTTTTTAGACATAAAACTTCTTCAAATGCATGCTATTGATGGATTCTTTGAGTTGATCTCCATCTTGTGTTGATAGATGATATGCTCATGATCCAAATATTGTTGTGACCACAAATAAACCTAACCAGTTTGGTTCAAACTTCCCTTTCTTTTCTCAATCTGCCTTGTTGCATGGATTTTCCTTTAGTACTATTTCTCCAAGTTGAAAGCCTCTTGGTTTAACCTTTTGATTATAACTATGACACATTCCATGTTGATATACCTTTAAATGATCAAATTTATTTTGTCTTCATTCATGTATCAATTCTAACTCTTGCAATCTAGATACTCATTGTTCTTCATCTAGGATAAGGCCTTTTAATGATACTCGTAGAGAAGGTATCTCTACTTCTATTGGAAATATTGCTTCTGATCCATAGACAAGAGAGAAAGATGTGACACCTTTTGGTGTGTGGATACTGGTATGGTAGGCCCATAGGGCTTGGTTCAATTGAATATGCCAATCTATGCCAACATCATTTATAGTCTTTTTGAGGATTTTTAGAATTTTTTCTGTTTGATGCTTCTACTTGTCCATTCCCTTGTGGATAGTAGGGTGTGGATAATCTATGTTGGATCTTGAATTTCTCACATAGCTCTTATACATCTTGGTTCTTGAAGGGTCACCCATTATCAATGATAGTGGTCATGGGTATGCCATAGCGACATATGATATAGTTCAAAATAAGTGCAATAATTTATTTTCCTATGATATTGATGAGAGGTACTGTCTCAATCCATTTTGTGAAATATTTTGTAGCTTCAAGGATGAATTTGTGACCATTGGATGAAGAAGGATTTATCTTTCCTACTAGATCAAGAACCCATTAGCAGAAAGGCCAAGATGTTGTCAAAGCATGAAGTTCTTGTGCATGTGCATGAATTAAATTTCCATGGATCTGACATTGTTTTCATGTTTTAGCTATTTGAAAAGAATCTCGTTCCATAGTTGGCCAATAATAGCCCAAGTGTATGAGTTTTCTCAAAAGGGTAAGACACTTGAATGAGTGCCACAAATGTTGTCATAGACTTCATTTAAGGCCTTCTCAAATTATTCTTGCTCGAGACATCTTAAGAGAGTACTGTCTAGACCTCATTTGAAATGGGTATCCGTGACAAGAGTATAATAGGATGATTGGCGGATAAAGTTTCTCTTTTGGTTTTTTGACAAGTCAGGAGGGAGGGTGTTATCTTTTAGGTATGTATAAATTTGGCCATAGCGGAATGAATTATGCCCAACAAGGTGACATATAATTTGGGAATTAGTACAATTATGAGTAGGGTAAAACAATTCGTAATGCTCTTGATTTTCCTGTGTCTGCAATAGAGAAGCAAGTGTTGCCATGGCGTCTATTACTTTTTTATCATTCCGTGGAATCTGCTAAAAAGTTATTTTGATAAATTATTTCTTTACATCATCAACCATCCTCTTATAAGGCATTAACTTTTCATCCTTTGTTTGATAATCATCATTGATTTGATTGATGACGAGCTAAGAGTCTTCGAAGACCTGGAGTTGTGTAATGTTTTACTCTATGGCCATCTTGATTCCTGTGACCAAAGCTTCATATTCTATTGTATTGTTGGTGCATGGAAAGCTTGATTTATACACCTTGTGGTGTGATGAATCAAATTCCTTCTCCTGATCCATGTTGTGTAAATCATCCATCAAAATATAATTGCCATGTCTTGTGGTCACCATTAGGATACTAGCATCGGGAAATTCAATGTGTGAAGGACGATCATCTGGAAGTAGTGCCTTTGCTAGTTGGTTGGCAATGACTTTCCCTTTGATATCTTTTATATCTACATATTCAATATCAAACTCACTTAGGATCATGACCCATTTTTCTAGTCTTCTTGTCAATGTCACCTTGCTGAGAAAATACTTCAATGGATCGATTTTAACAATTAATTTGATGGAGTGATATAGTAGATAGTGTCTTAATTTTTGAGAGGCAAACACTACCACCAAGCATGCTTTTTCTATTGGTGAATAGTTGATCTTGTATCTTACTAATATTCTGTTGATCTAGTAAATGGCTCGTTCTTTTCCTTTATTGTCCTATTGTGCAAGCAAAACTCCTAATGATACTTTGATGGTTGATACATATAGTAACAACAAATTTCCTAGAATTGGTGACATTAGGATGGGTGGTTGCATGAGATAGACCTTGATCTTGTTGAATATATCCTCACATTGATGGTCTCACTTGAAATTAACATTTTTGTGCAATAGATGAGTAAATGGTTGTCATTTATCTGCTAGTAGAGCAACACAACTTCTGATTGACTGTAGTCTTCCTTGGAGTGATCTTAGTTGACTGATATTCCTAGGAGATGCCATTTCCATGATTGCTTTGACCTTAGCTGGATCGACTTCAATACCCCAAGCTGAAACAATGTATCCCAGTAACTTACCTGAAGTAACACTGAAGGCACATTTCTTGGGATTGAGTCGTAGCTTGTACTATTCTAACCTGTCAAAGATCTTGTCCAGTATACCTATACGGTCTTCTCTATTGTATGATTTGGCTAGTATGTCATCCACATAGTCTTCCATGAATGTATGCATCATGTCATGGAATATCATTTTCATAGCTCTTTGATATGTAGCCCCTGCATTCTTTAGTCCAAAAGGCATGTCGTTCCAGCATAAAGTACCCCACAAACATGTGAAAGTTGTCTTTTCTTGATCTTCAGGTGCTATTTTAATCTGATAGTATCCAGAGAAACCATCCATTAGAGAAAACATGGAGTATCCAACAGTTAAATATACAATGATGTCAATGTTAGGCAAATGAAAGTCATCCTTTGGACATGCATTATTAATATCTTCAAAGTCTGTGCATACTCTGATACTTTTATCTAGTTTGAAAAGAGGAACGATGTTTGATACCCATTAAGGATATGCTATAGGTTTGATGAATCCCACATCCAGTAATTTCTTTAATTCCGCTTTGACAAGAAGAGCGATATGAGGATGCATTTTCCTTAATTTATATTTAATTGGTTTGGCTGTTGGAGTGACATTTAAGTGATGCATAATAAGATCTAGATTCAACCCTGGCTTGTCTGCATATGACCAGGAAAAACTAATTTGATGTCATTTGAAGAATGTCATATATTGCTACATTTCTTTCTCTGATAGAGAAGTTGTTGGATATAGAATCTTTGGTTGCTCTATTGTGCCAATACTAACTACCTCTGCTGGTTCGATCAAAATGGATGACCTTTATTGATAGTGTTGCCCCTTTTTTTATTTTTCGTTTATAGCCTATCAAAAAAAGGGGCAATTATTTTCCTAGGACTTAAGTCTTCATTAAACGAGCTTCGTACTCTTTCGTCGAACCTTTAATAAAGTTCACAATTTGAGTTCAAGAGAAATGCGTTCCATAAAGTTCCAAGTTGTCATTAGCATAGTCATTGAACTTGAACTTTGAACCTTTTTGGTTCAAGGTTTAAGGTTCAATCGGTCTTTTGTTTTGTGTTTTGCGGCTCTCTCTTTAGTACTAGTCTACTGGTCGCCTTGAACTTGAACCATTGAACTTTTGTTTTGAAACGGTTCAAGGTTCAAGGTTCACAGTTCACCAGGTTGAAACAGTTCAATCAGGTATGAAGATGCAGGTTCAGCAGTCCAGTTCAAAAGTGTGGCAGTGCATTTTAGATTTTGCATCAAAAATTTCAACCAGATTCAAAAAAAGGTTCAGGTTGGTTCAATGGTTCAAGAAGGTTCAACTATTTTTATAACTTCAATAAATTTTAATGATCAATGTTTTGAAGGCACAGGTTCAATCTCAGAGTTTCAAAGTTGTAAACTCAGCCTCTCAATTCACAGGCTTTCAAAAGGATCAAAAGATTGGGCCTGACTTGAAATTCTCAAACTCCAAACATCAGTGACTCCCTACATTCACAAGATACATTGAGAATGAAATCATTTGTAGTTTCCAAGTAACTTGTTCTCTGATTAGATTTGGTTGGTGACTTACTATTTACTACCATTGGTTGTGTGCTGCCTGTGAGAGAAGTTACCGTCGAACTCATGAAGGATAAGATTGTTGAGTTTTCCAAATCTTCATGGAAATAGATGCTTCCCTGTATGCCAACCATAGGAATGGATTCAACAGTATCCATTAGATGTTCATATCCACATGATCTAATATGAGGCCATTGTTAAAGAAAGTTATGGTGCAGAGTGTTTGAGAGCAAAAGATGTGAAAGTCCCTGAGAACATTATTTTGGCAAGTCTGATTTTATGACAGACATATAGACCCTCACACAGTAGAAAATATATTTTGACTCAGACATTAGTTTTAAAATCTCTCTGGTCAGAATGTAGAAAACTAGATTTTAGCGAACATATCCAAAATTGAGAAAGATCCAACGGTGGAAAACAAAGTTATGGCCCCCGCACTGAGACATACTTTGACTGTCATAATTTTTTTTTTTAGTTCGCCCAACATAAAGAGTTTTTCATTTTGGGTTGATACAAAGTGCCACATGTCTAGATATTGTTAAACATGTCATTTATTTTCTAATCTACATAATTGTAAACTTTTAAACCAAAGTTTATAAAGATTGGGAATGCAAAAAAAAAGAGGGAAAAAAAAGCATTGGAAATGAATGAAGAATTAAAAATATTTTCAAGAATTAGTTATCTTCAAAACTGAAAAAGTTATGCTAACCGAAAGCAGCGGGGCACAAAACATTATTTATGGGAAGATTTTCAAAGAAAAAGGGTTCCAATCTTTGTTGGGAAGTCTGTGTGCTGCTGACAGAGAAGAGGTTATTTCTGAGTTTTTAATTGTAGCAGGGAGCATGTTTTCTTTTCCTACAGTTGTAATGTACAAAACTTGAGTCTTTGAACTCATTTTGATATTGAAGGAATGGAGAAGGCATTCAAGAGTCTTTGAATTCTTTACTGCTGTCTTCAGATTCTCATTAATATTGTTTTTCAGTACCATTCTTGTCATGACAAGCTGTAGATGTGATTAATTTTGAAACTTTGTTTTCAGATTGAGTTACCTCTTGGGAAGGATATGTGCTCCTACCTCTTTAGTTATTTTCTAAGGGTGTTGGTAATATGAACTGTGTTTTCTTTTTCCTGCATTCACTTTATTTAGTATTCAGTCATCTTCACATTTACTTCGTGATTATGAGTAGGTGTTAGTGCCTTTAGTTGCTTTCCAGTTAAAAGCAAATGTGTGGTTTAAAACCAATTAATTTATTGAATATCTGACTGGTGAGCTGTACCCTGTAAAATTCAGAGGAAGATTATCAATCTCATGATAATCGATCCAACTGTTAGTGCTTTTTTTGTTTTTCATTTTGGGCATTGGGAGTTAATTTGCATATTCATTGTTGAAGGACAAATCTATTTACTAACAGATAGTACTTAGGTAAAGTGTCAAATCTCCCATCTTCTAGCACCTCGAGGAGGTTTTCACCATTAGATGTGTCCTGTCTTTTAAATTTTTCCTGGTCTAATGTTGCCAATAAATGGTTTTCAGTACTAGACCTGATATTGTTTTCTTTATTTTCACTTTTGCGACTAGGAGATTTGGCACCCACTTGATTGGAAGATGCGCTGGAGAAATCCCTAGTGAAATTTGTTGCGGGTTCGATTGCATTAAGATATAAGGATATGGCATGGTCATTAGGAAAGGTATCAATATTGGTATGTCTCTCATTTTACCAGTCAATAAGTTCAGGATGGATTAGAGGTAAGGGTTCCTCAGGTTGAATCGTTTCAAAGATATTAGGGGTCATGATAGAGATGTCAGAGCTTTCAATATATATTTCAATGTCTAGAACGATGTACTCTCATCAGAATGAACTCTCACAAGTAGCTCCTGATTGTCCTCGATTAAGACCAAGTCAAGCAAATGTGACTCTGATTCAAGTAGGCTAGTTCCTAACATTTGTCCTGCATACACATGAACTACATCGAAACCTACATATTCTTCTTCCCTTTCAATTGCAAGTTTCTCTTGTCTATTATCATGTTCATCTTGTTGTTTGCTAGAAGATGTGTCCTCATGTAGAGTAATTTGTCCATACCCTAAGCTTGATTTATCTATAGCTTGTTGAGCATGAGGTTCTAAGATACCTTCTTTTCTTTTCTTTGTCTATAGCACATCTTTGTCTTGTGTTTCCTCATATAATGTCCCAACACTGATAAATGCTCCATCAAATATAGGAATATTTTTCACAATGGGTTGTTGTTTAGAGTTTGATGTTTTTTCATAATATTCAGAAGAAAGTGGTATATGTGATATGAATATTCTCTGTTCCCTCAATCTCTTATCTATATTTATTTTTCCATGCTTGACAAAGTTGAGGCAAATGATTTTCCTCCGGATTGTGTTCTTGAAAATAATGTGTCTTTGTTATGTGGAACAATAATCTCTTAATTTGGTTTCATATTACTACAATACTGTAATGGATTTGAGTCTGCTGGGATCGTGATTTCCTGCCCATTGTAGGGAAATTTTAGGCACTGATGATATGTTGATGGAACAACTTGTATGTCATGTGTCTAGGGTCTTCCCAAGAGTATGTTGTATGATAAGTCCAAGTCTAGAACTTGGCATGCTGTGTCTTTCTGCAAAGGTCCCACTCTGATGGGTAATATCACAATCCCTTTAGAGGAATTCTCTTCTTCATCATATGCTTTGATGGTGATCTTTTTCCGGGGGTCAACTGCATCTTTTGAATAACCTAGAGCATGTTCAAGACTTAATGAGAAAATGTTTAAGCCAACTTCGCCATCTATTAGGACACGTTTAACACATGTCTTCTAAATGAGGACTTCAATATGCAAGGGAGCATTATGGGGATGTTGGAAGGACACATCATCTTCTTCAGTGAATGATAAGCAAGAATATCTTTGTGTGCTGGTGAAATATTTAAAATTTCTAAGATGGATATCTGCGTGGGAGTTTTCTGTAATTGATCCACTAGACTATATTGTTTTGCAGTAGATGACACGTTAGTTGTAGGACTTGACAAAACAACTTTAGGTTTTCTTCTTGTGATAGCACGAGCAGGTTCTTGATGTTGCTTTTCTTTAATCACAATCAGATTTACTACATTATCATAGGCATTAGCATATTTCACCTTTGTTTTACCTTTACTATTATGTGTTGTTGATGATTCACCCTTCTCATAGTTAGGAAGTGGAGTTTTGAAATATTTATGAGATTCATTTGTTGTATGTCCATCCACGGTTATCACTCCATTATCAATCAAATCTTGGATGACATGTTTCAACCGCTGACAATTATCTGTGTGATCTCCCTTATTTCGATGGAAATTGCAATAATGGTTGTCGTTCTACCAAGAGCATTTTAATTGAGGTTCATAGTTTCTTCCTTCTGGTAAAGTAATCAATTTGTTTGCAAGAAGTGTCTTTAATGCGGATCCAAATGGTTCACCAATTTTTGTAAATTTTCTTCGAAAGAAATTATTGAAAGTTGATTTTTGATGATTATTGTTTTGTTGAGCCGCAGCTGAGTGATTGGATAAATTAAAAACTGATTGCTTTGGTTTTACATTGTTGTTATCCAGTATCCCATCATTGACAATATTTCAATTTCTATTCCAAAATTTTGGCTTATCATTGTTGTTGTTATTTTTATTAGGAGGATGAACTCCTTCTTTGTATAGCTTTAGCTCACCCTTCTTTACCATATCTTCTTCCATTCTAATTCTGTTATCAATCATTTTTTAAAATTTTTTTTGACATTGCATTTTCAGATTATAACTCATTTGATCGTTTAGGTTGTCAATTAATATATCCATTTTTTCATATTTTGGCACTGTACGAGGATATCATGAAGCCAACCATCTCCATCTCTGTAGAAACATCATGAAAGGTTCTCCACTCTTTTGTTTTGTATTACATAGGTTGAGCATTGTGACTTCATGTTTTATGTTGTATGAGTATTGTGAAAGAAACTTATCCACCAATTCTGAGAATGATCTAATTTCGGGTGGAAGTTTGGAGAACCACTCCATAGCTAGTCTACTTAAGCTTTTGGAAATAATCTCATCAAGTAGGTATCCTCATGTGAAAACTCCATATCCATTGTGCAAAATTCTCATATATGATCTTGGGGATTAGTACTTCTATCCTATTTATCGTATTGAGGAGTTTCACAAACTGTAGGAAATGGTATCATGTTTAGATTTATGTCGAATGGGTAAGGACAAATTTCTTGAAGTGAGTATCTTCTAACATTTCATCTCTACATATCTTGAATCTGTGTTTGTAGTGTTTTTATTTGTTGTGTAAGAGTTGTGATAGGATTATCAACATGATTCATTCTTGCATAACCATGAGTTTGTGTTCTATTATGATCTTGATCTCTTCTTGTATAATCTCAACCCTTTCTTGTGTCCTCATTATATTTAGCTTTGTTGAGAATTTCTATGTCATCCCTTTTAGGAATGGAAGTTTCCTCATTGGTTCTTATGTTATCAAGTATTACTGTGTCATCCTTTTTGTGACCAAAAATCTCTTCATGTCATTCGTTATCTTGGCAAGGGTCACTTCTCTTTTGTCCTAGCTTGCTCACATCAAAAGCTTGGGGGATTGTAGCACCAACTTTTTCTAACATTACGAAGTATTTTTCTTTTCCTCCCTCCAATATTTTCTCCATAAATTTATCGAATTTAGGATCTTGTTTGATTTCTTTGAGATGTTGTCCTATTATTTCCTCTTCTTGTATTTCATTTTGGTATTCCATGTTCCTATAATCTTCAGTCATTTTATATACCTTTGTTTCTATTTTTGCAATCTTTCGTCTCTGTGTTCTAGTTAAAGCGGTCATACATGTGTGTTGAATATTGTGCAAGGATACGATTTTGTAGAAGGTGTTTCAATAAGTTACCAACTATCAATGTAGATATTATAGAGTTATATGACATGAAAAGATAATTCAAGTGTTTGAAAGTTTGCAAGTTTTGTGATCTTCGATTTTTGAGTGCAATGATGGTGATTTTGATAAAATCAAGTCCAATAGGAATGATATATGTTATGATGTGGGACAAGGTTGTCCTGACCAAATGTTGTAGTTTCATGATAGAGGATGATATATCCTAATGAGAAACTATGTTTTGAGTGATTAGTTTATCAAAGAATGTGATAATGCACTTTGAGATGTTTAGATATTGAACTTGTTGAAAGTGAATACTTGAAACTCTTGAGGGTGTCTATTTCTAGAATCCAATTTGATAGGAGATTACTTGACTAAGAAAACCAATAAGACAACCTAAGCACAAAATGACAGATATCAGATGTATATGCTCACTATAAATTGACCAAGAAAACATGACAAATCTGAAAAAGACATGCAAGAAGATAGCTTTGGACTAACAGAGACAAAAATTCATATGATAGTTTATATAGTCCCAAACGACAATTTAGACAGACCCATACGATAAACTACAAATCACATGACAAAGGCCTAAACTCGTACGACCCTTCTCATAAAACCAAATGACAAAAGATTACAAAATGCTTTTGCTAATCTGACTCTTGTGACAATTCCCACAAAACCGGATGCTAAACTAGATTTTTCGTACAACAAACTAAAAATATCGTATGACTGAGGACATAACAGAGACAAAATTTTTACTTGGACATATTTTTGATCAATGAAGTTTGATGTTTTGATTCTTTTTTCTAGTTTTAGATGTTTGATTTTATGTTTTAGGGATGAAAAACACAGTAAACATATGATATGATAAATGACCTCAAGCACAACATGCTAAATCCTAAAGAAGTTGGCTGAGAGAGAAAACCTTTGCTTGCAAACTTAGGCACAAACCCAATAGCTAATCAGAATATCACCATTGAGTCTCACGCAATGGATTCTCAATGTCGTATTATCCGACTCCAAATGCTAATGAGGGCACGATATGGCAAGTATCGTGGGAGAGTTACTATCTCTCTTGCATAAAGATTATCCCCCTTTTAGAGGTGAATCAGGTAGCTTCTATCTTAGAGTTTGTAGTAATGATTTCCATTTGAAATTACCCCTTGCAGTCGCGCAAGCGCGATTGAGGCCTATAGCCTAACAAGGTACCAAAAGAAGAAGTAGTCACACAAGCGTGATTGAGACCACGAGGCCCTACTAAATGTACGATATGAGAGATCTCAAAAGAGAAAACATAAATAATCCCACCTTCTGAGACTTTAATCCCCAGAGACCTATTTTTTAGAGTGAGTCAGAAAGCTTAAGTCTAGTTTTACTCACTTGGGTCGTTCTCACGGGGTGATTACTTTTTCCCACTGTGACATGACCGCTAAAGGTAATCAAATCTCAAATATAGAAGTGCTTCAAGGGTTGGGATTTTTGATTGTCCAAATGGACAAGAGTATACTCTCCTACCTTTTAGAAAAATTCTCAAGCATAAAAAAAAAGATATTCATTTACCATTAGCAAAATAAGTGTGCCTAGAAAATTTAAAGAAGACATAAAGTTTGGTTGAGTTCCTCTAGGGAACTTGCAAAATAGATACGTTAGCAGTCATGTCGTTTTGATGAAATGAAGCTTTGGCAAACATAATCTTTGACAATCATTCTGCAAAATGAGTTAGGTTGCTGAAAAAATCACAAACAGACCAGGGTTAGCATTAGTAATAGCCAAATTGAAGCATAAAAACCCTAAAATGCAATCTGTTTTGAAAACCTAGAAGCATAAACTCGTACAAGTATTCTCACACACTCGTATGAGTGCACAAAGAAAATCATACGGTATTGTAAAGGTACTCATATGAGATTTTGAAATAGGCCTAGCCAGAAACCCAGGAGATTGAAGATTTGATGATGAGAGAGGCAAATAAATTAGATTTCAGGCCCCACGGTGGGTGCCAAAATGTCGTATACGTGAAGTAGGATACCTATAACTGCAACACAAACACTCAATAGATCATTACACAAGCATGGTTATAAAATTGAAATCAAACAAAAGATAAATCATGAGAAAGTGACCTATTGCCTCCTAAGAGATGCGAGTATGAATTTTATCTTAGATTTGGATAAGCAATCCTAGTGACCTAGACAAAGGATTTGAAATGATGACGATATGCAAGCTAGATGAGATTGATTATGCTAGATTTATCCAAGAGTCTAATTAAGCTAATGGTATGCATGATTGAGCTATGATGATGATGTAATTAAGATAGAATAGAGATTGATTAAGCTACATGATTTAATAGTTATGCTAGAAAATGATCAAATTAAGCTAGATCTAAGATGCAATTGCCTCTAATAACAATGCTTAAATGATATGCTAAAATGGATATGCCTATAGTGACAATTACTAAAATGATATGAGATGGTATGTGCCTATAGTAACAATGCATAAGATGAAAATGAGATGGGATCCTTTGTGCTCCAAAATGGGGGATATTTATAGGATTTCCAAGGCCAGGGGTGAGGTGGTAGGAATCAACGGTCAAGATTGAGTCTAAAGATATCAAGGGTGAAATTGGAGGAGGTTGGAGAAGAGGTTGGAGGGAGGGACACTTGTCATCTCTATGGTGACAAATGTCAAGGAGCCTTGCTCATAAGAGGGCAAGTGTCCAAGGGAGGAGACATGTGGCATAAGTTCCATGTGACTCAAGGGGAGAATATCCACACCATAGGAGGTTAGGATGTTAGGAGGCATGTGTGTAATTTGAACTTAAAAATTCAAATAATAAGAAAAGACTAATTAACTTTCAGCAACTCATAAATTGATTTGTTTTAATTAATTAGGGGATTAGAAGGAATGATTTAAATGGGGGGAGGATTAATTAATTCAGATTAATTAATCAAAGGGGCTATTGAAATGAACCTATTAAATAAATCCTTAGATTTATTAATAAGTAGACGAATGGGAGAATTTAATGAAATTGCTATTGAATTCAAATAAATTGGGAAGGGGGATTAATTAAATAATTGCTTATTTAATTAATTATCTTTAAACCATTTTTAGGTGTATACAACATCAAACAAATCAAAGAAAGGCACAATCAGTAAAGCTGCCGAGTTTTGTATAATTTGTTTTTTTTATCTTTTATCAATTGGCAAAGATCACGTTTCTATGCTATTCAAGGATGTCCAAAAGTGACTAGAGGAGATATGATGAGCATGATCATTTTATTTGTTTCTTGTTTATGGTGTGAACCAATGAAGTTCTGGGCAATAGTGTAATACCCTAAAATTGGTCATCTAAACCATGGGCTCCTAATCTCAACAACATCACCAAGGTCCTAACCAAAGGCAATTAAATCAACTTTGAGCACACAATTTATTAATTCTTTAATCATTAAATGTCACATGGCAAGTGAATTATTCTATATTAATTAAATATTTATTTAATTAATTAAATCATTCTAAGAAAATCATTTTGATCAATTATCCTATTTAATTTATTAAATATCCTAGCATATTTAATTAATTAATAAGTTTGCCATTTAATCATAAAAAAAGGAATTAATTTATTACAAAAGAGGAATTAATTGCAAAGCAAGAGTTAAATTGAATATAAATTAAAAGAATTGAATTGAGAGAGAAATCAAACTTGAGATATTATTTCTTCTTCTAAATTGAGATAACTTGAGATCAAAAAAACAATTTAATTGAATTATTAATCATTCTCTAAAATTGGAACTCAAAGCTTTTGAGAAAACAAATTTAGTTGCATTGAAAAGACTCTTTTCTTGAATAAATCAAATAAATATGCATGGAATTACCTATTTTTATCACAATTGCATGGAATTAATTGAATTATATCTCTAATGCAAACTCAAACTTATAATCTGAATGCATTTCAATCAAGCTATAATTGGAATCTATCTCAAGGTTAACTGAATCTGATTTCTCAATTATTTTAATTATCCTAAATTGTGCTTTTTCTTGAATAATCTCAACCACTCATTGCTAATTGATCTTGACCGTTGGTCTCTCTTGTTCTTTTCTATAAATTCAACCTTCATCTCTCATTCAAATCACCCTGGATATTTATTGTTATTATGTTGTTTTTGCTTTGTAGTCATTGAAAATATTGTGCTTGCTTTTTTTTGAGATTATTGCATCTTAGTTTAGCTTTTTTCATATTTACTTTAATTATGATTGCTTGAATTAATTTAGCTTACGATTCATCCATCTAGCACAATCTTGCATCCATTTAGCTTAATATCATGCTCATGCTCATATAGATTAAATCCTTCATTTAGGTGTTGTCTAGTCACTAGTATTGCTTATACAAATTTGAGAGCAATCTAAACTTGCATTTACTAGAAGGCAATAGGTCGCTTTATAATGGTTTATTATTTATTGATTATTGATTTACTAACCATGCATCTAATGACTTAATTGAAGTGTTGTGTATTCCAAATACAGATTCTTATTCCACTTTTCACACACACATTTTTGGCGCCCACCGTGGGGCTCGAAGACTACATCATTCAGCCTCGAAGACTAACTTTTTCTTTTTCTTTTTTTTTTTCAGATTTTTGTCCATACAATTTCTGCAAAATATCGTACGAGATTTCCCATATGCTCAAATGATAAACTGCAGGTATCATATGATCTCATACGGATTATTGTACGACTTAGTGAGAATTATCGTACGATACTCTGTGTTTTGGGGTTAGAAGCAGATTTCATTCTTCAGGTTTTCTTATACAAATTTTTTCATACTAAAACTGACCCTGGCTTGTTGTCTACCTGTCTGAAGAATTTTCAAAACCTAATCAGTTTTTTGCAGAATGCTTATCGAAGAATATGCTTATCAAACAAAGACAATATAACTACTGATTCATTGTCTTTGCAGGTTAGCTGAGGAGATTCAAGTAAACATTGTGCATTCATTAAAATTCATTTTTTAGGCACCTAAATTGCTATCTGGTTTTAAAAAAAAATTGTCTTTCATGTTTTAAGAAAATTCTGAGAGGTAGGAGAGTATGCTCTTATTTGCATAGACAATCAGAAATCCAGACCCTTGAGGCTTTTTCTAACTTTGAGATTTGTATATCTTTAGTGGGTCTGCCCTCCCAAGGAGCCTATAAGGCCAAAGCCATTACGACTAGTGAGAGGGGAACGACCCAAGTGGGAATGGTTATGTTAGGATTCCATTAGATACTGAGAGAGGGGGGGGGTGAATCAATATCTAACCAATTGTAAGATTTTCTTGACTTAAAACATGTAGAGCATGTTAATACTATGTACCAGTAAACAAAAAGTAATGCAGTAAACAGAGATAAAAACAACCACATGAAAAACACACCATAACACAATATTTTAACGAGGAAACCCGGTGTGGGAAATACCTCGGTGGGATTTGTGACCCACAATATTCACTTACTGGCCAATAAGAGAATATTACTACTACAAGAGGGGCCTGCACATACAGGAAGGCCAAGTGCCTAGAGCTCACTGCTCAATTACAAAATGGGAAGTCTCATTGACTTACAAAATAGATTATATAAATCTAGTGTATTGTACTGCTTCAAAATAACATCTATAATGCCAGATCCAGTACCGGTTTCTGCTCTGCTTCTTATATAAACCCTTAACCTATAATTCACATAATAGGTCTGCCTTATTTTGCCTAATTACATTCCTCTATCTCTTTCAAAATGGTCTACAATGATCTCTCTTATATAAGAGTCATTTTACAAATTGCCAAGTCATCTTACAATGATTTTTCAATAATAAACAAAATATATTAACAATAAAATTCTTGTCGGCTTCTGTGCCGGTATGCTTCCTTTCACTGCTGGTGCTGGTGATCTGTGTGCTGGTATAGAATCTAACTTTGCTGGTGCTGGTGGATTGCCTTGTCGATGCCATAGGATTGTAAGGTTGCCATCAATGACAAAACCTTCAATCACCTACAATGTCTCATTGGAGTGTGCATTTGCCAACAATCTCCCCCTTTGGCATTGATGACAACACTCATGAGAAAAATTTAGAAGTGTATCCAAAAATTGAAGTCCAAAAATTGTTACCAAAAATGTGTGCTCACCCTGAGCAAATGATCCCTAAGTTATTGGATTTTTCTCATACCAATACTCCCCCTTTGGCATCAATGACAAAGGTTGTCAAAGTGTCAATAGAGTGTAGTTTTCTATCTCAACCTTGTAACCGGTTGGTTACAATTTGAAAAAGTTCTGCCAAAACCAAATTCAAGTTCTCAATGAACTTTTTACTGTCTTTTATTGTGGCTTCTGTCCTCTGAACTGTACCGGTGAGGTGTTGCATTTGCTCTGTCGTGTTTTCTATCCTTGTACTAATGCATCAAATATTTTTTTCCTTAAACATGCGAGGTAGTCCAACTTTGGACTTAATCTCCATTTTAGATCCTTAGCCTTTCTTTTTATTTTCTCCTTTTCTCTTTCTAGCTTTATTAACTCTTCCTCAAGACCTGTTATCTTTTTCTCAACAATTGATAATGAATCAGATGAATTAATAAAATTGTCAGCTAGCTTATTAATTTCCTCCTGTATCTTGTTCATTTTCTTGTCTATGTCAACTGTCAAAAAGTTTGTCTTACAAGTGTCTCTATACAAAATTTTGAACTCCTTAAGTGTGCTGCACAGTTCCGGTAGAAGTGTGTCAAACTGCCTTGTACACTTCTTTATTTGTTCCTCAAAGAATTTTTCTTTTTCTTTTTCTAACCTCTCTTTGAACGCTTCCTCCTTTATTTGTTCAACTGTCACTGTGTTGTCAGTAATATACTTAGACAAAGTGTCAAGTTGACTCAAATAATTCTTATTATCTACATTGCATTTTGGAGCTATCATCTTCAAAATTGGAATTGTGTCATCTATAGCTTTATATGCCTATGAACTACAATCTGTTATTTTCTTTATAGAATCTAAAAGAACTTTAGTTACATTTGTTGATTTAAATCCTGCAGTTGAAGAGCCAACACTCTGAATTTTGCCGGTGGGAGAAATATCCTTGCTTGCAGTGACCTCTGGTAGGTCAGTCTGTGTTTCCATTTCCTTAAGCAATGGTTTGTTTTGCTCAGTAGTTGCCGGTGGCACTGATTTTATATTAACATGTTCCTATGTTGGACCCTATTTCTCTTCTTGTTGCTCTGTTTGTTGTTCTATTTTCCCATCTGTCAGTTTACCTTCTGTGTTATCTGTGTTATCAGTTACCAGTGGCTCACTAGCCTTATCTATCTTACTAGTTGTGTCTTTATCTACCACAATGCTGAACTTTTGAGTATCAATATCTACTGTATATAATACCTCAGAATTAGGATTTGTATCCTCTTGTGATATATCCATACTCTCATCAGCCAGTTGATCTTCAGTTGTTGTTACCGATGGAGTAACCAAAGGTGGCGGGGATAGATTATCTCTTATTTTGATTCTTGGAGGTCCACCAACCTTTCCTTTTCCCTTATCCTTGTCTTTCTGATATACCTTGATTGGTTTAGGGTTTCTATACTCTTCCTATTTTTCCTTCTCAACAAGGGATATATCCCATGCATTTCCAGTTTCTTTTGTAACCTCATTTACTCTTCCAACCATTAGTGTAATATGCTAGTGTGCAGTAGAGAATACTGACTGGTTAGCTTATGCAATTAGATCATCTATTTCTTTCGGAGAGTTAACTGGGTAGACATCAAGTAATTTTTCAACTTTTATTTTCTTGTCAAGCTCTACAACAGCTTGTCTTCTTGCTCCCAGTCTCTTGAATAGTTCATCTGGTAGTTCATCTACAACTTGCATCAAGAACTTCTTGTAGATATGCAAGTGTAAGATAACACTGTTTTAAACCTTTTCTTTATCATCAACTGATAGTGAGTCATATAGTTTGTTGATGTTTTTCAGCTGTCCTTCCTCTATTATTTCATCTAGCAGTTTGTCAATCAGAGTAATATTTTGTTGAGTCCTTTTCTTTGGTGTCAAATTTTTCTTCTTAGGAGTAGACTTCTTGACCGAGGGCCTCACTGCCTATTATTTTTGTCTGGTTCTTCTAGGTGAAGGTGTGGATACTGGTGAAGGTTGTCTTTTTCTTACAACTCTTTTAAATGCAGCTGGCATGTCACTATCTGAAGAAGTTGCTACTGGTGAAAGGTGAGTTTCTGGTTGTTGTGCCTGTAACTCATCTTCAGTGATACCGGTTTGATTTAGTACATTTTCTTTGATAGCCTTAGCCTGCCTTGAACCTCTCCTCACTGTTGCTTATACTTTCTTCACTCTCTTCTTGGATTAAATTTGATTTTCAATGGTTTCAGCCAAATACCTCTTCCTTAGGTTCATTGGGTGCTTCCAGAAGGGCTTTAGCATATGCTTCAATGATGTGATCATCTGTCTCATAACCCATTTCAGTAACCCAAATTGATCTTGGGATAACTGCTTCCATCTAGATCTCATCCTTCTTAATCACAAAGCATATGTCATCTTTATATTTCTACAATTGTTTGTGATAATCTTACTCTAGTGTTCATTCTGGCCTTTAATTCTTGAAAGTATTCATTAATATTTTTTTCTCTATTTTCAGCCATGTTGTTCAATAAGTCAGATAGCTATTTGCCTACTGGTATGCCAAATCCAAGGTTCTTATTGTTAGGTCCTGGAGACAACTGAGAGGGGGGTGAATTAGTTGTCAAATAAATTCAAACCAAAAACAACTTAACCAACTTAATGCTTAATACTAGTAAACCAGTTTAATATGCCGATAGACAGTTTTAATAGTTAATTGCTATACCGGTAAGGATTAGTGCATGAAACATAAAGATGAAGTCATCCACAACACATAAAACCAATATTTGTACATGGAAACCCTGTAAGGGGAAAAATCACGATGGGAAACCTTACCCACAATCAGATGATACTACTGCAGATAGAAAGTGTACATAAATGGGGTCTGCACATGCAGAAAGGCCAAGTGCCTAGAGCTCACTGCTCAATCAAAAAATGGGAGTCACACTGACTACAATTGGATGGTTAAATCCAATAAGAATGTACTGCACAAAATAGCATTTTCATATGCTGGATTCAGTACCGGTGGAGTTCTGATTGTCTTCACAAAAACCCTCCTTCAATCTTCAAATGATGTCTACGTGTATAGCTCTGCTTATTCTTGCATATACCTTAACACAATCCTTTTTCGCAATCCAATTTTGATCTTACAAATAAAATCTTACATTTATACCATAACCTAAGACCAATTTTAGTAGGTTGGCTCTACAAGATATTACAATAAAAACATTTTACAAACAATACTATATCCGATGCAATAATCGATTTAACATGTCGGCTTAATGCATTTACAACAACAATTAATCATCTCCATAGCGTGCTGTACTGATCTGGAAAAGATAAACCTGTCGGTGTAACCCTGGACCTAATTGTCGGTAACAACAAATATGCAAATATGAATATACCAATAAACAATTCTCCAAGACAAGATGTCCACATGATGTCTTTGACATAACCACGTTTTTTCCACATCATTCCAAGTGTCGGTGATCATTATATCTTGCCAGTGTACTAGATACCGGTGACTGTGCATTAGTCACTTGCTTGCCAGTGAATGTTGCTGATTCTCCAAAGTGCCAGAGTTGATAAGTGTTTAGTAGGTGCTGACATCAATGACAAAACCATACCAAAATACCAACAATCTCCCCCTTTGGCATTGATGGCAACACAAGATGGAAAAACCATCTAAGTGCCAAAAGAGAAATTCCAAATACCAAAAACCAACAATCTCCAAAAGGAGATCATAACCAAAAATAAAAATACATATACAGAGAGTAATAATCTCTCCAAACAACAATCTCTCCCCCTGGGAGCAACATGTGTTTTCCTTGTATTTTTCCATACCAATCTCTCCCCCTTTGACATCAAATGCCAAAGTTACAATAAAACCAAGTTCATATACAAAATACCAATCAATTTAGTATACCAACTACTCCCCCTAAGAAGTAGCTTCCCATCAAAGCCAAAAAAAAGATTTCTCTATTAATTCTACCGGTTGATGACAATCATCAACTTCCTAAGTCTCTACCAATGGGGGTATGACCCCAAGATGATCTCTGAGATATTCAAAAGTCTCCTTAGGTAGAGGTTTAGTAAAGATATCTGCAATCTGCTCTTTAGTATTCACATAAACCAATTTTATTTCTTTTGCTTCAACATTTTCCCTTAGAAAATTTAGTTTGATAGAAACTTGTCCTGCATCTCATTCTTTGTTGTCATGTTTTCTTGTTTTAGCTTATTCATCAGATCACTAAGAGTTTCCTTTTCATCATTCTCATTTTGCATCTTTTCACAAAGTTCTCTTCTTCTGTTTCTTGAAATAGTAAGATTTTCTTGAAGTGCTTGAATGATATCCTGAGCAGCCTTTAGATCATCTTCAAGTTTGATATTTTTAAATTTTTCTACATCATAGTCTAAGAGAGCTCCTTCAAGTTGCTTCATCAAGTTTTCCATCTCTACAGGTGTCAAGATCTTCCTCAAGCTGTTAGGCTTTTGAAAATAGAGGACCAAGCTCTAATACCAATTGTTAGGATTCCCACAGATACTGAGAGGGGGGGTGAATCAGTATCTAACCGGTTGTAATATTTTCTTAACTTAAAACATATAGAGCATGTTAATACTATGTACTAGTAAATAGAAAGTAATGCAATAAACAAAGATAAAAACAACCAGATGAAAAACACACCATAAGACAATATTTTAACGAGGAAACCCAGTGTGGGAAAAACCTCAGTGGGATTTGTGACCCACAATATTCACTTACTGGCTAATAAGAGGATATTACTGCTACAAGAGGGGCCTGCACATACAGGAAGGCCAAGTGTCTAGAGCTCACTACTCAATTACAAAATGGGAAGTCTCAGTGACTTACAAAATGGATTATATAAATCTAGTTTTTCCTTTTTCTTCAAAATAGCATCTATAATGCCAAATTCAGTATCGGTTTCTGCTCTGCTTATATAAACCCTTAACCTATAATTCGCATAATAGGTCTACCTTATTTCAGCTAATTACATTCCTCTATCTCTTTCAAAATTTTCTACAATGATCTCTCTTATATAAGAGCCATTTTACAAATTGCCAAGTCGGCTTACAATGATTTTTCAATAATAAACAAAATATATTAACAATAAAATTCTTGCCGGCTTCTGTGGAGGTATGCTTCCTTTCACTGTCAGTGCTGGTGGTCTGTGTGCCGGTGTAGAATCTAACTTTGCTGGTGCCATAGGATTGTAAGGTTGCCATTAATGACAAATACTTCAATCACCTACAATGTCTCATTGGAGTGTGCTCTTGCCAACATATTAAACACCAAGTACTCCAACCCACTATAAAATAAATGTGATTTGATGAAAATCAAGTCAACGGAAGAGGTCGGGAATCTCTCTTCTGTAGCTTCAGGTATATTAAACCTTGGTTTTCAAGGCTGGGAGTCCTCTTAATTGAGTTTATACCCCGACGCGCCAAACAGATCCCTTACTAGTTCCAATTAAAATTAGAAGCTAGCTGGTTCACGTCCAAAAGGGGGGATAATTTTTGTGCAAGAGAGATAGTAACTCTCCCGAGACACTTGCCATATTGTGCCCCCATTGGCATTTGGAGTCGGCTAATATGGTGTTGAGAATCCATTGCGTGAGACTCGGCGATCGTATTCTGATTATCTATTGGGTGTGTACCTAAGTAAACAAGAAAAGGTTTTCTTCTCTCACCAATTTCCATAGGGTTTGCATGTTGTGATTGGAATCATTATACATATTGTGTGTTTACTGTGTTTTCATCCCTGAAACTGAAACTGGAATACCAAAACTAGAGAAAACAATAAAAAAATCAGTGATCAAAACTCTATCCGTGTCAAAAACTAGTCCATCAGTCGTCAAAAACTCAGTCCATATCAAAACTGGTCATCTTCAGTCATCAAAAACTCAGTCTGTTAGAATTTTACCTCTGTCTAGTAAACTGTTGTACGAGTCTTCTAATTTATCATCCTGCTACATATTTGTTTTCGTACGAAACTTCATCAGGTCTTACAATTTGTCGTTTGACCCTCAATTCTATGTCGTACGAAATCTAATCATTTGTCATCCTGCTTAGGGAAGTGTCGTCTGAGCCTCCATTCTATGTTGTACAAAATCTGATAATTTGTCATCCTGCTTAGGGAAATATCGTTTGATCTCTGGTCCTGTGTCATACGAAACATAATCACTTTCATTAGTTTGTCATCTGAGGTATACCCATTTCTTGTACGAATCTAGACAACAACTCATACGAAATATTGTTAATATCATCCTGGAGCAATTGAACTATCGTCTGGTCCTGTAAAACCTGTCGTACAAATCTCTGATTTTGTCAGTCCAGAATAGTGAAACTTGCCTAAAACGGTTTGGTAGCACATAGTTTTACAAAACATTTTGTGGTATATGGAGGCCTTATTCCTATCATATGAGCATTTACTGCTAGTTTGCATGTGCAGGAACCTTACTAGCATGGGCAAAGTTCTCTAAGGATCAACTATTTTAGGAGTGTCAAGGTATCACTTGGGAACACTAATGGCATGCACTAAGTATAGACTGCACAAGGAATCCAGTATGGGAGAATTTATTAGTGGAGAAATCATTATGGTAGAATCTAAGATTATTTTTCAGTATGTATCACACCCTGTGGGATAGCTTGGATCACTATTATTCATGGTGGATGGCTCATTTTTTCAAAATTCTAAAATTTCAATTATTGGCATATGTAGTCCCGATGAAACAACATTGGTAAGAAAAAGAAGGATTATCGACATGACACATACCGATAAATAAGAAGGCAGATTCATTGGAGCACTTAAATAATACTCAGCACGGTGCGCGCTCTTGGAAAAGTCATACCATCGGGATAGCTTGTTCCGATGAGGCAAAAGGAGGGTGTTTTCTATCGGCATGTATCGGCTTATCAAAAAAGTGTAAAAATTTCTATACTAATAATCTATGAAGCTATCGGTGTAATTTGTAATGATGAAAAGGCAATGCAAATCATGGACTTATAGCATTGGGAGATCAGAAATAATGAAAAAACTCTATCCCGATACTCAATGGCTGAAGGGAACTGAACGCGGGTCCATCAGAGAAAAAGACCATATCGGGATAGTGCAAAAATAGTTAGGCCAATCCCTGATGACATAGAGAATTGGAAAGCGAAACCATCGGTATTACCTATACCGATAAAGCAGACTTGGAGGTATAAAGCATAAGAGTGCATCAGAGTAACATTGGGACTTCGAGAGGAATAGAAAAAGGCTATTCTGACCCCCGATGAAGATAGAAGTGCCTGCAGGGATATCAGTGTGAGTTATACCAATAAAGTAACATGAAGTGAAGATTCATCGAGACATCGAGAGGAGAAGTTTTATGCTATGCCAAATCCCAATAGGATTGTTACGACAGATGGTGAATTGCAAGGAGTTCTTCGGGGTGAGTTATGCTGATAATGTAGGAAGCTTAGATGGAATGTGGATCGAAATGTTGAGGCCATCGAGGCATCAGAGGGACATAAAATGAATTATGCCAATACCCAATGGGTTAAGTAAAAAAAATTGAAGGCGGGTGTATCAGGGAGAGTTATACCGATGGATTGTGAAAACAAAAGCAAAGCCGAAACTGAATGAGTATCCATCGGGATAGGAGAAAAATTGCTATCCCAAGACCTGATGAGTCGGTTGGGATAGCTTGTGCCGATCCGAAGGTAAAAAGCAGTAAAGTCATAACAAATGGCGTCAAACAATTGAATCATCGAGAAAAGTCTCGCTGATTAGCCATTGAAGGTCTTGATGCGAAAAACTGACAAGATGGATTTCATTAAATGCATCCATTAGGTAGGTCTGATACCACACAAAGTAGATCCATCAAGATTGTAGTAATTAATTACAAGATTAGACTCCTTGGGGATGTATAGATGGTGTTGCACAATGACATTTCTCACAAGGTTATTGCATAAGTTATCAGGTGTTCATTGAGAAATATTTCGAGTTGCTGAGAATAGAGCAAAGAATTTGTAGAGATGGAAGGGTCAAGCTCAAAAGGGAAGCAGAAGGTCTTTGAAATATCCAGTAGCATGTCAAAGAAATCAAAGGGTGAAGTTAGTGAGGCTCGAAGGAAATTAAATCAAGACATGATAGATCAGATGGGCTCTCCAGGGGCTAGGTCACACAAAGCTAAGGTGGATTTTCCTATTCGTGACCAACTGGAAGACAGATATAGAGAAATTGGAGATGTATGGACAATAGTGTGAGGGCACGAGTTGTTTCTTTTCCATTACTTCTGTAGGGATGAGCCCATGCCAATTTCAAACCCATGGAATACCGGTCTAGGTAAACTTGTGGTACCTATTGTCTTTGAAAATATTAATTTATTGAAGCTCCTGGTAAGATATTATGATACAAACAAGCGGTGCATTCTGTTGCCCGACGGGACCGTTTTAGTTCACTTTGTAGTAGCCACAATTCAGGATGTTTTTGCAATAGATCTTGAGGTGAAAGTTCCCTTATCTTTTATGGATTTGGAAGAGGAATACAAAAAAATGGATACTACATACCAGGGTTGGAACCTCGCTATCCACAAAGTAGAGAGGGGGAGGCCAATAGAGGAGGATGGTCTTCCTTATGATATGACCATTTTCAAGAAATATTTATAGTATACATATGTGGCATGTGGTCAGGTTGGAGGAGTTGAAGTTCCTGATGTAGCAAGCATGGGACTGCTAGTTTTAGTAGCAGATATTCAAAGACATGAGCCTAGAGCTTTTGATTTTGCTTCATACCTAGTGGATAGACTTCATGAAGGCTTCCTGAACTTGAAAGAAAATCCAGACAAGTGCTTCAAGCATTATTCACTGTTAATGCACATTGTGTTATTTTATAGGAGATTGGGAGGGTTATGGCCAAGGAGTTTGAATGTAAATACAGTTGGGAAGAATGGACAAGATCAACTAGTTCAGTTATGGGTCTCTCTCTGGGATTACAGATATGTGAATTCCCATTACATCAAATTTGAACAATTCTTTGTTAAGCCAATTTTCTTTCTCTTTGGTGAGCCTTTGCAGGGTTCATTTTCTAAGGATGTACAGAGGTTTCTTAGGCCTCATGAGTGAAAGAATATGAAGGTTAATGACAATTGAGGTGATTGGTACTCATGCCAAAATTTAACCTTTGTTCGGTGCTATGGATTTGAAGGTTACCCCTATGTGCTACCGAAGCCTACACCGGACAGGATTTCTTTTTTGGAAATTGTAAGGAAATTAAGTGTCTCTAATGCCAAACATTTTGGAGGTGCACACAAGAAAGCTTTTCTCCTTGGCACACTTCATTTCCTAGATTTCAAAATTGTATCTACTAGAGCATACGAGGCTATTGACAGGAAGCTGGTGGATGATTATAACCTATTCCAGCACACATCCAAAATGAATTATGATCCTGAGGGATACATCCACATATGCAGGAAGAGACAAGGGTTGGGAGATTACCTTCATCAGGAGGATTAATTTGAGGCCATGTGTAAAAATAAGGAAGTGGAGGAGCTTGTAGAGGTTATGGAGACCTTGGAGAAGAAACTGGAGGAGAGAAGACAAAGATTAGAAAACATTGAGGGAAAGCCAACTCAAACTGATTTAGGGGAGAATGAAGTAGTTTCCAAGCTCTATGCACCTAATAAAGAGAAGGAGCTAGAAGCATAGGATAATATCCTCATTGTGCTAAATGCAGAAACATATGAAAGGATGATAGAGCACACTTCATTTGTTTTAGATGATCAATTCATCAAGTCTAAAGAGTTTAAGTCCTTCTTATACCATTACAAAGGGAAGAAGCCGAGGGAATCAATCCCTAATATCACACCAGAGAATGAGGAGGAAATGTTGCAAAAGCTTAAGGCTGATATTGATGCAAAAGTGGAGACAATGATCCACAAAGAGGGAGGTAGTTGCTAGTGGAAGCAGGTATTATTCTTTCCCCAGGAGGATTTGAGTGCATCACTTATTTTTGATAGTCTATTACATGTAGACAATAAGGAACTCAAGTTGGATGTCCAAGGGGTTAGTGATATATTTATTGGATCAAGATATGATCTAGATGAACATGCAATGTTGTTATGGGCATTGTACCCCCTGAATAAAAGGCCAAAAATCATAGATGTGGATGAAGCCTTGGTCATATGATGACCCTAAAAGTTGGAGAGGTAGATCCTATGGTCATTGCTGATATAGGTATTGATATCTCAAAATTCAATAAGGCTAAGATGAAACACGAGATAGCAGAGAAAAATAAATATAAGGCTTTATATGAGGAAACCCTTAAGAGGAGTTGGCATCCAATCCCTCAGATTATTGATTCAGGAAGCCATTGGAAGAAGAAGTTTGAAAAATTAGCTTATGAGCACACTAAGTTGAAGAAGGAGATGAAGAGAACTAGGGTTGATACTGCTTGTGTATTGATGAGTAAAAGATATGATAACATGGAGAAGGCATTGGACGAATTCTGGGGTGTATATCAGATGAACATGGACAATATGGTTTCAAACACCAGAATTTGAGATAGACTCAACCTGTTTTTACAAGATGCATCAACTAGGGAAAAGGTAAAGAAAAAGGTTTAGGGTTTGCTTGTCACACATGATGAATTTACAAAGGAGTTACAATCTGAATTTGATGAGTGGCAGCAAATTGTTCAGCATGGGGTTCCTAGTTTGGTGGACGATGCAGGTGTAATTAAGGATAAGACCGTATGGCTTTCTGAGTGTAAGTCTTTACTTAGTGCAACCCAAGCCATTGCCAAGATGGATATTCTTGATATGAATGATAGAGCCGATCAGTTTGAGAAATTCTACGTGATCGAGAACACGGCCAGGGATGCAATATTCAACGCTACAACTTGTAAAGATGCAGACTATTTGTAGCACATTCAGAAGTGCGGACAGCGGCTGGACCAAAAGTCTTTGTTTATTGTTTAGTTTTATGTTTGTAATATAATTGATGCTTTAGTTAGGCTGTTTAGTTGTTGTTTAGTTAGTTATCTAGGATAATGAAAGGGTGTGTCCTTTCATTCGTGTCCCTTGGCATATGTATTTATATTGAGTCATTTTGTATCAAAAGATGAATGATCACAATTATCTATAGTTTTCAAAAAAGGGAAAGGGACTGTTAGTCTTATGTTACAGAAGGGTAAATGAGAATGAAACATCTTTGAGAAATCATGTAATCTCTATGAGTGTAACTTATGTATTCAGTATTATTTTTTCAAGATCAATATATAAAACTTACTGCTTCTAATTCCTTGATCATTGTGTTATTATTTCACATTGATGTTTGTTTGAGTCCCCTAGATAAATCTTATAAGTGTTTGCTATAATGTGACATCACAAGCTGTTGTGACTGAATATAAAATTAAGTTTTTTTACTTTTCTCGTAGCACTTAATGAAACCATTTCAGCGATAGTTTTAAAACTGTCTGTAGGATCTGATCAAGATTTATGTCCATAAGTAATGCACTAATTGTCAGATGAAGGCACTGGTCTAGTGTTGATTTTTGGAACAATTTTGATATATGTCTAAGGTCCTTAACTGAGAAGCATCTTTGAATTCTTGTGATATCTGCCCTGTTCATAATTACTAATCAGTCCTGAAGCTGTTTCTTTTTTTAGTATACATTTTTCTCAGCATTTGGTTTACAAGCATTCAGTAATAAACATTCTTAAAGCACATAAGTTTCAATAAAAGTTTCAGGGAAATTGTCATTCTTTTTAAACATTTATCCTCAAGTTTAAATTCACTATAAAGAAGCAATCTCTGTGTGCTTGGAGATTGGGGTAGACCCACCCAGGTCTAGTGAAGCCTAAAGTGCAGGGAATTTGATCTTCGACCATTCCCGTTCATTGGCCAGGGCTGATTGTGAAAATAGAAAGAGGGTTGATAGTCTCTTGTTTTCCCAATCTGTGGTTTTGGGCACCAATACACTCTACAATGAGCATAAAATTGGTTATCATCATTCTGAGCATAAACATATCAAAACATTGTACCTTTGCTATTCGTGTTGCATGACTTTGTTGATCATCTTTCAGCTAGTTCAATCAACCACTTATCAAAATTAAGTCGCTTAGATCACATCTTACACAGGATAGATCTTTCCCAAAACTAGACTAAATCTTAGTTGCTTCTCTTAATCAATACCTTAAATGAACAACTAGCTCTAAATTTGATCTTGACTTCTGCATCACAAACAACTCTAGGTCACATCAGTCAAGAAAAATGCCTACTCAAACCAAAAGTGCTCTTAAGAAAGATGACAGAGGCAAAGGATAATCATTTTCATATCAAGATAATCTATTTTACGTAAGGGATCCTGATAGTAATAAACCTTCGTCATCAGGTATGCCAATTTTTGATCAACCCTTATCTCCCACCATATCTGCAACAAGACAAGAAAGACAAGCTGCTAAACATGATGCCCATGATGATATCAGTATACATACTACCGACAGTGGTTCCTCATCAAGTGAATATGAAGCCTCTAAACCTCCGAAAAATGATATACAAAAATGTCAAGAGGATAAGATTTTTGAAAAAATGATGAAGGTTATCATGGCTAGAGAAAAAGAAGACTATTTTCTAGAACTAGCAAAGCAAGGCACTAAACTTCCTACTGGTTATAACATTGAAGCCCTCATCACTAAAGAGGAAGGGAAACCCTTAGCAATGGTAAACAAACAATTACAAGCCCTATAGACTGAGATCACAGAACTGAAAAACAAGGATAAATCAGCAAACAATATTCTCTGGATACAATATGCCCATTTCCATTTGACAAAAACCTATACATGCCTCCATTTCCTTCATGAGTCGAGATCCCAAAATTTGATAAATATGATGGCACCTCAGACCCTCAAGACCATGTTAGGGAATTATTCTGCTTTATGTATGGAGTTCATGCACGAACAAACATATCTCATGCACCTTTTCCCGAGAAGTTTAGGAGGGAAAGCTATGGAATGGTTTTCAAGTCTACCTATGGAGATCAAATTTTTTTGAGAATTAATCCAATTGTTCCTACAACAATATTCCTACAACATTCGTCATCCAGTCACTATGATCGAGCTTTGCAATACCAAATAGAAAATAGGAGAACCCTTTCTCTCTTTCCTCCAATGTTGGAGAAAGATGTTCTCTAGATATTCACAACCTACTCTAGATTATGAGAAAATGGATATCTTCATCAATAACTTAATCTCTGAATTGAAATATAGTATCCAAATGCAAGTGCACCCATCATTCAACAAAATGGTAGATAATTCCCTCCGAATGGAAGATGTACTTAAAAAGAAGGGAGATATCGCACTTTGGAAAGAAACACAACCATGATCCAGATCCAAAGAAAAGAACAAATATTGGAAATATGGAAAAGACAATGATTGAAACTTTGTCAATGATGGAGTAGTAGACACTATTAAAACAAACTCAAAGCCCATAATATTTAACTTGGCTAGTGGCACTCAAAGCAGCTGAAACTACAGTACAAAATCCACCGAAGAAAGTAAAAGAGTGGTTCAAAGAGAAACCTTGGCTTCCAAAAGCTAAACGTGATTTCACTCCTCTTGAACAATCATACAAATCCACTTTTAAAAATTTACTAGAAAATGATCTGATAACATTACCAAACAATTCTAGGCCATATGATCCAAAATTCAAACCAAAATGGTGGAGAGAAAATGAATACTGTGAATACCATCGAAACAAAGGTCATAACACAAACAACTGCATGAAGCTCAAGCATGAGATTCAAGATCTCATCGACGCTGGTAATAGTTGTTGGAAATCACACAACTAATTTTGATCAGAAAGCTTTTAAAGATCCTTTACCTATTTATGAACAATTTGATTCCTCAAAATCAAAAGGAGATGCCAAAGTCAACTACACCTATACTAATAATGACAATGTGATCAACATTATTGAGCCTTCCCAACCTGAATATTGTAACATGATCATAATTAAAGATAAACAAACTGAATCACAAAATGCAAATTCTATGACTCATGCTCAAAAGGAAGTCACTCTCCAAGGAGGTAGTTCTTCAACTCCTGCTCAGGCAACGTCAAACATACCAATCTTGTTAAACAAACAAACAAATACAACATTTGCTAAATTTAAACAACTAGCTTCATCATCATCGTCTGGATATAACATTGTTGAACAGTTAAAAAGAAAAAATGCTAAAATCTCCATCTTTGAATTACTTAAAATCTCTTCTTCTCACAAAGAGATCTTAGACAAGGCATTGCTCACCACTAATGTTCCAAAAGATTTAGATATTGATCAGTTTCAATCTATGGTGGGTCATCTGACTCCACCTCACTATTTGAGCTTCTCTAAAGAAGATGACAACTCACTAAATCATCCACATAACCAACCATTGCACATTGAAGCTATGATCCATAAACATCGAGTCTAACATGTTTTGATAGATGGAGGCAGAAGGTTGAATATTTATACTTACAGTTTTCTTACACAGCTAAGATTTTCTAAAAATGTCATTGAGCCAGCCAAAAAAATAACAATTAAAGCCTATGATGAAGAAGAAAGGACCTCTAAAGGTCTGGTATCATTACCAATCAGGGTGGGACCTGTAGAAAGAGATGTCATTTTATAAGTACCCGATCTTCCTCTATCATACAATATCCTACTGGGCAGGCCATGGATTCATGAGATGAAGGAAGTTCCATCTACGTACCATCAATGCTTAAAATTTCCTTATAACGGAGATGAGGTTAGTATTCCTGCTGATACAAATTTCCCCTATAATGCATTGACAAAAGGTGTTGATACCTTTGTGCCTCATAATAGAGCAACCTCTACAAATGAAAGTTCAGAATCCCTGATGAAGGAATTAGAAAAGAAATTGAATATTACAAATACTGGCATGGATGGATACAAGATAGAACCAGTAATTTCATTAATCTCTCTCCCTCCATCACCAAAATAGTTGGGCAAACAGTCAAAAGCTATGAGGACACAAACTTCAAATCTGAATATCATATATGATGGTCTTTTTGTACAATCTTCTACTTCCCTGGCAGATGAAATAGAAGATGATGTTGTTCTTAAATGGCTTTTCAAGGAAGATAGTGAAAACAAGGAAGTATGACATTGTGAGATTTCCCCAACATGATATGGTCCCCGCTACAAAATTATTCAACACATGGGATACTCAGGTACCGGTCCCTTGGGAAAACATGAAGAGGGTATTATTGAACCTATTCAGCTACAAACAAAGTCTACAAATGATAAATCTGGACTGGGATACAATCCAAAAAAGACATCAAACAAAAAACATGCTTCTAAGTCTAAGTGGAAGAAAAGGATATCGCCTTCAACATCGTAGGAAGTCAACACTCAACAAACTCAAGCAGAGTGTAAAAAACAATACAAAGAACTAGCAATTGAGAGAGAATAAATAACCAGTGTAGATGTATAAAAACAATACTCAAGTTCTGATGGTATTAGCTACAACACTACAAGGAGTAGAAGTTCCAGAGGATATGAGAAGGGAGGTAGAAAGAGTTAGAGAATTGTTTGCACCACTAAAAATTCTAGTCACATACATTTGTAGGAAACAAGTGGACGATTCAAAGACTGACTCAAACGAGTATCAATGGGGTCCAGACCACCTCTCAGATACATCCATTATAAAAACTCCAGAAGAGTCTAGCAATATCACAAATGACACTCAAGAGATGATGCACTTAAAGCTAGAAAAAGAGATAAAGAAAATCAGACTAAAAAGACAAGAAGACTATGAACAAAGGCTGAAAGAAGGAAGAATACAAGAAAATTTTTCATCTATTATATACCCCTCTAATAAGATAAAACAAATCAGGTATGGGACTACACAAGAAGAATTGGAAGCTACAGAAGAAGAACCAGTCATTAGTCTAGAGGAAGCTAAATGAAGTAGACGACAAAGACTCATAGAACCATCAAGGTTATGTCAACAGGTATGTTAGATACAAATAATAAATGAACCAAATCTTGAAGGAACTTGCAGCATTAAAGATGTAGGTGTTAATACCATACATACTTTCACTCAATCATTTGAAGAAGTCAAAAAATTCATTCGATGACTTTGGTGACTCTGACAACAGTCCTATTTATGACAATATCTACTCAACATCAAACTCTGAATCCTCTGACATGAATGACGAGAATCTATCTACTGATCTTGTTACTATTGAACCATGATATGAAGTCCAGTCTAGTGTAGAGAACGGTGCTACAAGTAGGTCTATTAGATTAGGTCAACTAAATATTAACGTGCACTTTAATAATCATGTTCTGACTCTTCCTGGTCTCGAGACATTTACACAAGGTAGTCTTTTGGAACTTGACTTTTTTATTCGCAGTTGTGATGACAATACTGTGAACTCCCTCAAACCTATCCAAACTCTATCCTTGGTACATCTTGAATTAATTGGTTGTAGTCTACAAAAATAACCTATGAATGTACCTTTATTTGCCAATGACTATGTGCTAGCCTACCTCAATGCAGTTGAACCCATGGACTCTTCCACCAGTGAACAGAGTGAAAACATGACTGAAACAGACATCAAGTATCTTAGTCGTAAAAAAAAAAAAAAAGATCTGATGGCGAAAACCACATTGTGGTAGTGTCAGAATCTAAAAAAGAAAAAATAAAGGACGTACCTAAGGATGAAAACCTCTTTGAGGTGCTTGAAGGTGAGATACTTGATATACTGCCAAGTCACTTCCAAGAAAGGTCTTCTATATTGATTGAGCCAACTCAGCCAGTAAAAATTGGGAATCTTCTATATGCCAGGCCTGGATCCTGATATCATCCTGCACCATCTTTCTACTACACCAGGAGTTAAACTAGTCAAGAAAACACTCCACAAGATGCACCCTCATATGGCACCATTAGTCAAGGCTGAGCTATAAAAATTGCTAAAAGATAGATTTATTAGCACTACAAACTATGATGAATGGATATCAAATATAGTACCTGTATCAAAGGTAGACAAATCTATTAGGGTTTGCACAGATTTTAGAGATCTCAATAAAGCTTGTCCGAAGGATGATTTTCCATTACCAAACATTGATATGATAGTAGATATGACTTCTGGGTATGAGATGTACTCACTAATGGATAGATTTTCTGGTTATAATAAGATCAAAATAGTTCTTGGAGATCAAGAAAAGACAACTTTCACTTGTGCTTGGGGAACTTTTTGTTGGAATGTCATGCAATTTGGGCTAAAGAATGTAGGAGAAACTTACCAAAAAGCAGTAACAATATATTTCATGACATGATGCATAAAAATATGGAAGACTATGTTGATGATACCTTAGTAAAGACTATGAAGAGATCCACACATATTCAAGAGCTATGTCTCATACTAGATAGAATGGAAAAATTCAAGCTCTGACTAAATCCTAAAAAGTGTGCATTCGAAGTGACATCAGGGAAATTACTTGGCTATATCATTTCAAATAAAGGAATTGAGGTTGATCATGAGAAGGTCCAAGATATAATGGAAATGCCACCTCCAAGGAATATCAGCAAAATGAGAAGTTTACAAGGACATCTCCAGTCAATTAGACACTTTATTTCTCAACTAGCAGATAAATCTCAACCCTTCACAAAAGTATTAAGGAAAGGAGTAACATACAACTGGGATAAAGAATGTGAACAACCCCTTCAACAAATCAAAGAATACCTATCTAATCCACTAATATTGATGCCACCAATTCAAGGCAAACCATTGATTCTATATATATCAGCTATCGATACATCACTGGAGCACTTCTGGCACAACATGATGAGAATAAAAAGGAGCGAGCTATATAATACATCAGGAGAACATTGGTGTCCTATGAAATGAACTAAACTATAATAGAAAAAGCATATTTGGCATTGGTCTTTGCATCACAACAATTGAGACACTACATTTTAGCACATTCAATCAAGCTGGTGGCTAAGATTGATCTGCTCAAATATCTTCTCAGCAAAGAAACACTTATTGGAAGATTAGGAAAATGGGTCATGGTCCTTACAGAGTTTGATATTGAATATGTGGAATGCAAAGCCATCAAAGGACAAGTAATTGTAAATCAACTCGCTAAAGCTCCACTTGAAGACACTCAACGTTTGCATATAGAATTTCCTGATGAATCAATCATGCACCTTACTCAACAATCATGGAAGATGTTCTTTGATGGATCTTTCACTCAACATGGTTCCGGTGTTGGAATAATTTTTATTACTCCTAAAAAATATTCAATCCCGAAGGCTTACAAGATTCTCTTCCCTTGCACAAAGAACATTGCAAAATATGAAGCTTTGTTAAATGGGATCAAGCTGGCTATTGAATGGAAGGTTGTTGAATTACACATCTATGGAGATTATCATCTAATCATCAATCAAATAAATGATACATATCAAAATTGAGATGAGAAACTGATGCCTTATAAGAGAATGGTTGATAATCTCAAGAAGTATTTTGCTTTTGTATCATTCTAGCAGATTCCCAGATCAACAAACAGAGCAACAAATGCTATGGCCACCTTCGCATCTATACCAGAGTTACAAGAATCTAATTTTTGCTTTGAATTCCTGGTGGAAGAGTTACATTACCCTGCATATGATTCTCCTAAGTCCCAGATGGTCTATTCTATTATTGGACATGACTCATCTCGCTACAGCCACATTTACTCTTATTTGCAGACCAAATTATCCCTGAAAATCTTACCCGTAATGAGAAAAGGAACCTAACCCAAAATGCTTCACGGTACATCATCATTGCTAACGATCTATTTAGACAAGGTTTGAATGGTACTTTTCTTAGGTGTCTAGAAATTGAAGAGTCCCAATGTGGATTATTGAAAGTCCATGAAGGTATTTGTGGATCTCATTCAAATGGTCTAACTTTAGCTCAGAAACTACCAAGGGTTGGCTACTATTGGCTAGACATGGAGAAAGATGCTATAAAGTTTTCTAAAACTTGTGAGAAGTGTCAATTACATGGGAATCTTATACATGCTCTAGCTAGGGATTTCATACCCTTCATTACACATTGGCCTTTTCAAAAATGGGCATTTGATCTCATTGGCTAGATATATCCTACATCATCTAACAGACACAAGTTTATCATAACTACCATTGAGTACTTCACTAAGTGGGTAGAAGTAGTTTTGCTCATCAAAGAAACTAGTAAACAAGTAGCTCTGTTCATTATAAACCATATCATTTGCAGGTATGGGATACTTTCATCTATCGTGACTAACAATGTAGGACAATTTAAGAATAAAGATCTAGACAAACTCTACGAAAAATTTAGAATCAAACAACACCGGTCATCCGTATATTACCCTCAAGGTAATGGACAAGTTGAGGCATCTAACAAAAACTTGTTGACTATCTTACACAAAACAGTAAATAAATCTAGAAGGGATTGGCATCTGTAGCTCAATCCTGCATTATGGTATTATAGAACAAGTATTAGAACACCTACTGGGGCTACACCTTTTTATTTGGTGTATGGATCCGAACCAGTCTTACCTATTGAGGTAGAAATACCATCTTTAAGAGTTTCTTTGCAAGGTCTTGTTATTGATGAAGACTATAGAATATCTAGATTGCAAGAACTTCAGTTGCTGGATGAATATTGACAAGTGGCATCTGATCATCTAAGAGTGTATCAAAAGAGAATGTTAAGAGGATATAACAAGAAGGTTTGACAATGAGAATTTCAGGTTGGTGACCTTGTCCTGAGAGAAAATCCTAAAAAATCAAGAATTTCAAGACAACAAATGGAAGATTGAACCCAACTGGCTGGGTCCCTACATTGTTACTGTAGTCTTTAGCTCTAGTGCCTATCAGTTATCAACATCAAAAGGAGAAAAAATCCATGAACCGATCAACACCATCCACTTGAAGAAATTTTTTACTTAGAATTATCTACTCCAGCAACCTGTACAATTGAAAAAGTCCTGAAAAATTCTAAAAATCAGAAAATTTCCTGAAAAACAAAAACAAAAACAAAAACTTTGCCAAGCAGGTGAAAACCTAGTAAACAGGCATCTCTTATACTCAAGCGCTCCATCTATCAATGCAATGTTGGCATTTCCTTCTTTCATGCATTTTTTCTATCACTTGTACATATCTTTTAGTCGCTTTTGTGACATCCTGGTTTGTTGGAACCTTCATGGATTGAAACTGATCAATGTCCTAGTCTTAGGGTAATCGACTAAGCATTTTACATGTCCTCAGCAGTATCAACCAAGTCAATCTTTTCATCAGTGCTACTTGGTCATCCACTCTGAGTCAGTCACCTATTTCCTAACTACTGAAGAGTTTTATCACTGAGTAAACAAGCAAAACAACGTTACCAAAAATGATGACTAAAAAGTTTGAGATATGCATGAAATTTTCTTTGTGTGCTATCTTTTATATTGGTTTTTGATTATTATCCCTCTGAGTAACTTGAGGAAGTCTATCTTGACTAGGAGGAGCAAGGATTGGGGGCATAATATCTTCTTTGTTTTCTGCTTGTATGAATGATTCCGATGATCTGGAAACATCTAATCAACTGGGTGTCTGTGATAAGTTCCTTCACATCAAGGTGGAATCACCACACATACATTGACTCCACTTATTTGTATGATATAGGGAGTTTAGCATCATTTCTTTGTCTATTTTGAGGGAATTTTTTTAAATGTGCAATCCGGATGCATGCATAATTTGTCCAAGGATATGAACAAAAAAAGGATCATTGTGGACAAGATAATTAATAGTGCACATGAAAAGGAAGGAATTCTATTCTGCTTGCTATTTTTGTAAACGCTCAGTGATGAAAATTAAGTATTTCAAATCCAGTGACTAAGTTTAGGTTGCATTCATTTTACATTTTGTGCATTTAGAGTGATTTCAGTATGGTAACAATGATCTCTTTATTTTTTGAATGAGAGTTTGAAGCATCATCATTTCTTAGCTAAGTGGTCTCTTTTTCATCATTTCTCCGATCGAGTAGTTGTGTATTGAGATGTTAGCTACATACATAAGCATCTTATATAGATTCATACATTCATTTACATTCAACTTATTGCATAGAAAAATTAAAAAATTGCATTACTTATTACTCATTATCATCATTTATTTGCATATGAAAAGAAACAAAAATAAACATCCATATTCATTTGCATTACATACATCCATACTAAACAAATATGCATACATATAGAATAAAGCATATAGAAAATGATCTCATAATCAATCGACACAAGTACAATGAAATCAAATCAAGATCTCATATGTAGTCATCAATATCTCGGAGTACAAGTGATATAACTATCATATACAATCTCCCATCGGAGTAAGAATCATATGGGTTAAAAAAAGTGGGGTATCTAACAAAATCTAAGAGCTATAAAAATCTATCTCTCTACCTCTCCCTGATCACTAGGTGGTGGAGGAGGTGGAGCCTGCTGACCAGCATCCTGCCTCGGTGCCCAAGCTCCCTCAAATCGCGCCACGTACTGAGAGTAGGGGACAACCTATTGAGCTACAGGAACTGCTACACTATAAGCTACAACATATCATGATGCTCGACTAGTCTAATGCAACACCTCCCACAGAAGAGAATCTCACTCAACTCTGACCTCCACTAGCCGTTGATCTCACTCAGTTGTCTATCTCTCTCTACTCTGACCTCAGCCAGTTGTAGATATCTCTTTACCCTCATCTCAAGGAATTGATGATCACTCTCAGCTCTGAACTCCATCAACTGTCGGTCCCACTTTGCAAACTATGTCTGAGCCACTGTCAACTACGACTGCAAACCTATTAATCATGCTCTCATCAACCATGCTGCATCAGCTACCCCCTATTCCCTCATAGGCTCCTTGCCTCCATCTCCACCTCTAGCTCCACCCTACTCATCTCTCCTCTGTTGGACCTATCTAGGAGCTAGTTTACCCTCCTCTTCCCCACCCTCCGCTATCCTAACACCACTCATCCTCACACCAATAGGTCCAAGGGATACACCCTTTCCTCTCTGCTACTATCTCCCCTCAGCTAGTCTGCAAACTGTGATATGTTCCCAGGCCCATATCTATAAAATCAATACCCCTGCAACCATGCTCTTCCCCTCTGTGTATACAATCTCATACATCTCATGATACATGTGGGCTAAAACACATGAACCCCATCCTAATCCCTTAGGGTGATCCAAAAGCCTCTGCAACATCCTAGCCCAACTGCATAAGAAACCGTATTGTCCCCTGTCTGGCATAACGAAGCAACCAATAAATCTTGCTAGGAGACAAGCCAGTGGAAATTGCTCACTGTACCTGATCATCATATCATCCTAGCTGATAGCCCATGTAAGGATATCCTCATCGTGAAATACCTGTCTCAAAGCTAGTAATCCAGGACGCTGTGCAGAATCGTAATCAACCTTATCCCCAACAAATGGAATCTTGAGAATCCTGTAAACATTCTCAGGAGTAATGATCATCTCCCCAATTGGTAAATGGAACGTGTTATGCTTAAATTTAAATCTCTCCACAAGTGCAGTCAACATCCCGTGATTCACATAGATATCCGACATCTATAGAAGGTGGGTAAACCTGCACAAATCGATATGTGCTCTATCAATATCGGATAACTCACGAATTAGACTCATTGTAGGAGGATATATGCATCTATAGATGCATCTAAAAAGAACATGCGGCAATCGAATATGCAACAATCAAACAATGGAGCATCAGAGAATCATCCAAATTTTTTTTTAAGACAACTTAAACATTACGCAAATCTAAATACATCAATTGCCAAATCAAATTTTCATGTTTGAACCCTTAAAAAAGATTACTGTTTTTCATATGATATTTCACAGTGTATGTAGAAACTCGTACGAGTTAGGAATAGCTATAGGACAACAAAAGACTCTAATAGGATAAACTACATGCATCCGCATGATAAAATGGTCTATTAAGCAAACTTTTGTACAACACAAGGGGGAGTCTCGAACGAAAAAACTAATGGCTTTAAATGATAAAACACCAAAGCACAGTTTGTTGTATGAGACAAAATATCATCTCGCATGACAAATAAAAAATGACAAATTTTAAACGCCATAAAAAGTGAAAATTCAACAAAAATATTCAAAATTGATGAAATGCAAGGGATAAAAACTGGACACTTACCGCTGGCTCGTAATTCTACAGTCGATTATGATGTCTCTGGCTCTCAAATCAGCCTGGATTGGAATGACTATTTTTCTTCGTAGACAGATTTTTGAATTTTCAAACTTGGGAGGTTAAAATGAATTGAAAATGACACTTGGACCCCTTATATAGCTAAAACCCTAATTTTTCAACTTGCTCCGATGGACATGAAAATTGTACCCTTCGCTAATTTGCTTGTCCTAATTCCATTTTCAGGATCGAAATTAAAATCTGAGATCATTCTTCTAGTCAATTTTGCACAACTATGACCACTTAGCGCTTTCATCACATTCTCATTCTTTTCTTCAATTTGCGTTCAATTTCTCGTCAATCATCGCTAAATCTTCAAATATTCCTCTGGCTCAATCTTTGTGCTCAAATAATTATCATAGCCAAAAAGTGCCTATCATCATGTACCCTCGCTATCTTTCGATTTCACTCTCAAGGGGGCATACTCGTAACCTCATGACCTCACATCTTCAATGTCGAGAAAAAATTTCAAATCTTCATCAAAAGTTGAGCAAATATCTTTTTCAACTAAGGAAAATCAAACAAATCCTTATCGCTAAGTGCATCTTAGCTTCATCGCTTCATATCAAGTTTAGATCTCTTGATGATCTGAATCAAATCAATTGCTAGGGGCATTTCGGTTTCATCGCTTCAAATCAAGCTGATATTTGCCTTCATCTAAATCAGTCTCTTAAATGTTAATCAGTTTCATCACTTTTCATCAATCTAATTATTCGTTTAAACTTAATCAAAATTTTAAAGAGTATCTTTGATCACATGCTCAATCTAAGAAGGTGTTCAGTTTCATCTCATGAAATCAAGCTGGATAGTTTATCTTCGCTCATCGTGTCTTGATCCATCAAGTTCAAGATCGATTTTATCTTCGCAAACTGTGTCTAGTTCAATCAAGTTCTAGATTAGTAAGATCCACTTCTTGATCAATCAAGTTCAAGTTCGGTATCTTTACTTTTCATCGGTCCTAGTACAATCAAGTTTGGGATCGATATTGCTTTAATCAACTCTGTTCAATTTCATTGCTTCAAAATAAGCTAAACACCTCGCTCTTCATCAGGTTCGTGATCAATCAAGTTTAGAACTAGTATCTCCTAGAAATCAACTATTCTTTGAACCAGTGCACTGCTCGCACATTAATTCAAATAGGGGCAAATGTAATACCCTAAAATTGGTCATCTAAACCATGGACCCCTAATCTCGACAACATCACCAAGGTCCTAACCAAAGGCAATTAAGTCAACTTTGAACACACAATTAATTAATTATTCAATCATTAAATGTCACATGGCAAGTGAATTATTCTATATTAATTCTATATTTATTTAATTAATTAAATCATTCTAAGAAAATCATTTTGATCAATTATCCTATTTAATTTATTAAATATCCTAGCATATTTAATTAATTAATAACTTTGCCATTTAATCATAAAAAAAGGAATTAATTGCAAAGCAAGAGTTAAATTGAAAATAAAATAAAAGAATTGAATTGAGAGAGAAATCAAACTTGAGATATTATTTCTTCTTCTAATTTGAGATAACTTGAGATCAGAAAAGCAATTTAATTGAATTATTAATCATTCTCTAAAATTGGAACTCAAAGCTTTTGAGAAAATAAATTCAGTTGCATTGAAAATACTCTTTTCTTGAATAAATTAAAGAAATATGCATGCAATTACCTATTTTTATCACAATTGCATGGAATTAATTGAATTATATCTCTAATGCAAACTCAAACTTATAATCTGAATGCATTTCAATCAAGCTATAATTGGAATCTATCTCAAGGTTAATTGAATCTGATTTCTCAATTATTTCAAGTATCCTAAATTGTGCTTTTTCTCGAATAATATCAACTGCTCGTTGCTAATTGATCTTGACTGTTGGTCTCTCTTGTGATTTTTTATAAATTCAGGCTTCATCTCTCATTCAAATCACCTTGGAGATTTATTGTTATTATGCAGTTTTTGCTCTAGAGTCATTGAAAATATTGTGCTTTCTTTTTTTTGAGATTATTGCATCTTAGTTTAGCTTTTTACTTTACTTTAAATATGATTGCTTGAATTCATTTAGCTTACTATTCATCCATCTAGCATAATATTGCATCCATTTAGCTTAATATAATTCTCATGCTCATATAGATTAAATCCTTCATTTAGGTGTTGTTTAGTCATTGGTATTGCTTATACAAATCTGAGAGCAATCTAAACTCACATTTACTAGAAAGCAATAGGTCGCTTTGTAATGGTTTATTATTTATTGATTATTGATTTACAAACCATGCATCTAATGACTTAATTGAAGTGTTGTGTATTCTAGATATAGATTCTTATTCCACTTTTCACACACACAAATAGTTCCAATGGGTGTTTGTGATTGGTATGTTCATTCGGCAAGTATCCTATACAAAAATTGAAGTCAAGGATATTTATGCTTGTGACTACGACAGATACCTTTACCCCTAATAATTTTTCAAAAATGGAGGGTTCACTCCCTGTCTTCTATGTCTTTATTCTTTGCAATGAGATATCTTTACATCTTGGTTCCTTATACCCTGGTGCACAACGCATCATGTTACATAATAAGGCTCAGTGATGAATATGTGTTGCATAATGAATAAAGACTCAAAGGTTTGTGTATCTTTATCAATCATATCATATCATTTTCTCATCTCATCATGTTAATTCTATCTCAAAGATCATTTTCTCATCTAATATATTCCACTTTCAATCATTTCATTTCAATTTCTACTCACATCTTTCTAATTCCATCTCAATTTTTTTCCTTACATCAACTATTCCATCAATCAATAAATTCTCTTTCCTAAGATTCTTCACTTCTTACTAATCATTCTTCAATTTTATAATATCTTCATCATTCATCCAACTTTCTGTATTAGTCCTTCCTGAAATTAGACACGATCATCTATCTTCATCTTAAACAAGATGAATCATTCTTGAAACCATAAGTTTTGATCATCTTTGTCTTATACAGGATGTCTCCTTCTTGTAACCAAACTTGATCCTATCTTATCAATCAAATCAATCCTATCAATCCTATCAATCAATCAATCAATCTACAAATCATTCTAACCATTTCTTCTATCCAATCAAATCAATTCATGTCATCAATTAATAATTCTTCATCTTTCATCTAACATTCTTATTCTTTCAAGAGATGATTCATGTGTTTAATGCACATGCAATCTCTCGAGGGGGCATTATACCCTAAACATCACTAGGGCATACTAGGGCAAATTTATTTTCATTTTCTTTGAAAGAACATCATTTAGACATTGTCTCAAGAGGCGAAAATGTAAACACCTAAAAATGTCTTGTGAATCATGTACTAATTTATCATTTTATTGTTATCACGTGGATTTGCACCCGAGGCAAGCTTTAATTTCCTGTAATCCCATGAGACATTGGACTTCTCACAGGCCGTGGGTATCCTATTATGAGAGAATACCTTTGGATTATAGGCTGAATTTCTATTTGATCACCTAATACTAACTTAAAACAGAATTGGAAAAGGGATAGAAAGATATGCATAAAATGAAACTATTGCTAAAAAGGTGATCCACCAATGACTAAAATGATCTAAAATTCTTACAAACTCACAAAAATGATCAAGTATTGAAGCTATGCAATCTCACAACTTTGCTACTTATGCCTACAAAAATGATTCTTATGAAAGGCTCTGACTTTCTGATTTATATAAAAAGGAGAACAATGAGGTTCTCGCCTTTTTGATGCAACATAACGAAAACACTAACATAGACCTACACTATGACATAACATTCTTAGCATTCAACATTGAAGGAATTTGATGAAATAAATGATAAAACAATATTTCACCATAAAATTCACAAACAAGACTTGAAAAACCAAGAATAATGAGAAGGAGAGCAACTTCTTTATTGAGAATCAAGAGCTATCTGTATTCCAAATCCATAGAACTTCTTACAAAAATCTGAATATTACTCATGAGAAATCTGAAAATGCTCATAAGTAATGAGTTACAAGAGTAAGGATCTCTACTGCTGAACAATTACAAACTCCACAACTAGAACTCCCCAAGATAGAGTGAAAAACCAACACTTATACAAACAACCTCCAAAATTCAAAATATAAATTTTGGCTCTCAAAAATATGTGTTGTCATCTCTCCACCAAATTAGGACTCTAACTGAAAGAAAAACTCCTCCAAAACTACATAAGGAGTAGCAAACTGAACACAAATCCTTGGGTCGAATTCAACTAAAAATCCCTCAAAATTAGGGATGAAAATAAAAGAATCAAAGATTCAAACCCCTAAAAATGCTCCAAGATTAAAACTACATCCATTTGAACTCTTTAACTGCACTCAAAGTGCCTATTAGGTGGCCAAAACACCTAATTTTACTCCCATGCGTTGACACAATTCCAATCAACTCCATGAATCTTGCAAATAAACTCATCTACCTCCTAGACTCATGCTAGAACTCCACAAGAAATTAAGTTCTAACTTTTACTTATGCTTCAAAGACTCAATGCAACACTCAACTTTTCAATTCAACGTATCCATTATTTTGAAGTGATTTAAGAATATCACTTAAACAAAGATTTACAAATTGGAAATAATTCAAATGCAAAGAAACTTATAAGAACCCTAAAAATGATTCTAGGATATAAAATCATATAAGTGTTTTCAAAACACTTAAAATATTTTAAAAGTGGAAACCATTGACAAGAAATGAGAAAATAAACCTTTTTCAATTTTAAAACAAAAGTCAAAAGACCTTTGTTCCTATCAGGTCTCCTAGGGTTGGGAAACCCTAAACATAAATGGTGAAAGAATGAAAATATTTCATCCTTCATTTTATTTTGTATCTTCTGCTATGAGGGTGGCCTCCATGAGAGTTCTAGGGTTTGAATGTGAAGCATTCTTGAAACTCGAAGGACTCCATTTTGAAACTAATCTTGATGATTTTTGCAGGAAACAACTACAGGAAAATTAAAGTGCAAGTTTATCTCTATCATATTTTTCTATTTGCAACTATGACCTATGATTGGACTCTTTTTCTATTCCTTGATGTTGCTCATATATCTAGCAACTTTTCTACTATTCACTATTCTTTGTATGTGCTTGAAGCTCAAGATCTTTGATAGACTGCTTGCTGGGTTGAGATAGGACTGTGTTCTCACTATTAATGGCTTTGACAAGGCTCTATATTTACTCTCATTGGACTATGTGTTGGATTTACTGGGGCTCTTGACTGCTCTTTATGCTACTACAAGTCCTCACAATTCCATGCAGCCTCATTGTTCTATATCTTGTCATTCAAGAATGAATCCTTAGTTGTGGATTCTCTTTCTTTGCACCCTTTAGGATTGGTGAAGGGTTATTAAAACTAGTGAATTGGGTTTTCATGAGATTTCTATGGTTTGTCATCTCATCATCATCTAATGTCCGTGAAAAAATTAGCCAATTTGGCATCTGGGTTTTTGAGAAACCATCAAAACACATGACTATGTTTACATTGTTTTAACTGGTAGTGAATGTGATCTCTATTTTTGTAACCAGTATTCAAAATTTTCACCATCATTCACTTGCTGGTTGCTATGAATGTCTTTTGGATGCATTGGGGCTGATCTGAGAATGTATCATGTATTTGCATTCAATGTTGATGACTGATAAGAATGCATTCACCCATTGATGAGGGCTCACTCACATACTATGGCTTATTATTTTTCAAATCTTCCTATTGATTGTAACTTAGTCATTGATTTAAATAATCTATCTTTGTGATTGATGTTGTACTTTGTGTTGAATGTCATGTCACAGATTTTATTGAAGACCTTAAAGTTTTCAAACCTTTATTTCATGCTCTACTCCACTATTTTGAACTGTGACTATGATGAAGGAGCATATGATGACTTATTATTTCAAAATATTCACCCTACTACACTGCTATGACAATGTTCTACCTAATATGCTGCTATATTCACTCTACTTTCAAACTGATCATTATGCATTAACATTTTGGTGAATGTAGTTTCTCTGTTGTTAGAGTTTGATCTCTGTTAGACTCTAGGATTTAAGTATGGAATTTTTTCTTTTAAACCACTGTCATTATAACTGCGTTTGACAGTATTTTGTAGTTGATCTAGGGCTGATATCAAATCTTTCTGACTATCTTCAATAACTTGACTACCTCCTTTAAGTAATTGGACTATAGCTCACCTCTTGATTGCTATCATTGTAACTATAGCTTCTTCAAAATTCTTGCTATAATGTGCCATTGACTATTATGAATATCTTTCAACTGATTGTTCTTTGGATTTGCTCTATGATACCTTGATGGATACTTTACTTCTTGTCTCAAGTCAAAGATGTCATTGAGTGCATATTGTTTTAACAATCTTTTGACTGTCTTTCAAGGCCTCTTATGGATCTTTTATTCCGTTGGTATGCACTACCTTGAAGGTTTTATGACTGATTTTGGGTCTACTATCATATACTTAACAACATGCTGGGCTCAACTCTTGTGGGAGCCACATTTTACCCCACATGTTGTATTTTATGAACAAGCATGCTAGTTTTCTTCTATTTGCACATGAAGCAAACAAGTTAGACAAAAACAATGCATAATGCGATTTCTTGTTGATGATTTGACCTGATATTTACTGATTTGCTTGGCATACTAGCTATTGTGATGCACATGAGGGTTAGATTGTATATTTGTAGGTGCGTGTGCATATATGGAATGATGACCCTTAATTTCTCTAATGCATAATTTTAATCAAATGTAGGTACTTAGGGACAACAAGGAGGACAACCAAATGTAGAATGGGCGGAAGACTACAAATGACAAAAGGCATCACATAGACTCGTCATCCAGGCAATGACGCATCACCTTTCCTTATCTGCATTTAATTTTATGTTTTGCATCTGCAAATGTATAGTTTATTCCTCATTTGCACCATATTAGTTAGTCTCACGACTTGTGTGAGATATTGTACATTCATCAATAAAAGATTACATTTTCAGAAATTGTGTATTCTTTCTCTCTCATATTCATCTGCATAAGGAAATATGATTGTGAAACCTTCTTGTTCTTTCTCTTTAAGTGTTCATGAATGTGATAAAGAAGATATAAAATGTACCTTGCTCATTTGTAAAACATCACAACTCTACCTGATTGAGCTAGTAGCGAAAATAGGTAACACTTATTAGTTAAATAATTATTTAATTATTTAATTAAGCTAATTTATTCTTGTAAAAAAATACAATCATTCATATCCATCATTACTAATTATCCAATTTCCATCCTTTAATCAATTCATCATTAACCCCCTTCTCAAATATTAATTAAATATTGATTATTTAATTAATTACGATTAATTCCCTTAATTAAATAATCTCTATTATTTAATTAATTCTATTTCTAATGATTGAATAATTTTATTTAAACTAATTAATTCTTTCCTCCAAATCCCCAAATTCAAATTTCAACTAATTCCATCTAATTTCATTTCTCCCAAATTCACATTTCACCAAATCTGAATTTCAATGAAATTCGGTAAATCTCATGTGCATTTCAGCATTCAAAAATCAAAATTCAAATTCAAATAACAATGAAAATGAATTTCAATTCGATCTCCTACAACACATGTTGAAAATTAGAACTGGTTCATCAAATTAGTTAACTAATCAATTAACTCAGTTAACTCTACAATCTCCCCTTTTCACTCCAAATCACCTTTGTTGACTAATCAATCAATTCAGTCTTCTCCTCAATAAATCTAGTCAACTGGATAATCTATTTAGTCATCTCCCTAATCTACTTAGTCCATTGATCAATCAAATGAGTTAACAAATCAATCTATCTTGTTAACAAATCAATCAATTCACTTAATTGATCAATTAAAATCAGTTATGAATCAATCAGTACTTCAGTTCAATTTCTCCCCCCATCTCACCTAAAAATCTATAAAAGAAAGCCTCATTTCCCAATTTCAATCTAGAATCACTATCTTCAAAATAATTGTCTATCTTATGCAGGAAATCCCAGTGCAATACCTGAGAGCCACCTACATACATAATTCAGAGAAGAGCAATGGAAGCTTTGTTGAATCGATTGAGGGAGTTTAATTAGATTTTTATTATTCAATTGATTTAAGAATTTTCATTGTCATTTAGGTATTAATTGTAATTGGATTTAGAGTTTGTGATTCACTCTTTCATATCTGATTATCTTTTATGATTAATTTTAACCTTGAAAACATATATATATTTGTGTGTGTGTGTGTGCGTATGTACATATACATATACATATATGTATCTATATACATATGTATGTATGTATATACATACATGTACATGTATATATATGTATATTTATAGATATACATATACATACATACATATATATACATGCATATGTATATGTACATGTATATATGTGTATATGTACATGTGTATATGTATATACATATGTATGTGTATACATATATATATGTGTATATGTACATGTGTATATGCATATGTATACATATATGTATGTGTGTATACATACATACATATATACATATATGTGTGTGTGTGTGTGTGTGTGTGTGTGCGTATATGTATGTTTGTGTGTATGTGTATATACATACATACATACATACATATATATATGTGTGTGTAAAAATATGCATACATATATATACATATAAATGTGTATATATCTATATGTATATACATATACATACACATATGCATATGCATATGTATATATATGTACATGTACATGTATATATGTGTATATGTATATGTATATATATGTATATATATACACACATATACACATACACACACGTGTACATATACACATATATACATGTATATACACATATGCACGTATATATATACATGCATATGTATGTGCACATGTATATATGTGTATATGTATATGTATATGTGGGTGTGTATATATATATGTGTGTGTGCGTGTGTATGTGTATATGTGTGTGTATATATATGTGTGTGTGTATATGTGTGTGTGTATATATACATATACACATGTACATATATGCACATATACATACACACACACACATATATAATATATATGTATATGTATATGTATATGTATATGTATGCATATATGTACATATATGCATATATATACATAGACATACATACATATATATAAAAACATACACACACACACACATATATACATGCATATATATGTGCATGTATATATGTGTATATGTATATATACGTCTATGTGTACATACATACATACATATGTATATATATGTGTATCTGTGTGTGTACATATACATATACACACACACACATATACATATGTATATGTATACATATACATACATATATGTATATATATGTATATATATACATAGACATACATACATATATACATACATATATATAAAATCATATATACACACACACACATATATACATGCATATATATGTGCATGTATATATGTGTATATGTATATATATGTCTATGTCTACATACATACATACATATGTATATATGTATATGTATATATATGTGTATCTGTGTGTGTACATATACATATACATATACATATACATATACATATATACACACACACATATATACATATATATATGTATACATATACATACATATATGTATAAATACACACACACATATTTGTATATGGACAAGAATCTTATAGCCATTAAATTTAATTATTATAAACCAAATATAGAATAAAAGCAGGAGATGCAAGAGATAAAGATTTAACTGTGATGTGATTAAAAAATGGATATTGTTGCTAATTAACATTATTGACAAGATGCAGGTGATACAAATTCAACTCACATTTGATTAAAAAATGAATGATGCTTCTGTTAACATATTTGGACCCTAAGAACAAATAAAGTAAATTGCCTAGAAATAGTATATTGGTTTATGAAAACATGAATTGGCATCTACAAAGCTGAATAACCCGGAATGTGTAGAGTGTGCCTTTATGAGCTCCAAATATTACAAAGGATATTTAGTGAAAACATAGAAGAATTTGTAATGAAAATGACCCTAGTAATTCCCTCTTATTAAATCATTTGAACGTAGAAGAGTTTATTACTGGTTTATGTTTGATTGGAAGAAGTTTTATAAGTTAAAGTTTTGAGTTTGAAATTATTTTTAATACCGATTCACCCCCACTCTTAGTATTAGCTAGATCCTCTAATATTAACACCATGCCACTATTGCACATTTGTGGTTATTGATGTAGAGAATACCAAGATACAAGATTTTCATTGCATTTCCTAGTAGAGGATAACGTTGAGAGTTTTGATCAAGCAAAGATGCTTGACTCCAAAATCGCATCTCCTGTGTCTTCACCCAAATTTCTCTCTACATTCTACCCATTATAAGGGGGAAATGGCAGTTGGTAGAGAGATCAGAATTATTTGTAACTATAGTTGAAGCCTACAATTGCACTCAAGACTTTTAATAACCCTCTAGTTATCTTTGACTATTTTAATAACCCTTTGGCTACAAGGTAAGTCATTAATCTACTTCACTTCATGGCATCTACAAACCTTCAAACCTATCTTCTTATGCTAGAATTCAATTGCACCTTCTATGCACTTCATTTTAAAACCTTTGTAAGAATGACAATAACACTTCCTGAAAACTTTCTCTAGAAATATGTCTATCTTCTACATTCTGAAATGTAGCATGCAAATAATATAACTATTTTTTCTAAGGAGTGTTAATTAGAAATGACTAATGACCATATTTCTCGAATTGCAAAGTGGCGACAAGTGATTGTCAAGTCTATACTTTGGATTATTCCACATACTATATTAATCTATGCGAGATGTACTTTCTTTCCATTTCTTGATATAAAATATACCACAAGAAAGCTTTCATTCTAATAGTCCTGACACCTGTACATGATTCATGGACCTCAACACAAATTAATATTGGCAGCTTCTCATTGAATATTAAATCTATGTCATCCTCCATATTTTTCTTCCTATAATAGGTGGAGTGTTTCTATGCAAAATGATAGCTTAGAATCTTAAATCAAGATTTCATATGTGCAAAAAAGCGGGTTTCTAAAAGATTTGACACAAACATGCAAGACACTTACAGTCAAGATGTGATGTGTTTTCTATCTTAGTAATTTATTTATTTTCTCCAATAAGTAATGAAAGATTCACCTTAATTATTCTACAATTTTTATGTGATTGAAAAACATTTGCCAATGTATATTATTTTCCCCCAAAAATAATGAAAGATTCGCCTTAATTTTTCTACAATTTTCATGCAGTATGAAAAAATCACCAATGTAATTATTATTTTCCCACAAAAATAATTAAATATTCGCATGAATTTTTCTAAGATTTTCACGCAAAAGAAAAAGATTCGCCAACAAAATTATTTTTTTTTCAAAAAATAATGAAAAATTCGCCTTTTTTTTCATAAAATTCTTACGCAACTTGGAAAAATTCGCCAACGAAATTTAGTATTTTTTCCTTTTAAAAAAAAATCCCCCCCAAAAAAATATTTTTCCCCAAAAAATGAAAGATTTTCCAGGATTTTACATCGTTACCCAAGGGGGGTTTCTTAAAGTTATCCCTAGACCTAATAATCTAATTGATACAATTCAATCAAATGTCAACACCCAGTTCACCTCTTTTACACCACCTCATAGAACTCATAGCTCACAAGTTCACAATCAATCGACATTCCAACAAGCTCTTGTATATACCACAACACTAACCCTTTTGTGGGAAACACATATACCTCAAATGTGCCAATGGCTTAAACAAATTTTCTTCTCCAGTAAGATCAAAAGCTTCAAAGACAAATGATTAGTATACAATCAGAGGCTGAGAAATAAATTTTTACAATGGAAGATCTTCATCCATATCCATTTGATCAAACAATGTACATGCCACCTTTTGCCCCACATTTTGAAACACCAAAATTTGATAAGTACAGAGGGAAAGGTGACACAACAAATCACATTAGGGAATTATTTATAGCTTTCATCGAGGTGGATAATGAAGATACACATTTAATGCACCTATTACCTAAGATTCTTAGAGGTCAGGCCTTGGAGTGGTTTTCTCATTTATCATTCAAAACACGATCATAGGGTGAATTTGCTAAGAAATTTATCACAAATTTCTCCCACAACATAGACAACCTCGTAACTCTAATAAATCTATGTGCCACTCGGTAAAGAAATGGAAAGAATTTTGTGTCATTCTTACAAAGGTGGAGATCCCTTTCTCGTAGATGTCCATGTCACATTCCAAAAGTTGAGCAAGTGGACATTTTTACAGAAAATTTAATTCCTCAAGTCAAAGACCTACTAAAAATGCAATGTCTTAGTACATTCAAGTAGATCAAAGAGAAAGGCTTGAAGTTTGAGAAGGGTCTTATTGAACAAGGGATCTTGAAGAACAATAAGGAAAGTGGGTCGACTAGTAATACAAATAGTGAAAAATTAAAATTTTGGTCAAAAAACAAAAATGTGATAAGTCATGGGTTTGTAGATGTCCGCGTGGTTAACATATCTCAACCCATAGTTTCACTCCAATGACATGTCAACCTTTTTGCATCAAACAAATATTAGTCTTGGGACAAAAATCTAGCTTCAACAAATGCAAATGTTGTATAGTTTAGTAATTTCAGACCTCCAAGGACTAATGTACCTAGATTAAATTATATGCCACTTGGAGAACCAATTGAGTTAGCACTCAAGAAAAAAATGCAAACAAATGTCATAGCTCTACCAAAGGTCAAACAATATGAATTATGTCCTTTCAAATTGACATGGTGGAACAACAATTATTTTTGCGATTATCATGGCACCAAAGGCCATAAAACATCAGGTTGATACAAACTCAAGAACATGATTCAAGACCTCATAGATTAGGGAGATATCACTGCGGATAATAATAAAGGTTCTGTAAATAAAGATCATACCATTTTCAAAGCCCCATTTGTCAAGCATGAAAAAAGGAAAATCTTCAAGCTCAAGCTCATAAGACAACAAAGCAAACTACACTAAGGTAGCTTATGATTATGCAATCAACACTATCAACATAGGTGATGAAACCATGGCTACAATTATTTTCAACCCTAGGATTTAAGATTGTGTAGTCATACCCACCAGTCAAAAGTCACACTACAAGGAGTTCCTTCTAATCCTCCTCCACCAATGAAGACCTATAATGTTGTGGAGAAATTCAAGAAAACTCAAGCACAAATATCACTCTTTGAGTTGTTGTGTATTTATCCAAATCATAGAGCAATCCTAGAAAAACCTCTTCAGGAGTCTATTGTCACCAAAGACATAGTGTTAGAACCAACCGGTACTGAGAGGGGAGGGGTGAATCATTACATTACCGATAAATACTAATTAATACGTTTACTTTAAGTATGACCTAATTAACCATTCACCAATATAAACATTTACTACAAAAGATTAAGCATGCATGAAAAGATACAAACCACGGTGTGAGTAGGAACTCACAAATCTTGTACTCTTCTGGAGTACGCCCGGTGAAGAGCCATCCCTGTTAGGAGATTACAAAGACACTGTTAGGTGCCACCCCATTAAGGGATTTTGATCAAGTCCAGTTAGTGCCTTTACCCTATTAAAGCTAGCCTAGTTAGAGGACTTAGAACATCAGTTAATATGTTACCCGGTTAAGGGATTTATACAATAGGACCTGTTAAAGTCCACCCAGTTAAGGGATTTATGTTGCAGTTATTTGAAATTAACAGATGGATAATCAAATACAAGAAGCTACACATTAGCCTGATGAGATCACAATTAAGCATCACTCTAGGTCTGCATCGGTTGTGCCTGTTCTTCACAACTCTTCCTTCTGCTGGTCTGCTGGTACTTGAATTCTACACTGTTGGTCCTCTGTCACTTGAGTCGCTGCTCGGTGAAACCCCCACTCTACTGGTCTTCTTTCACTTGGCTCTGCAAGCTCTGAAACTCCCCTTGTGTCCATTTTCACATTAACTTAATTCACCTTGACAACAACCATATCAATAATGAGATATGTGTATTTATAGACCCTTAAGTCTATCACCAACTTTTCCCTCCAAAACATACCTTTCAAAATTCCGTTGTTAGGCCTTAAATTGCGCTTTTGAAATCATATAGGAATCTCTATCAATATAGTTGAACATGTCGATAAGTCTGCCGGTTGACTAAGAGAAGACTTCTGATTTAGCTGGTTGTAACTAAACATTACCAGTCTATCGGTTACCGCCTCTTCCAGTGTATTGATCAAAACCTATCTAGTTGATTTTTTCCTGTGCACCGGTTTAGTCTTTGCTCAGCCGGTGGACATCTTCCTTGCTGACGGTATACTTACTATCAGTCGGTCTACTACTTACCAGTATACTTACTGTCTGTCGGTCTTGCTTGCCAATATAATTACTGTCTGTCAGTCTACTGCTTTCCGATTTACACATGGCTTGCCAGTTTACTTGCTGCTCGGTTTTCATACTACCTAAGGATTGTGAAGACTAAGGAGATGATGCTGCCAACATTGACAACCATATCATTTACCGGTCATACAAAATTGCATCAGAATGCCAACAAACTTCCCCTTTAGTATTGGTGGCAAATTCTATAAACTATTGTGTCGGTTCCATGGCCCCTGTTCCTGACAAGATTCCAAAAGATCCAAAAATCTTTGTTTTGCCACCAATGGCAAAGACTATCCAAGAAGATTTGTTAAATTAAAGAAAAAATCTCTTTAAAGTTTTCTTGAGCCACTTTTAAAGAAGATTCCCATGAAGATTGAATTTGTTTCATGGTAGTGAAGTGGCCATGTAATACTGCAATGAAGACCTCCATATCATCAACTATCTTACAGTCCAGGTGCATGAAGTCAATAATTGGTTCTAAATAGCATTGTAGCTCTAACAGACTAAGAATTCTTTTGTCTTATTCATCTTTCAACTTTTTGAGTGTATGATTGAGTATTTTGACTTTTCCAGTAAAGGTTGAGGCTGAATTGCTAAGGGGATCAAACGAGCTTACCCGATCCTGAATCTACTTTTGAATTTGACTTCTTTCATCATTCGTGTCTTTGATTAAAATAGGAAATTTTGAAGAATTCATCACTAGTTGACCGACTTGTTGTAGTATGCTCTTGACTTCTTCTGTTCTAGTTGAAAGAGCAACTTTTCCAACTGTTATTTGCTCCATTAGGTTATCTCCAAGCTTTGTTTCATATTGCCTGACTACAACCTTCTCTAGATCGATTGCCTCTGAAATGATTTCTTTAACCAGAGTATTCAATTGATCAATAATGGGTGCAGTATCATCAACTACAATATCCGGGATGAGGTTAGAGAGGATCGTTTTGGCAGAAGTAAAGATTCTTGCCTTCTTTTTCTTCTCTCTCAATTTTACCTTTTCAGCTTGGATTCTCAATTTTTCTGAGACTTTCATCAACTGTTTAGGGGTCATTTTCTTTATATCAATGACTGAGTCACCTTCTTCTTCCTCCTCTATTCCTTCTTCTATCTCTAAAATCCCAACTTCTAAGCTATTTGATGAGATAATTCTCACCTTTTTCTTTTCACTTTCGTTGGCTAAGTCTAATTTTCTCTTTGCTGGAGGGGTATCCATCACTACTGTGTTATCCTTTATTTTCTTCTCATCCTCTTTTCCTTCCTTTTCTTTCTTCTCTTCCTCTTTTCCTTCGTCTGATTTTGTAATGCCCCGCCAGGAAACCCCTAAGGGTTTAAGTTAAAAACACTCAAATAGAGTGTAAATATATATTTGACATTTAAAATCTAATTTCAAATAAAATAGGTCTTCCTACAAATTTATTACAACTTCTTTTATACTTCCCCATGACATTTTTCTTTCACTTTATATATGTCAATATTATATATATATATTTTTTAACAACAAATAAAATATATAAAAAAAAATATAAAACAAACATTATATTTTTTTTTGTAAACCCTAAACAACGACGCAGGACCCTGCGACCCACAATGTGGACGCAGGCCCTGCGGCCCACATTGTGGATGCAGCCTGCGGCCCACATTGTGGTCGCAGTCCCTGCGGCCCACATTGTGGACGCAGTCTGTGGCCCACATTGTGGACGCAGTCTGCGGTCCACATTGTGGTCGCAGTCCTTGCGGCCCACATTGTGGACGCAGTTTGCGGCCCACAACGTGGTCGCGGGGAGAACTGCGAACTACGGCGGCGCCGCGGGGAAGGGGACGGGTTGAGCTTCGGCTCCCCCCCCCTGAAACCCTAAATTTTATTTTATTTTATTTTTTTTTGTTTAATTTTTTTTTTTATTCGATTTATAGTCCGAATAAACCATAAATTTTTTTGCATAAAGATTTGACAAGAAACGAAATCCCTCATTATTGCATCATTAGTTTTTTTTTTTTTTTGTTTTATTTCACAGACCCATTCATTTTCCAGATTTTACCAAAAACTCCATTATGGGAAAAATATTTCCACATCAAGTTTAAAACCACAAAATCTATTAAGAAACAAAAATTTGATTCAAGAACAACCAAGCTTTTTAAAGAAAAACTGAAACCAAATCTTTAAACATTCATGGGTATTATCTTTTTTTTTCCAGCATTTCATGGAGAGCATTCAATCACCAATTTTTTTTTTGATTCAACAATAAATAAAAGGGTAGATTGGAATCCTACCTCCAAAGCATTCCGGGAAGAGTTTTGATGAAGAGCCCCACCTGCAACTCAAAGCAAATCTCCATTTTTCCAAAATTTCCCCCATCTCCATTTTTCCCCCAAAAAGCTCTCAAGAAAGAACCCCCCCAAAACATTTCAAAAACTAGGTTAAAAATGAGAAACCCTATTTTTGACCTAATTTTCAATTTCGAATTTAGGCATTTATTTTTTTTAAAATAAAGAAAATGGAAAATGGACTTCATTCCTTTCCATTATTCAATACTTTTTTTTTTTTTTTCGTTTTTCTTTTAAAATTAAAAAGCTTCCATTTTCTTATTTAACTCTAATTTTAAATTTCTTCATATTACTTTAGCCAACACTTTATATTTTGAATTACTATCAAGGGTTAGGATATTTAAATTTAAAAAATCAGTCCTTTATACTTTATCAACTTTAAAAAAAAGAATAATTTCCTTTAAATAATAAATTTCTCCTTTTCTCTTCCAAAATGCGAAAATGATTAATTTATTTCTACTTCCCAAATGACTTTAAATCTTTCCTTTCTAAAATGCATAACTCATTAAATTCGTTATTATTAAAATTAACTATTAGATTGACTCGCTATCACATAATAAAGTGACCTTTTTAAATAAATGACTAATCTAATGAAAGAGTCCTATTTATTCTAATTTCTCAACTACAAATGCGTAAATGAGCACATTAATCCAAGTTAAATACCTTAAGCTTGCTACAATATTAATTAAAGCAATCTCTTTAAATTAACGATTAATCGTATAAAAGAAAACTACCTATTTTAAATTTCTAAATTACAAATGCGCACATCCACACATTAAATTGAATTGAATATTTGGGATAACAACTCCACTTACCCCGCGCTAGGCATGCAAACCGAGGAAGTCCACCAAATCACACGACACGCAACCCAACAAAAAGAAAGCCCCACGAACCACACTCACGATGCTCACTTGACCATGGCTAAGGCAAGACAAGAGTTTTATGACCACCAAATCCAAATTCTAAGGATGAAGGAGGTTTACTCAAACCTGCGAATCCCGAAGGAGATGAACCTTGCCCTAGGTGGTATTGTACCTGCAATCTCCTGCACCCATGAATCACGCAAGCATACATATACATATACATATTCAATGAAGGTGTTAGCTCAAGATTTATTACAAGAGTTAGGAAACAATTACATTTACACAAGAATCGATGCAAAAGCACAATAGTAGGTATGCACAATTATTTATATCATCTAAACTACACATTGCATCACGGTTAACCTAGCATTCAAGAATGCCACATAGGAAGTCAATCAAGGTCAAACGGGTTTTACAAGTCTGACTAGGGTAGGGGCATTACAGATTTATTGCCTTCCTCTTTTCCTTCCTCTATTCTCTTCTCTTCCTCATATCCTTCTTTTTCTTTCTTTTCTTCTTCTTTTCCTTCCTCTATGATATGTTATTCATCTTTTCATTCTTGAGAGAGATTAGGATTTGGTGACAATAAGGTTCTGTGAGGTGTATCCTCATAAGGGATGTCTTCAACTAACACTTCATCTTGACCAAAAAATTTAGTTTTATCAGCTTCCTCTATTGGTGAAGTATGAACCGGTTGTTCAATACCTATTGTCAGATTGGGGATGTCTAACACATCATCTCCTATGATGTCCTCAACAGTGAATGCATCAAAACTCAGTGGAGTCTTTTTCCTTAGCTTTTCCTTTACCAAGGATAGCTGCACCTTTGTCCTGTTTAGTTTCCTGTTCAATTTCTTCTTCAACCTTCTTTTGCTGGTCCATAATTTCCTTCCACAAGGCAACACCTTCATCATGCACTTCTCTAACTTCCCCTACTGCCACTCTTCTAGTTCTGTTCCTTATTTTGAAATGTTGAATGCATGCTGAAGAGGGGAAAATGTAGCAAGGTGGATTTAGGTGGTTAGTGCATAAATGAAGCATTCAAACACATTAAAGACATGAAACATCAACAACCATATGAAAAATATAAACAAACTATACCTTTCTATTTTTACCTCTCCCTCAGATTGAGCCTTCGGTGAAGTTGAATAGTGCCTCTCTTCAACTTGATTGGATGGGCTCCTTCTTGATGGATGTGGAATGCTCTCCAAATGCTCAACAAGGTAAGTGGATTATTGGATTGGATTCAAGTGATGTATTTGATAGAGGATCATGAAGAGGATGAAAGAAGAAATAGACAACGTGGCAATGCATGAGAAGTGGATGATTTGTGAGGATAATAGGCTCCAATTTATAGATTGGATGAGGCCAATGGAGGGCCAAGATTGATTTGATAATGAAGGGTTGAGATTGATTTAAGATAGAAGGCATGGATTAAGGGTGCCATGGGAAAATAAATAGGAATATAAAATTCCTTGGGAAAAAGGGGGGAGAAATTTGAATTTCAAATATGAGGAATTAAAAATTCCAAAATAAGGATGCATTAAGGGATTCAAAGAAATTTGAATTTCTTTGAGAGACTCAATGTTGATGTGACATGAGTGGGAATTAAAAATTGAGGGATAATGATAAACATGATTATGAGAGATTCTAGAAGGATTAATTAGGTTGAGTGGGATTAGGAAAAGTGATTTGTAGGAATCACATGACTAGGTTAATTAATTAGAATTAATTAACTCAATGGGGTTTAGTGGAAATAATTATTGGTGGGTACTTTAGAAGAATAGGGGAATAATTAATTTATTTGATAAATTAATTATTAGAAAATAGTGATAGTATTAATTAAAATAGATTTAATTAATAATGAGAAGAATAAGGATAACACAATTAAGTTAACTAATTATGTTGATAGGCTTAAATTAATTAAATATTAATTTTAGGTGTCTACACATTCTTTAGCCACTAGTGAAGCTTGATCAAAATCTAATTCATGTTGCACTTCCATGAGTGCTTTTATTCTGAGTTCCTTTTTAGTAGCTAGAGCAGTCTTCCATCTGCCTTCAACTTGATCTAGCAAATCTGATGGGATTATGCCATACAATTCACTGGGAGTTCTATAAAAGTTGTGCAAGTTCCAGATCAAAGCTTCCTCAATTTTCCTCTTGTCTTCATCATTACTGAGAGAATATATTCTTCCAATACCAGACAAACCTCCAAATTCTTTGATGCTATGCACCATCTCATCAATTGTTGGAGCTTTATTCCTTTCACTTCTTCTAACATCTTTTATTTCCACATCTGATATAGTGTCACCTTCTTTCTTATCTTCTCTAAGCTTTGGATCACTCTTCCTCTTTCTGGTGTAAGTTACTCCTATCGGTCTATCCTTTCTTGGTGAAGATACTGGAGTACCTAGATTCTTTTCCTTTGAGTATGATGTCAGTTTAGTTGTTGCAGTCCCCTTTGGTTTTGTTTTTGTCACTTTCTTCTTTCCACCGGTCAGTTCTTCATCTTTGACAGGTGTGACCCCTATTTTCTCACTCACATTGGTGGAGGTAGTGGCACCAGATGCTTCACCTCCATATTTCTTTTCAAGGGTATCAATTATTTTATTTACTTTTCTTTTAATGATAGGCACTTGAAGTTCTTGTTTTATTTTAGAGGTTGCCTCCTCATATGTTCCAAACCTCTTTTCCTTCAAGTCTACAGATTTAGATAGAAGCATATTGATATGAATTTTAACCAGATTTGTTGCAGCCTCATACCCCATAGGTGGAACCCAAAAAGTTCTAGGTTCAACTGCTTGGATAATACAACAGTCTATATCTACAAGAAAGCAAATGTTGCTCTTGTATTTCTGCACTATTCCTGTTGGAATTCCTTGAAATATCCCCACATTGCTTGCCCAAATTTATTTCCTAGATCTCTAATCATTTCACCTATCTGAACCATGATAGGTTTCTCCCGAGACCATACTACATTGCCCTTACTGAGAATATATTTTAGCACATAGAAGAATATACATACTAGTAGAGAGCCATATTTGAAGGATTACTTCTTATCCTTCTTTATTCTATCCATGATCACCATTAAATGACTTCGAATCATCTCGTATATATCATATGTTACATCTTCTTTGATATTCTGGTATCCAGCATGGATGGCACCGCTTGACGCACTATTCATCTAGCTTGATTGATAAACCTTGTATCCCAACACTGCAGAAGCAAATCTTACTTCAGCATCCTCAATATGAGTGATAGTCATTGCTCTACTATCACACCAGGAATTGGTTAGCCAAGTGACTTCAGTTGATGAAATTGTTCTTAGGGTTAGTGCTTCACCAGTTGCACTGAACCCTGTCACTCTTTGAATCATCTCCTTTGTGATATTAATAGGTGCATGATCTTCCAGCCACAAAAAAATGATTGTGAACCCTGCTCAATACATATCTAACCAAGTCACCATGAAACTGATCAGGAAAGTCTACAACATAGTCTTTAGATGTAGGAAGCCTGGTTTCAACTGATCATTGTCACAGAATCCTTTAAACTCACTTCGAATGAACTTATCTCCAAGTTATTCAAGCTTACAATGAATGTAAGAGCGAATATCTTCTACCAGTAATATACTAGAGGGCACAAATGATAAGGAACCAGTCTTGTCGATTTCACCGGCTTTCATCAGGTGCAGCTTGAACTCGGGTTGGGGTTCCTTGATAGCTTCAACCAACATAGGAGTTGATATCTGCATTGGCATGATGACCTACAATCAAGATTTTCTCAGATGCAATCGAAAACTCTTTCCTAGGGAATACCAAACACCATTGTCACTCCGCTTGAATTTCTTTTTCGCACAGACAAAGCTTAGCAATTTTAAAATCATCTTGGAACACACAGGAGCTTAAGAAAATTCACAATTAATTAGGTAAATGAAAATGCACTACCATTTCCTTATTTATTGGCGTTAGGATCCAAGGGTTAGATTTGAAGCTCACAACTTAAAGTACATCGATTTGACTACACTGGTTATTTGTTGCCGATATCGATACTCAAATAAATAATTCACAGGACAAAATTCAATTAAGAACTTTTTAGACCAAATTCTATGCATCACAACTATCCAGATAAACACATCCTTACATTTGTTGAAGGGATTCAAGGGTAATCTTACCATATGTGCCCCCCTAGGCATTGGTATGCCTAGTTAGAAGTGGAACTGTCATCACCGATGAATGATGACTTGGTTTTAGAATGTTCTTGTCCTTCCTTTCCTTCATCCTTCTTGATCCATGTCTTTTTTATTTCATCTCTTATTTCTTCAGTTGTCTTCTTTCCTTTTAGGCCATTTTGCTCCTTTTTCTTGCTAAACTGATTCTTGTTTGCAAACTGGCTGTAGGACCGGATTATGCATTCTTTGGCTAAGTGGTCGATCTTATGGAAGTTAAAGCATGCCATACTAGTTGTCCTCCATGGTCCTAGATTTTTTCTCCAACCCATCCTCATTCTGCATGTTTTAGCAACATGACCAAAATTACCACACATGGAATAGGTGTCATTCGACTGATTACTCCTTTTGTTGAGACTAACCGGTTTGAATGATGGTATTGATACCTTTGTCTTGAACCTGCATTCTTCTAATCTATGTCCAAACTTATTGCAAGTGAAGCAATATGAATTAAATCTTTTTGCACTTGACAGACTGCTTGACTAAGATCTACACTCATAAGCAGTGTGACCATACTTATGACAATTGTGGCAGTAACCATCAAAAGTGAAAGTCTTCTTTTGATTAACCAGTTTGTTCCTACAGTCATTGGTCTTATGACCCAATTTTCCACAATTATTATAAGAGGATTTGAAAGACTTCATACCTCTTGTTTCTGAGTGATTTATTTTGTCATCCTTCATCTTTTTGGATTTAGACGATTCTCCAGTTTCCATAGGACCTGAATCGGGGTAACCAAGACCACTTGTATCCTTTGTTCTTCTCTGAGCCTTCAACTATCTATCTACCTTCTCAAAGCTTTCATTGAATTTTCTCAGCTTCTCATTTCTCTCGTATTCATTTTTCAACTCACTCTTTATTTATTCAATCTCTTTCATCATCCTCTCCTTTTCTTCTACATTGTCATTCAATTGTTTATGTCTGTATTCATTTTCCCAAGTGAGAACTCGGATCTCTTCGTCTTTCGCAATCATAATTGCATCATTTTCTCTCAAGGCATCTTCAACAATCCTCTTGGCTCTTTCAGCTTTGGATAGATCTTCTTCTGCCTCTCTCTTTCTTTCATCAACACTTCTGTCAACTTCCAATATCTTAGTGTAGCATCGTAAATTGTACGCACTTGCTAGGGTGGTACAATTTCACACCTAGTTTAGCACCCGCCTTGGCGCATTTTGCATTTTGCATTTCATTTCCCCTTTAGCACTTAATTAATTAAATTAATTAGGTCTAAGGTTCTATTTTATCATCTCCCACATCATAAAGTTGGGCCCTTTCATTAAAGTGTGCCCTTTTCATTTTATTCCTCCTATATATCATTTAATCAAAAGCCCTAATTAGGTCCTATTTTGAACTTGGGGGCTTGATTTCGGGGGTCAAAACATCTCGAAATCACCTGTAATTTTGGGATTCTCTCTAAAATCATCATATCCAACGGCCTTGAAAATCTGGTGAAAAGTTGTCGGGACCATGGCGCCCGGAGTGCAACATGGTCCTGGACATTTTTCCCGAAATTTTAGGAGCGCGATCCAATCATAAAATAAAGCTTAACCCCAAGAAATTGGTGGGATATTCAATCTCTAGGTCAGCCAAAAGATGAAATTAAGACCTAGGGTTTCATATATAAGAGCTCTCTTTCTTCATTTGAAAGGATGGGAATTTTGGCTTTCGAGGACCTTCTATGCAGCGAAAGAGCAGATCTTTGAAGACTTCAACAACATTCAACATCCCTCTATCAAGCATTCATTAATTTCATTCATTCACTTAGGGCTTGGAAGACATTGAAGAACAATAGGAGATTACCGACTGAAGATTGGCTTGTACTCCTCCCTTGAGGGTTGGGTATGATTTCATGTTGTTTTCATGTCTTTGCATAAGCTTCAATATATCCTTTATTCATGCTTTAGATCACTTTGCATCTTGATTTAGAGCATTTACATTATCATTTACAAGCAATTAGGGTTTACTTTCTAGGTTGCTCTAGTTTGCTTTCTTGCATTTTAGGACCTTGCACACACACTAGGTCTGCACACACAATACATTTTACAATACAACTTGGCTATTCGTGGAGGTGGAAATCACCGAAGTGGGGGTTTGACTAAGGAAAAACCCTATATAGCCACCCAAACACCTTTTCAGATATAAGTGCAGGTTTCGGGACTCGGACGACGCCGCAGGTTGCAGATCTGGGAGAAGCAGACTGAGACCGACCTTCCCACCAAATTTCAGAGCAAAAGACCAGGATAGGGGCGTGGGGTGCCCTGGTCCTACCAGGACAGGGGTGCTGGGCGCCCTGGTCCCTGGGACAGGGGCGCTGGGAGCCCTGGTCCTCCTGACAGACAGCATTTTCAGCATTTTTGACAGCTTTTCCAGAGTGCAAAACAGCAGTTTCCGGAGCAGTTTCAGGGGCAGAATCAGGACAGTGGCGCCCGCACCCCCGTCTCAAACATTTTCATTCATATTTTAACACCAAGTACACATTTACATTCTTGTCTTGTCCTTGTGTTTACAGCTTTCCATCATTTAAGTTCAATTCTGCAATCTTGTTATTAGTTCATACTTGCACTTTGGGGTTAGGGATTGAACTTGCATCATTTCATCTTTCAATTACAACAAAGGAATAGAAATCCTAATAGGTAGCCTGTGGCTCTCTCTTCCACAAAAAGAAGTAGCCAATTGTGTGATACCTCTAGGCTCTTTCGTATTCCACAAGTGTGTGGTTGAAAGTGAGATTAGGGCATGTTTGCTTAGTGTCACTTTTTCTCCCACACATTTTGGTGAACCCGACATGAATTCCAATCTTCTCTAATTCTGATTTATGTTTTCAAATTTGAGTGTTTATGCTATTTCAAAATCAAATTTGTATTTACAAGTTTTAATTTCTTACAAGATTCAAAAAAATCTAGAGGAAATTTTAGCTAAAACCCTAATTTTTCAATTCAAAGTTGAACTTGTGGATAGCTTAATTGGGATCAATAATTTCAAATATGATTTAGGAACTCATTTGAATCATAAATTTCATTTTCTAAATCTACATTCTAAGTGCTTTCATTGGTTAAAATTAAACATTTCCTTCTATTTTGCATGTGTTATCATTTGAAAGAGGAAAATTGTTGTCATGATGCATTCATTTCATAGATGTGATAATGGGTTAGCTTCCTTTGCTTCAATTTTTCCTTCTCCTAAAGAACCTCCCCCCATCTATAACAACATTTTAGTGCCTAAAAGAGTTTCTACCAATCCCTTTGAGACTCTTCCATGCTCTAAGGATGAAGACTTTAAGAGTGATCTTGACAACTCTCCTAAAATGTGCCCTTCCTATTTAGCTATCCTAGAGGAAGAGAATGATATCATAAACACCTTTCTTAATGTTACTTCACCTTCCCTCCATGATGCCTCTGTAAGTGAAAAGGTATTGATGGACATTGAATTATTTTCTCCTAAAGTTGGTCCTTCCAATGGGGGCATGTTAGTGCAACAAGAGGTTATGAACACATCTTTCAAAGATCTCCTTCCTAAGCATGAATCTTTGGAGAAATATGTTCATGTTCCTCCTAAAAAACACTCCCTTCAAGAGGATCCTTTTGTGCAAGAAGATGACATGATCCCTACATTTCCTAGTGATGGCATTTCCTTTTCCAACAAAATTCCCACTAGAGATGATGAATTAATGATAAATGCATACCCTTCTCCTAAAGTTTGTTTTACTCATAAGCATCCCTTAGAGAAAGAATATGAAATAATAAGTAATTTCCTTAATTCTCTCTCCCCTAAAGATCATATTGAACATATTTTGAGGAAAGAGGATGAGTTTAACACATCTATTGATGCTCTCCCTTCTAAGGATGAGGAATCAATAAACAATGTTATCTCTTCTCCCGAAATTGACAATACTTCAAACATTCCTTTCAACAACTTCACTATTTGGGATGAACCATTAGAAGAAGGTGTAGATTATTCTCTCTCCCTTGATAATTTCTCACCTTCCTTGAATCTCAATTATTCTCCCTCTAAAAATAAAGCATCTCCCTCTCCTCAACTTGGTTCTACTCATAAGGATACCTTAGTTCAAAGCAAGATGGTTAACATCTCTTTCAAAGATCTCCCTCTCAAAAGTGATACTTTAGAGAGTAATGTTGATCCTTCTCCTAGAGAGTTTATTCCCCATGTAGATCCTTTAATGATAGAGGATGATATGACCTTTCCTAGTGTTACTCTTCCTACTAGAACATCAATGCCTATCCCTTGTCTCTCTCCTAAAATTGATTTGATCCGTGATAAGATTTTAGTGCAAGAGAAGACTATCAATAATTCTTCCAACACTTTTGTTCATTCCTCTAAACCATCCTCAATCAATTTGATACATGTGAATGAAACACCTAACAAACCTCTCTTCACTGTCCAAGGTGCTTGTCCTTCTCAAAATTCTCAACCTTTAAATAAGCCTATCTTAGTGGTTCAAGGTGGTTATGCTAATGATTCTTTTTGCACTCCTAAGAAACCTATTATTACTGTGCAAGGAGGTTATTCTACTAAGAGCCCTTATGAGTATGCTAAGCAACTGACTAGAGAGAGTTATCATGCGGTTGCCCATACCTATAACACAAGAAACAATACACAACCTAATCCTCCTCCAGTTATCCCCACTTCGCTTCCTCCTTCTCAACCAATTCTTCCTCAAGCTCCATGTATTTCACAAGTTCTTGGTAAGGAATATGATCTCATAGAACAACTTAAAGCTACCCCTGCTAAGATATCCCTTTGGGATTTGATCCAAACTTCTTCCGCTCATCATGGAATGTTACAAGATGCCTTGAAAGATTTGAATGTTCCTCCACCGAATACATCTAGTAATATAGCATCTTTAGTTAACTCTGTGATGAATCCTAAATCTCAAATTGTGTTTACCCAAGATGAGTTGCCTACTAGTGAAATTCAACATCAATATGATCCCTTGATGATTGTGGTTATCATAAATGACACTTCTATAAGACAAACACTAGTAGATAATGGCTCTGGCCTTAATGTGTGTAGCATCAATCTATTGCATAAGATGAATGTGGATACATCCCTTATTGAGCCTGACTCTCATCCCATTCGAGGCTTTGATAATGTGGCTAAGTCTTCATTAGGTATTATCACCTTACCCATCACAGTGGGACCTATTACTTTGCCTACTCCTATCCATGTTATGTCGGGAAATCTAACATACAACTTGTTATTAGGGAGACCTTGGATTCACAATATGCAAGCTGTCCCTTCTACATTGCATAGACAAGTTAAATTTATTTATAACAATAAGACATATACCTTGATAGGTGATACTAATCTTCAGTCTTGTTTACAAACATCTACTTCCAAAGGGAGTTCTTCTAAACCTTCCTCTTCTAGTGATGACTCTTTAAACAAAATACCTATGGATGAATCATCACCCTCTGATAATCAAAATTCTTTGGATGAGCCTAAAGCTCCTGAAGAAGATCCTTCTCGACTTGAATCTACACATGAAAAGGCTTTTGATCCTGAGAAGGTTCTCGCAGAAGACGATTGGGGATCTCTTGATTTTAATCCCACTTTTGTAGGTGAGTATAGGGTTCCTCCTAAAGAGCTTAAAGTTAAAAAGAAGGAAGAAACTAGAGATCAACTAGTCTTACCTGAACCTATGAGCAATAATTTTGTGGCTACTTCTCAAACTTCTTCTCCTCACACCTTTAATTATGAAGAGTTTGATTCTTTGTCTTATGAAAAACCACCTTCTCTTCCTGAAATGGCTGATCGTTATGGTCGTGGTTTTCGCATTTTTGCTAAGCATGGGTATCATGGAAATGGTTGTGGTGCTCATGAACAAGGGATAAAAGTTCCTCTAGAGACTAATTTTCACAATTATGCCTTTGGACTTGGCTATAATCCCTGCAAACGTACCAAAGCATCTAAAAGACCATCTCTCAATGTGAATGCTATATTTAGTAGTGATGATGATCTCACTTCAACTAAATCATCTTCTACTTCTATCAACTCTTATTCCCCTCATAAGGAAATCTTGGCGATGAACAAATCTCTTTATGACTCCCCTCAAATTTCTAAATCCACTTATGAATCTTTATCTCTTATTCTCCTTTCCTCTAGGGATAAGGCTCTAATAAATTACACTCATCCCTCTTCTAATATTTCTTGTGACTTTTCTTCTTTAATTTTTGTCACTTTATACATGTTTTTGATCTCACTTATAGTTGAGCATTTAACATGTCATCTTCAAATACCTCATTCAATCTATCATGTCTTTAAATAACATTAATGGCTGTTATGTTGCTCATTATTATGTGACATTGGTAGCTCATTTACTGGGGGCTCATTGTCATTCATGATGGTACAATTTCACGTGCAATCATATTTTTGAAGCAACATAATAGCCTAATTTTCTCGTTCCTATGGGGACAAGAGTGATTTCATACATCTCTTCTTTTTATGATTAAAATTTCCCTTTGGGGTAATAATGTGGAAATATTGATCATCTTTTCTTTAGAATTCGCTTTTCCTAGATATGGGAGAAGATGTGTATTCTCTTTCTTATCCTACCCACTTCTTATGAGGACCATTTTACATACACTAATGTCTTGCTTGCATTTACTCATGTGAGTATGTAGTACATTTTGTTCATGTCTAAATCTCTCCCTGGAAGATTGAGTAAGTCCTTCTCATTGACCTTATCCTTGGGAGGCAATGATCTTTCCTTATTTTTATCTAAGGATCCACTTTTTCCTATTTCGTGGATGGTGTGAACTTTATTACTTGATGTTATTCCTTGTATGCATTTGTTGTTGTTTGTTCAAGGATTCTCTCTTACAAGAGGTGTAAGTCCTTGACTACAACCTCTTTTGCACTTGGTAAACTACATCCATAATGAATTCACTCTCCCAATTGGGTTAAAAAGAGCATCATCCTTCATTAAGAATCACTTTCACCTCGCAAAAGAAGGAAGTATTGCATTCTTATTCTCTTCTTTGTCTTATTCTAGAAGATGTTATATTTGTCTAAGACAATTCCTCTTGGGGATAGGTGTCTTTTGTACAAAAATTTCTTCTCCTCTAAGGATCTCCTTTACACATACTACAAGATATCCCTTTTCAACTATCTTATCCTTGCTTAAAGAGTGTAAAACTCTCTTGCTTGGATCTATGACATTGTTGCATTTTTTTGGGGTATCTTCTTTTGTAATGAGGGTAGGTATCCTTGTTCTACTTTTCTTATGACATAAAACTTACACTTTTTGAGCAATGGGTCATTCTCGGAACTAGAGCACAGACTCTTAGAGCGAGATGTCACGCTTTTGTACTATACATATACAGGTTGTAGCATACTCGGGCATAGACTCCTATGAGGTGCTTCTAACCTCCCTTACACACACATGCACGAGGTTGAGTGGAACTAGCGGCATAAGGCTATACTTTCTCACTCTCCTCCCTTACATGGATCACCTAGACAGACCCTAGGGGCTAGTTTTCCATGTCCTTTTCCCATGGATCACCTAGACAAGATCTAGGGGTGAGAAGTCCATGTTTTCTCTCTCACTATTCTTCTCATGGATCACCAATGTGTGTATTCATGCTTTTTTTTTCCCTTTCTTTTCTTCTCTTTGCATTTTGTTTCCATTTACATCCTTCATCTCGTGTTAGAGAACTCTCAAATCCTCACACTCTTTGTTGTGTTGGAATTGAGATTTAGTCCTCTTTCTTACCAAATGATTATCCATTAGTTTTTGATCTCATATCAAATCTTCTTGTGAGCATTTGTCATCAATATTCTTTAACAATTCGAAGTGGTAAACATGATACCCTGTTTCAACTCACTAAAATTAGCAAGCCGAAACAGGGGGGGGCATATAGCTACCCTTGAATTTTCATCACCTTCCTTAGTAAGCATTAGGTGATTTTGTGATCTAACGTGTGTTTTGTAGGGTGCGGTTCCTAACTGTGTACTGCAGATACCGCTGGGGGCTTCGTTCGACAGACTTATGGATATATCCTTTTTCAAATAATGTTTACTTTTCTGTACTTTAGCTTGCATATGCACGTAGTGTTCATATGACCGCTAAAGTGGGGGCTAAATGTAGCGTCGTAAATTGTATGCACTTGCTAGGGTGGTACAATTTCACACCTAGTTTAGCACCCGCCTTGGTGCATTTTGCATTTTGCATTTCATTTCCCCTTTAGCACTTAATTAATTAAATTAATTAGGTCTAAGGTTCTATTTTATCATCTCCCACATCATAAAGTTGGGCCCTTTCATTAAAGTGTGCCCTTTTCATTTTATTCCTCCTATACATCATTTAATCAAAAACCCTAATTAGGTCCTATTTTGAACTTGGGGGCTTGATTTCGGGGGTCAAAACATCTCGAAATCACCTATAACTTCGGGATTCTCTCTAAAATCATCATATCCGACGGCCCTGAAAATCTGGTGAAAAGTTGTCGAGACCATGGCGCCCGGAGTGCAACATGGTCCCGGACATTTTTCCTGAAATTTTAGGAGCGCGATCCAATCATAAAATAAAGCTTAACCCCAAGAAATTGGTGGGATATTCAATCTCTAGGTCGGCCAAAAGATGAAATTAAGACCTAGGGTTTCATATATAAGAGCTCTCTTTCTTCATTTGAAAGGATGGGAATTTTGGCTTTTGAGGACCTTCTATGCAGCGAAAGAGCAGATCTTTGAAGACTTCAACAACATTCAACATCCCTCTATCAAGCATTCATCAATTTCATTCATTCACTTAGGGCTTGGAAGACATTGAAGAACAATAGGAGATTACCGACTGAAGATTGGCTTGTACTCCTCCCTTGAGGGTTGGGTATGATTTCATGTTGTTTTCATGTCTTTGCATAAGCTTCAATATATCCTTTATTCATGCTTTAGATCACTTTGCATATTGATTTAGAGCATTTACATTATCATTTACAAGCAATTAGGGTCTACTTTCTAGGTTGCTCTAGTTTGCTTTCTTGCATTTTAGGACCTTGCACACACACTAGGTCTGGACACACAATACATTTTACAATACAACTTGGCTATTTGTGGAGGTGGAAATCACCGAAGTGGGGGTTTGACTAAGGCAAAACCCTATATGGCCGCCTAAACACCTTTTCAGATATAAGTGCAGGTTTCGGGACTCGGACGACGCCGCAGGTTGCAGATCCGGGAGAAGCAGACTGAGACCGACCTTCCCACCAAATTTCAGAGCAAAAGACCAAGACAGGGGCATGGGGCACCCTGGTCCTACTAGGACAGGGGTGTTGGGTGCCCTGGTCCCTGGGAAAGGGGCACTGGGTGCCCTGGTCCTCCTGACAGACAACATTTTCAGCATTTTTGACAGCTTTTCCAGAGTGCAAAACAACAGTTTCCGGAGCAGTTTCAGGGGCAGAATCAGGACAGTGGCGCCCGCGCCCCCATCTCGAACATTTTCATTCATATTTTAACACCAGGTACACATTTACATTCTTGTCTTGTCCTTGTGTTTACAGCTTTCCATCATTTAAGTTCAATTTTGTAATCTTGTTATTAGTTCATACTTGCACTTTGGGGTTAGGGATTGAACTTGCATCATTTCATCTTTCAATTACAACAAAGGAATAGAAATCTTAATAGGTAGCCCGTGGCTCTCTCTTCCACAAAAAAAGAAGTAGCCAATTGTGTGATACCTCTAGGCTCTTTCGTATTCCACAAGTGTGTGGTTGAAAGTGAGATTAGGGCATGTTTGCTTAGTGTCACTTTTTCTCCCACACACTTAGTTATTCTCAAGGCCTGACCTTCATGTTTACTTTTGAGATGTGTGATTTATTCAGTCAACTTCTTGTTCATTTCCATAATTTTTGAGACTACTTCTTCAAATTCTTCAAATCCACTCTGTTCAAAGAGTTGATCTATGATATCTTGTCTCTCATTTAGCTATTGAGCGAATTCCTTCCTTTTGTCAAGAGATTTTCTCAGTCTCTCTTTCAACTGAGCAATAATCTCATTAGCTTCATCAACCTTCTTTTGATACCGGTACTCTTCCATGATATTTATCCTCAAGTTGTCAAGCTTCTCACCAGAGGAACTATGCTGTGATACTAATTGTTAGGCCCAACCGATACTGAGAGGGGAGGGGTGAATCAGTACATTATCGGTAAATACTATTTAATACTTTTACTTTAAGTATGAATGAATTAACCATTCACCAATGTAAACATTTACTTCAAAAGATTAAGCATACATAAAAAGATACACAAAGACACATAGATTTATCTCATGGAAATCCAATAGGGAGAAAACCATGGTGTGAGTAGGAACTCACAAATCTTGTACTATTCTGGAGTACACCTAGTGAAGAGCCATCCCTATTAGGATATTACAAAGACACTGTTGGGTGCCACCTGGTTAAGGGATTTTGATCAAGGCTAGTTAGTGCCTTTACCCTGTTAAAGGTAGCTTAGTTAGAGGACTTAAAACATTAGTTAAGATGTTACCCGGTTAAGGGATTTATATAATAGGACCTGTTAAAGTCCACCCACTTAAGGGATTTATGTTGCAGTTATTTGAAAGAAATAGATGGATGACTAGATTAAGCATCACTCTAGGTCTGCATCAGTTGTGCCTATTCTTCACATCTCTGCCTTCTATCGATTTGTTGGTATTTGAATTCGACACTTCTGGTCCTCTGTCACTTGAGTCACTGCTCACACTCTACCGATCTTCTTTCACTCGGCTCTGCAAGCTCTGAAACTCCCTCTGTGTCCACTTTCACATTAAATTAATTCACCTTGACAACAACAATCTCAATAATAAGATATGTGTATTTATAGACCCTTAAGCCTATCGCCAGATTTTCCCTCCAAAACATACCTTTCAAAATTCTGTTGTCAGGCCTTAAATTGTGCTTCTGAAATCATGCAGGAATCTCTGTCAATATAGTTGAACATGCCGATAAGTCCTCCAGTTGACTGAGAGAAGACTCCCGATTTAGCTGGTTGTAACTGAACATTACCAGTCTGTCAGTTATCGACTCTTCCGATGTATCGATTAAAACCTGTCTAGCCGATTTCTTCCTGTGTACCGGTTTCATCTTTGCTTAGCCGGTGGACATCTTCCTTGCTTAGCCTATGGACATCTTCCTTGCCAATCTACTCACCACTACGAAGTCCCTATAAATCAAACAAATCCTCTTACTTCATAATTTAAATCGTTGAAAATTGTATATACACAAGCATCTTCATCCCATGCACCTACTGCACCACCATTGCAAATGAAAGAAATGGATGTGGTGAATATTTCTATTCGGCCACTCAATCTATTGGGCAATTATCTCTCTCCCTAAGATCTTTCAGGAGACCACTACCTACTAATTAGAAATAAGGAAAGGAAGTACAATATTCCTCCTCTTGTTCCTTTATTAGATGGGGAGACCTAAATGAAGAACCCTAGATGAAGATGTAAACAAATGGTTGTACAGAGATGAGGAAGACAATCCATCAATAAAAATCCCCTTTGATCAATATGGAAAAGGTTTCAAGTTTTTACAAAGGCATGTGTACAATGACACAATAGGCTTGGGGGCACAAGGTCAAGGATCACAGAACCAATCTTACCCTCAGAGAACCCAAATAATCAAGTTTTGGGATATGTGAATGTAGCATAGAGATCAAGGGCTAGACAACATACTCTAGTTATATTGAATATGCTTACTCCAACAACACAACATTCTTCTAGCATAGTCACTAATCCAAAATTCTCAAATCAAATTAACTTATCAATGAAGGTGTTTGTGCCATCTTTTCATCCAAATGCATTAGTAGAAACTGAGGTAGATCCCCCTAATGAATCAAGTACTATGGAAACTGTGAGGCCCTACCCCGAGCCGTCATATCATTTCTATTATTTTCATGTTGGACCTATTTTGGATATTATATTTTGATGCATTATGGACCCAAATTCTATATGATTTTGTGTTATGGGTAACATTGATGTGATGTATGTCATTTATTTTGATTTGCAAAACTTTATTATGATGTTAGAAATATGATGCATGTCTTATGAATGGTTGAAATTTATGAGGACTATGATAATATCGTTAAGTGAATTGCTTTATGTGGATGTTATCAGATAATTGAATACTTTATTTTATAATTGAAATTTTATGTGATGTCTGCATTGTATTCTTTTGATGATATTATATGTGGTTTTTGGAATTACTAATGTGCAAGTGAGATGTGCAGGAAATTATTCCATGTGACCATGAAAATTATTCGGAGAATCAAGCCTAGGCCTATGTGAGATTGTGAAGCCAGGGGTTGTCTATTTGGAGAGACAACCCCTTGTTTGTAAATGTATTTTAATTTGTAAATGTTATGCTTGGATGAGTGTTTAATTAGAAATTTGTTTAATTTATATATATTTCAAAGGGACAAATGCCATGTGTGTATTAGTGATGTGTAATTCTTTTTGTAGTGTCACTTGACACATGTGTTGTAAGTTGAGTTGGCATTGTCATGTCTCTTTTTGAGGATTTATTTTACCAATGTTTATATTTTCAATTATCCTTGATGGTCCCAAGTAAACCTAGGATAGGGAGCCATTAGAGGGGTCAACTCACAGTTGACCCATAGGGAAACTTTGGGTGGACTTTCAAAGGGTTAAACCAACTCCTAGAGTCAGTTTAGGAGCATTTTTAGTTGGTCATATGATGTACCTATGGATGAAGGCCAAATTTGGCCATGTGTCCACTCCCTAGGACTTGTTTAACCTCCCCAAAAAGTGAGTTTCCCAAGTTGGCCGAATTTCATCTTTAGGAGAGCCTTCCTTGGTTAGATAACCTTCTTAATATGTGTCATTCATTTTCCCCATTTCCATTCCCCTTTTTGAGGTGCCTTCTTAGGGAGTGTGTAAGGTTTTGGGAAGACCAACCAATGAGAATCCTTCACCCTTCCCAAGTGGGTTCGAAAGAGTGAGGTGTGGCTTCATAGGAGATAGTTTGGGAGGGAAAAGTTTGATCACCCACTCTCCATTTTGGAGACTTAGAATTTATTGAATTTTTGGGAAGATTTTTGGCTAAGTTAGGAAGAAGTTGTGGATTTGGGCAGCTCTACTTCAAGCTATCCTGTGCATCCTTTTGGCAGATTCAAGGTTGGTTGCATCACTACCTTATGTATGTTGTATTTTGTTTTGAAAGATTGTATGTTGCATTTGGGAGGAAGATGTTGTGTTCTTCCCTATGTTTTTGGTTGAGTTTTTATATTTATGTTTTGGGAGTTTTCAAGGCCAAACTCACCCTTGGGAGGGTAGAGTGGCCTTTGGGTGAAGGGTTGTTTGACAACCCTTTTGAGTGAGAGGCTCTCTTTGGAAGAGAGTGATTCTCAAGGTTTTATTTTTGTGGCCCTTGCTGCATATTTTTATGTTTATAAAATGAGGGTCATAAGTGGAGTTGTAGGCTTGTATACCTTGGGGGTCATAAGGAATTTAGGGGACAAGTTTGGAACTTGTGGATATGTTATTTTTGCAGCCTTGTTATGGCTTTATGTGTACTATTTACAGAATTCTCTTCAAGGGTATTTAGTCCACCTTCACCCCACTTAAAAGTCACATAAGTGACATTGTGTAAACCTTGGGTTGGGAGCATTTTTGTTGTGTTTGAATTTATGCATGAATGTGTTTTGTATGAGTGTATCCCATCTAGCCCTTGATTCTCCAAGCTCGGGGGTGGCTTCTAGTAAGCCTAGGTTGGGAGGTGAGCCTCCATGGTCACAACCTAAAAGCTTTTTATTGCCGGTTGCTTTTTAAAACACTTGTAAGGGAAAGATTGGATATGGTCTTGCTGATTTTATTTTAGTTGCAGAAAAAGAATATAATATTGTATTTTAGTTGCAAAGAAAAGAAATAAAAAGAAAGAGTTTTCTATTGTATTTATATTGCAAAAGAATAAGAAACTGTATTATTGGCTAACTTTACCATGTAATAAGTTGTATTTTATTTGATGTATTGATCATTTAAATAAAATGAATGCATTTGATTAATTATGTTTTGTATAAGTTGCAAAAAAAAAAGAGATATTTTAATTCTGTTTTAAATATTAATGCAGAAAGGAATGAGATGTTTTATTATGTTTTAAATATTGATGCAGAAAGGAATGAGGTTCTTTATTCTATTTTAAAATATTAATGTTTGTTATCTTGCTGTTGTTAATCATAGATTTTTAGAAAATATTAGTTGTAGTTGTCTATAAAATTATTTATGCTACTTTTTACATATTCTGTAAATGCATGTTAAGTAGAAAGCCATTAAACTAGAAAGGTTAATTTGCAGCTGTAAAAATTAGTAATTTTTGCTTAAGTTATAAATTTGGAGAATACATGCTAGTAGGAAAAAAACTGATTTAATTTCTGTCATATTTCTGCATTCTATAAAAATAGAAAATAAATCTAGATAATGCCCTAGGTGAAAAAAAAGAAAAAAAAAAAGGATTTACTCTTATTCTGTTAATTGAAATCAGCCTGCTAAAACTATGTAAGGATAGATTTTACCATAGAAATATATATATATATGTGTGTGTGTGTGTGTAAATATATATATCTATATTTCATGCTTTTAAATTTAAACATATGCATTTAATATATATATATATATATATATATATATATATATATATATATATATATATATATATATCTGTGTGTGTGTGTGTATTTCATGCTTTTAAATTTAAACATATGCATTTAATAAAAAAACAAAAAAAACATGGGTAGTCTGGAAACAAAAACAAATAGAAAATAATCTTGCTTTAGTACTTTGGTTATTTTTTCAGAACCATGCATGTAATTCTAAGATGTTTATATATATATATATATATATATATATATATATATATATGTATATATATATATATATATGTATATATATATATATATATATATATATATATATATATAAATATTTATCTATATATATATATATAAATATAAATATTTATCTATATATATATATATATATATATCTATATATATTTTTTATAACTTTAAAAAATAAACAATTTTTTTATTATTTTAGCAAACCCTTTCCCCAAGGGCCAGGGTCGAAGCTCCCTGTGGCTCCCTCAGGGTGGCTTGAGGGCCTCTCTGGGCCACGACCCATAGAGGCGTTGTGGTGCCACTATGGGCTGAGATCCATAGGGGCACCCGTGGTGCCGTTGCGGGCCGCAACTTGCAAGGGTGGCCTTGGCCGTCACTGCGGACCGTGTCCCGCAAGGATGCCGCGACCCGCAGTGGTGGCCCTTAGTGCCACTGTGGGTGGCACCCCCCACCAACATCATCGCCGCTCCCCTTTCAATCCGTCGCCGCCATTATAAATTTCGTCGCCTCATCAAACCCTGCACTCCCCCCTTGCTCTCTGCCATTCTCCTTCACCTACACACACACCCAAAACCAAACAAAAAAAAGAAACAAGAACATGAAATGTTGGAATATGCAACCCTAACCTATTTTCGGATTAGGGTTAGCATATAAAAACAAAAGGGAATAAGTTATGCAACCTTAGCCCACATTCGGGTTAGGGTTAGCATTTAGAAATTATAGAATAATATGGTTGATTCTTAAAATTAAATAAAAAGGATAACTCACCCCTAATTAGGGTTTTAAATTTAATATTATTAAAATAAGAAGAGGGGGAATTCTTTTTTAAAATTTGAAAAAGAATTCCCCCCCCAATTTATTATAGCCATATGTGGAATTTAATTATAACTCCTTATTTGACTAGGGAGAAAATTAATTTTAATATAGTCCTTTTTATCAAGCATAATTAAAATTGGGATTAATTTTATATAGATTTATTAATCGCAATTAGTGACTTAATTTGATTAACCAATGGTTATTAATGAGGATATTATATAGATAATTTTCATATTTAATTAAATATGCATGTTAGGTTTAATTTAATTTGGGGGATTTTGTTAATGAAAATTATAGTTGAAATTTAAATGTATAGGGGATTTAAAATTGACTTTAATATAAAATATATTTATTTGGCAAATATCATTATTAAATTAGTTAACCTTATTGGTTAAATTTAAAAAGTGAATTTGCGTGCACTTAATTAATTAATTTTAATTTGAGATAACATTATCATCATTTTATTTAGCCTTGAGTATTTTAATGCTATTGAGATATTTAATATCTCTCGATTTTTTAATTAGAGGAAATTAATTAGATTAATTAGATTAATTGAATTAAGTTGCGATGACCCTCTTAGGAAATAATTAGTCTTCTCTAATTATTGTAGCCATATGATTTAGATTAATTAAATCTATTTTAGTAAACGACTCTATTTAACCCTTAGTTAAGACAAAAATTATTTGATTTCATTTTAATGTAGATTATTTAATGAATTTATGTTGTTAAAAAAAAAAATTGTTGTTCCATTATTGCCCAAAAGTTTGGGCATTACAGAAACTAGATCCCTTACTGAAAAAATGGCTTCTATCTCAATGACATAAGAGAGACCCAATATATCAATGGAGACTAGTATAGGACTTGCTAATGAAGTAGACATCAGGAGACTAGAACCTCTTATTCAAGAAACTGGGATATCATCAGTGATGGAACAAGGATCAACAAGTTATGGAAGCATTCCACTAGTCATAAATATTGTCGAAACTCCTCTTTCTCTAATTGAAGAAATATATGAATTTAAGCTAGATATAGAGACTTATATTGAAACAGAAATAGAATCCCATGAATATGAATGGTTATCCCTTCATAGCAGCAACATAGATGCGGTAGACAAATTTTATGATGATCATCGACCTGTAGATGATGGCATTACTTATGAAAACAAGGAAATAGATCCAAACTCTTGGAAGAGCTATTATGACACTCGAGCATGCATGATATCTGTAGCACCTCATACTGGAAAGGATAGTGACCTTTGACTCATGTATCCACATTTGATAGACTAGTAATAATAAGAATAACTAGACTTGGATTGGTTTGAGAATAACGAAACCATAGAAGAATTCATTGGAGCACACGAGGGACTTCCTTATGGGGACCACAAGGAAGGCTTCACACAAAATAAGATCAAAACAAAGACAAAAAAAAATTAGAAGCTCCAGCAATTAATCAAGAAAGGTCAGTAATGCTAGTGAAAAAAATAGAAGTCAATATTGGTGATGCTAAAATGGTGCATAAAATCCACTCAGTAGAATCTCTCAACCTAGAGGAAAAAGAGAAATTTATCTAGTTCTTCAAACAAAGACCGATAAATATTGCATAGTCATATGTTGATATTCTGAGGTTAGATACAAAGCTTGTTCTACATACCTTGCCATTATTGCCAGTAGAAAAACCATATAAGAATAAGATTCAAAAATTGCATTCACAAATCACTTTGCTAGTGAAGGTAGAATTACAAAAACTGCTAGATGTGGGTTTTATTAGGCACATAGACTATGCAAAATGGATATCTAATTTTGTACCTGTAACTAATCCCACTAGGGATATCAAGATCTGCACAAACTTCAAAGATGTCAATAAAGCATGCCTAAAAGATGACTTTCCATCCCTGAGCATTGATATGATTGTGGATTTGACTATTGGGAATGAAATGTTATCACTAATGGATGATTTGTCTGAGTATAATCAAATTAGAATTGCACCAAATGATCAAAATAAGACATAATTTAGCTATCCATGAGGAACATACTTCTGGAACATGATTCCATTTGAGCTTAACAATGTTGGTTCCACTTACCAAAGAGCTATGACAATTTTGTTCCATCACATGATACATGATATCATGGAGGAATATGTTGATGATTTATTGGCAAAATCCACAACTAGAGATAACCATCTTGGCGTCCTTAATAGGATCTTTGACAGGCTCAATAAATAAAATGTTCAACTAAACCCCAAAAGATGTGTATTTGGAGTAACAGTTGGAAAACTCTTGGGTTTCATAGTCTCAAATAGGGGCATTGAAGTGGATCCTACTAAGGTAAGAGATATTCTAGAAACGCCTACATCATCTATGCTAAAAAAGTTAAGGTCTCTACAAGGAAGGCTACAATCAATCAAGCTCTTCATAACACAATTGGCAGATAAGTGTTGACTACTTCAACACTTTCTCAAGATAGGTGTAACATTTAAATGCATATACCAATGGCAAGAAGAATTTAAAGCACTAAAAGAATATCTTTTGTCAACACCAGTCCTAGTTCCTCCAAATCTAGGCAAGCCATTTATATTGTACATATCAACAACTAACTCATCTTTATGCATTGAAGTGGATCCTGCTAAGGTAAGAGATATTATAGAAATGTCTGCACCATCTATAATTAAATAGTTAAGGTCTCTACAAGGAAGACTATAGTAAATTAGGTGCTTCATATCACAATTGGCAGATAAGTGCCAACCATTTCAACACTTTCTCAAGAAAGATGTAACTTTTAAATGGACAAACCAATGCCAAGAATCATTTCAAGCACTAAAAGATTATATTTTTTCAACACCACTCCTAGTATCTCCATCTCTATGTAAGCCATTGCTATTGTGTATATTAACAACTAACTCATCTTTAGGCCCACTCTTGGCACAACATGATGACTAAGTCAAAGAAATGGATATCTATTACATCAACAAAACATTGGTAGGATATGAGCTCAATTATAACTCCATAAAAATGTTGGCATTGTGTTGTCATTGATGTCAATCAGTATAGAAGGACAATCGATATGGGAATATGGTTGGAGTTTAGTCATTGATGTCAACTAGTCTAGTAGGTCACCGATACAGTTCATCACCAGTAAGGAGAGTGTAATGCCCCGCCAGGAAACCCCTAAGGGTTTAAGTTAAAAACACTCAATTAGAGTGCAAGATTTTTTTTTTTTTGATGTAATAATTAAGAGCGTTAATACAAAGTTACAACATTAAGATAGTATGAAGTTATCTCAAAGTTATCTCTAACTAGATAACACAGCGGAAGGCTAAATGATCCTAAGAGGTTTCCCAACGCGATTACATAACCTTACACCTAACTCAACTTGCGTCATTAGATCCATTAACCTGGATATCTTAATTACGAGATGTTGCATAGATCTTAATTACATATGTGTTCAATGGTTTAACACCTTATATCTTTAGGAAGCGTTCATTTACTTTGGGTGGAAAGGAGGCCATTGAGGGGTTATTTATTCCATGCACTTAAATTCATCATTTCATTTAGAGGCCTCCAATAGGTTCAAACGCTTTAAATATAACAAAGTTCATTCATTAGGGTTTTAAGATAACCATCCACACTTGACATCATCCTTTAATGTTTAGCAATATGCCTATTGAGATTCATTCATTTAAGGTTAAACTACGATTAATAAAACGAGGATTCCTTCATTTGATTTTAAAATATTCACCCACATTTGATATCTCTTTTAAAATATTAAACAGTATGGTTAATAAGAAAAATCCGTTTCTTAAGGGTTAAACTTCCATTAGTAGAGTGAGGTCCCTTCATTTGTTTCCATGCATAGCCAACTAATGAGTTGAACTTCTTTTATGAAAGGTATAATGTGAGTAGCCATAGAATTCATTTGAAGTTTTAATAATACTACTAGATGGCTAAAATCGTTACGTTGAAAATGTATTAGGGCCACATGAGTTCATCCTTTATCTTTAAGATATAGTTAGCAAGATGATATTCATCATTTCGAGATTTGAATATTAAGATCATAGTGACGTCCTTCTATTAAGAATAAAATACAATTGTCTTATTGCACATCTCCTCCTTTATAAACAAAGTTAATAGGAGGGAGATACTTTTACTAAGATTTAATGTATCAACATCTAATTGAATCCTTCCCTATTCAGTTCATTTTTAGCAATCATGAAGAAATTCATTTATTGGGGTTATAAATATGCACGACTAGTTGAGATAACCCAATTTTAAAATTAATTCTGGTGAGGATTATTGATTATATTTACAACATGAATTATTAAGTATATCCATCCAATATACAACATGGATGCCTAGTTGAGTCCACACGATTATCAAATTAATCTGGTGAGGGTTATTGGTTATGATTAAAGCGTGAAATAACTTAACAAATTCGTCCAATGTAATGAACATAATTAACATGGTGTGATTCATTTACTAAGGTAAAAAGTGGATATTTATATGATGTGCATCCTTTAGATTTCAATCTAGGAAATTGTAACATAAATTTTAACTTTGTTTCCCTTTCACATTCATTCCATTAACATGCTTATTAACAATTTAATCCAATGACATATTCTAGCAAGGTTCTTTCCACCATTGCAATTTAAATTAACATATTTTAAATACTTTGCCAAAAAGAAACATAATTTACAATGTCTTATGAATCTGATTTACTACTTTCCTTAAGATGTCTGATTTTGTGCATTGATTTAAATTCGTTAATTTTCCATCATACACTTATACAAGATAACATCCATCCATGATAATTTAAAGCACAAAACAAAGTAAGCTAAAAGAAAATCGCACAACACAGATATGATCTCGGAGTTCACCCCTAAAGGGCTACATCTCCGGGTCTGCTCAACTGCAAGACCCCTCTGGCATTTAATATAGTTAAGGTTACATATTTACATGTCTTTACAACTTTGCCCTTTAGGTGGACACATACACTATTCAACATCTACCCCGATTGATCATTACATAGTTATCCCTTTTAAAAACGGGTCAACTTGATTTATAACCAAAAGAAAACAACAAACCTAGATTCTATTGCTTGACGGTAGCCTAACTATGGGGCTTAACCGACTTATAACCAACCACTATCATAACAAGTCTAGCCATTCCATAACCAAATTCTATTATCGAAAGTTAAACCTACATAAGCATAATCCGGTAGAGGTGTTCGTCTACCATATCTGTCTAACCATTAATGTCAAACAAGTTTACGGATTTGATAATTTAACTTTTATTTAAAAATTCGTATTAGTCCACCATGACTATTTAGTCCATGTAAAAATAAGTGTTAACTTGAGTATGATGAAACCAATATGATATTAACAAAAAACTTGTATTCAAGTATGGATTTACTAATGTTGATTCCCTAAAGTCCAAATATATTAATTAATAATCCAATATTAATAGTATAAGAAATTGAATTTAAAATTGAATAATATCAAAGAACTAAATGTAAATCCCTTATACTAATCTTGAATTCACTTGTTAATATGATTCTTCTCTATTTTTATTTTTTTATATCTTATAAGCAGGTATTCATTTATTTATTTTTAAAACACTTATATAAAATAAATAAAAATAAATAAATAATTTAAAAATAAAATACGATAGACTTTTTTTTAATTTAAAAAAAAAACAAAATAAAGAGTGGGAGGGTACCCACGTGGACACCCACGTGGGCCCTCCCCCCTTGCAGCCCAGCTACCATTGGTAGCGCTGCTACCAAATGGTAGCAGGCCGCTACCTTTGGTAGCGCTGCTACCATTTGGTAGCAGTCCGCTACCTCTGGTAGCGCTGCTACCAACTGGTAGCAGTAGCTACCAGCGAGCATGGGGGGGTTTAAAACAACTTTTTTTTTTTATATATTTTTTTTTCATTTTGTTTTATTTTATTTTTAAAAACACTCTCTGGTAAAATAACAGTACCAGATCCAATTTTTTTTTTTTTTACCACTCCAAAACCTAGACCAAAACTGCCTGAGTGCAGTCCACAATTTGTTAAATGAATATATATAGATATTTTTTTTTAAAACAAAAGGAACAATATATGTAAGTAATACAAACAAAATGTATGATTATCTCACCAAAACACAGTCTAAAAACACAAATTTAACGTATTTTCCAGCAACCCCATTTTTGAAAACAAACACAGTCACAACCATTTCTCCCTTTTTTCATTTCTCTCTTTCTTTTTTTTTATTTCCAGAATATTATGAATTTCAAAAGAAAGCAAAATAGAAGAGTCTTGAAGAATAACCAAGCCTTCAACCAACTGAAAACTAAATCTTAATAAACACTCATGGGTAGCATTCCTTTCTATTTTTTTCCAACATTTCATGGAGAGCATAACAATAAACAAAAGGGTAGATTAAAATTCCTACCTCCAAACGCATTCCGGGAAGGGATTTTTGATGAAGAAGAGCTCCCAAATCAGCTGCCCTAAATCTCCATCCCTCTCCAAAATCCCCCATCTCCCTTGCAAAAACCATGTTTTTCCAAAAAAAAGACCAAAGGCCAAGAACCCCCAAAATGTTTACAAAACTAGGTTAAAAAGAAAAACCCTAACTTTGCCCTAATTTTCAATTTCGAAATTAGGCATTTATTTTTAAAATAAAATAAATGAAAATCCAAATGGGAGTCATTCTTTTCCATTCTCTATTACATCTTATTTGTTTTCCTTATTAAAATTAAAATGCTTATATTTATTTTTGAGTTTTAAATTTTTAATTCCTCAATATTCATTTTAGGCCTACTTTTATATTTCGGAACTATTGACCGGTAAGGCATTTGATAAATTTAACTTTCTAAAAATCAAACTTTTATACTATATCGACTTGACAAGTAAAGAGAAAATAATTTCATTTAAATAATAATAATTTACCCCTTTTTCTTCCAAAATGCGAAAATGAGTAATTTAATTCTATCTCTCAAATGACTTTAAAATTTTTCCTTTCTAAAACGCATAACTCAATAAATTCGTTATTTTAAAATTAGCTATTAAATTAACTCGCTATAACATAATAAAGCGACATTTTTAAATAAATGACTAATCTAATGCAAGAGTCTTGTTTATTCAAATTTCTCAACTACAAATGCATAAAAGTTACAAATGCGTAAATGAGCACACTAACCCCAGTTAAATACCTTAAGCTTGCTACAATAACAATTTAAAGCAATCTCTTAAATTAATGATTAATCATATAAAAGAAGCTACCTATTTAAATTCCTATATCACTATTGTGTACGCCTACTCATTAATTTTGAATTTAATACTTAGGATAACAAACCTCACTTACCTCGCGCAAGGCACGCAAATCGAGGAAGTCCTCCAAATCTCTCGACATGCATCCCAATGAAAGGCAAGCCCCATGAATCCACACACAATGCCCACCTAACCATGGCTAAGGCAAGACGAGAGTTATATGAACACTAAATCCGAATTCAAAAGATGAAGGAGCATACTCAACCTTGCAAATTCCAAAGGAGATAAACCTTGCCCTAAGCGGTGTTGTACCTGCAATCTCCTGCACCCATGAATTCATACAAGCATGCATATATATATACATATTCAATGAAGGCGTTAGCTCAAGATTTATCTCAAGGGTTAGGAAATAATTACATTTACATGAAAATCAATGCAAAAGCACAATAATAAGTATGCACAATTTATTTATATTATCTAAACTATACATTGCATATCGGTTAATCTACCATTCAAGAATGCCACATAGGAAGTCAATCAAGGTTAAACGGGTTTTAAAAGTCCGACTAGGGTATGGGCATTACAGAGAGGATGTCAATTGGTAAGTGTAGTGTTGACAGTGTATGGTTTCTAGTTGGTGAGCATGTGTTGACATGAAGAAGGAAATTCAACAAAGTGAGTGGTTGAGAATCGACAAGCTTATGACCAACATACAAGCAGGGTGAGCAAGATGCTTGGAGGTTGATTGTGATGAAGAGGCAAAATGTTATCTAAATCGCATCAACACCAGAGGATAAGGATATATAGGTCACTGGTATGCTATGTGGATGAGAAACAACATGACTCCCACCCGATAAAGATGCAATCACCATTTGATGAGGTGACTGACAATGAATGTGCCTCAACTAGAACACATGTTGTTGTTTGAAGATATGTTGCTCAAATAGGGAAGCCACATTGCTGTATTGCAAGATACAAATGACAAGGATCCACTCCCACTGGTAAGTAGAGCTTATCTCTTATTATGCAAAGTATGCATCATAGTTCTATAAGATAAGTCTGAAGTATAGAAGGTAGGTGATTGAAGGCTCACATGAGATGAAAAAGTGAAACACTAAGATGCCTCAGGTACATGAAATCAGGGATATGTACCGGATCGACTTGGAAGACATGATGCATTACCTAGATAGAGGAAGAGTAAAGAAGTGATTAGTTTGTCACCTTGACAAATTGGCTAAGATGATGTCCAAAATAATGATGGAGAAAGGCATAACATCAGTTGTAGAGAGAGTGTGCAACATGTATGCATATGCCTCAGAAGATATCAACTAAAGGTTGATGACATTGGTCATCAAGGGTTCCTACTGGTAAGTATGAGAATAAGTAAGGGAGAAAAGAGGCTGAGAGATATGCCACTTCCTGATGATTAAGAGCGTGCTATGGATAGGCATGTTTGGTGACCAGTTAAGGTGCTCCACTGAAAAAACAACAAAGTGCAGACATGAAGGCAACCATCAAAGGTGCTCCATCAGAAGAGAAGCCAAGTGCAAGGTAATGACAGATCGGTTAGGGTATAACCGGTAGGGTTAGAAAATTGGTAGATGAACCTGATAATGGATTTGGTCGATGAACCTATCCAGGGTGACACAAAGGTATTTGTTGTGATGGACATCAATATAGTTCCCACGTGGTGATGAGGTGACATGCATGCATAAGTCAGCATGTTGAGTCGATGAAGAGTCAAATGGCAAGGTAGATGGTGACAGGTCAACATTTATGTTCATAGCGTGTTTCACGGGTCGAGGAGTAGAAGAGTGCAACTTGAGACTGATTAGATGACAAAGATCTATTTGGATGACCTCATGATCAATGCCATTTATCCAGGTGCTAATTAGGGTAGGTGAAGCTATCTACATGATCACTTCATAGGTATTTGACATGTGTAGACCAAAGAAGAAGTCGTGTTTGTTAAACTTAGCAAATGTGTATTGGAAGTTGTGCAATTGGTGGAGTTGATTGATCCATTTTAGGAGGTTGATCTCTAGAAGGAGAATTGATTGGATTTGGTTTGCCTTAGGGTCAATGAAGAAACCCTAACCGCCTAAAATTTGAATTGGTTTTTGGCGAGAAAACCAGTCTATAAGTATACAAGCCAAAATCTGTTGGCAAATGCACACTCCAATGAGAAATTGTAGGTGATTGAAGGTATTTTCATTGATGGCAACCTTACAATCATGTGATACCGATAGGAAGACATAGGCACCGACATCGACAGACTCTACACCAGCATATAGATCACCGACACCAAAAGAAAGATTACTGGTACCCTGGCCGATAAGAATTTTGTATCAATATATTTTGTAATTAATTGTAAATTGTTTTTTAAACTGACTTGGTGGATTCTAAAATGACTCATATATGTATGAGATCATTGTAGATCATTTAGGATATAGAGAGATGGAAGGATTAATGCATACCTAATATGTGAATTGTAAGGTGGATATTGGATAAGGGTTTATGTATGTAGCAGAGCTTAAATCGGTACTGAATCTAGCATAGTAGATGCTGATCTGAAGCAATACAAGACATTAGATTTGTAGAATCCATTTGTAAGTCAGTGTGACTTCTTTCTAATTGAGCAGTGAGCTCTAGGCACTTGGCCTTCCTGCATGTGTAGGCCCCTATTGTAAGCAATAATATTCTCTTATTGGCTAGTAAGTGAATATTGTGGGTCACAAATCCCACCGAGGTTTTTCCCACATCGTGTTTCCTCATTAAAATATTGCATTATGGTATGTCTCTTATGTTGTGGTTTCTTTTCTTATTTATTGCATTATTTTTGGTTTACCAGTACACAGTTTTGATATGCTTTTCATGTTATAAGTTAAGAAAATTATTCTATCGGTCAGATACTGATTCAGCCCCCCCTCTCAGTATCTTTGGGAATCCTAATAGTTGGTATCAGAGCCTGGTCCTCTATTTTCAAAAGCCTAACAACTTGAGGAAGATCTTGACACCGGTAGAGATGGAAAAATTGAGAAAGCAATTGGAAACAACTCTTTCAGATAATGATGCTAAAAAAGTAAAAAATATCAAACTTGAGGATGATCTGAAGGCTGTACAAGATATCATTCGAGGACTTCAATAAAATTTCACTATAGCAAGGAATAAAAGAAGAGAACTTTGTGAAAAGATGCAGAATGATGAAGATGAAAAGGAAACTCTTAATGATCTGGTGAACCAATTGAGACAAGATAACTGTACAATGAAGAATGAGATGCAAGATATGACTATGAGATTTTGTAAAGAAATTGAAGATAGAAAGAAGAATGAAGATGATTTGACTAGAAGACTAAATGATGTTGGAAATGAAAACACAAGACTCAGTCATGAAAAAGATATGTTGAAGACAAATTTGATCCATACATAAAATGACAGAACTAAACTCATGAGACAGAAAGAAATATTGGAGAATGAACTGACTGCTGCAAATCAACACAAGGAGAAATTCAAGAAAAGTTCAGAAGAACTTGTTGACATGCTGAAGAATCAGAAACCTAATGGTGATACAAATGGCCTTGGCTTTGAAATTGGTGAAAGCTCCGATACTGCAAACAATCATGATCATAGTAGACCGGTAAGACAACCTAATGCTTACAAATTCAATGGGAAATGCTTTAATTGTAACAAGTATGGTCATAGAGAAAATCAATGTAGATCTAGAAATTATCAGAACACTAATACACCCACCAGTCAATGTTCAAAATGCAACAAAATTGGTCATAATTCAGAAAACTGTAGAATGAATGTAAGATGTTATGTTTGTGGAAGATTTGGACACTTATCTAATCAATGTAGAACACATACCATCATAGGATATGGGAAAGCTATTCAGAAAAATAATGTGACTTATTATGCTTGTAACAAAATTGGACATATTGCAAAATATTATAGAAGCAAGACTTCACTGGCAAATACCAAAGGTCCTAGTTTGAAAGGTAAAGAAAAAGTTGAAGAGGTAAAACAAGAATTCTCAAAACAATGGATCAAAAAGTCAGATCAAAATGTTGATGGGAATACTCCTCCACCAGTAGAATAGAGTATCACTCCACTGGCAGGAGACTCTTTATCTAACTGAAGGCAAATCCTTTGGGGGTTTAGCAACAAACTAAAAAAACATGCTAACATACCCTCGGTTGATGGTGAGAAGTTGAAATTACCTCTTTACCGGCAGATGAGTTAAGTTGTGACTTAATCGAAAAGCATTAAATGTGTTAGTTGGATAAAATAACATTATAAAGCAAGTGTTTTTGCTCCTTTTTCATTCACCGAGCTTTCAAATCTTCGAGAGTGCAAAAATTCCTGAGCGAAGGCATCCTTAGCGAAGAAGTGAAGCAGTTCATCCAAGAACTCATCCTAAAGGAAGATTGAGGTATTTATAACTATGGCTTCCTCATCCACTTCTAAATTTATTGTAAACCCTACCGTGATTGATGTAATCAATCACCCTAGATCCGTATTCAAGCTTGTTCCCAAAATTGCGAAGAAAGATGATACCATAGGTACATTTTCTCAAATTCCTAAGGGAGTAGTATATGTTGAAACCCTAGGATATACATACATTGTCATATAGAGGAATTAGGACATGATGAAATCAAGAACATGTATTGGACTATGATTTGTGATAAATCTGGAAATATCAAATAGGAACATAAGATAGTGGAAACCCTAGGTTTTACTGAAATCCTTAGTGTCCCAGATTTTCCCAAGGATATTATAAGGATTATGCTAAGAAGAGTTCATGGGGAATTCTTTTGGTTGGATTCAATCCATAAGATCACCAAAGAAGTGGTAAAGGCAGTAACAGGGTTACCTTCCACCAGTAGCAGGCTTGACAGAACTAAAAAGGTCTCTAATGGCATAGTAATGGACCTAACTGGTGCAACATTTGAAAAAGGTCTCTAAGGGTAAATTATCTAAAGGATATCAATGTCAGATTTGTCAGTATGATTTTAGGCTACAAGGCTACACATGCAAATAGGTTAAACTCAATATCAAGCCTATGTGTCAAAAGTGCATATGATATGGTTAACAACAATGCTAGAATAGATGTGTGTGAATGGCTCAAAGATGAATTAATAGACAATCTGAAGAAGATAAAGGGAGATAAGAAAGGAACCTTTAGATTTGGAAATTCATTTGTATGTTTAATGTTGTATATTACTAAGCACATACCCGGTATTGGTAGGAGAGATTTTGGTTTTGACATACCGGTAGGAAAGCAACTTTTGGATACACTAAGAAACATGGGAGATAACAGGGAGAAAAACATAAATGAACATTTTCAGGCACTAAAAGCTCGAATGAATACTAGAACAAGACTTTCACAAGCAATTGTGGATAAATATCAAAAGGAAATATGTTTTGTAATTAAGAAAGATGAAATCTGGATGGAGGCAGTTGTCCCTAGAACTATCTGGGTAACTGAAATGAGCTATGAAACAAATGATAACATCATAGAAACTTATGCAAAACCCCTCCTTGAAGCACCAAAGGAACCCACTAAGAAAGTCTTTGGAAATGTAGAAATAATTGAAAGTGGAATTTAGTCAAGAAAAGGGTTAAGAAAGTTGAACAAACTGTGAAGAAGGGAACCCGACAGGCAAAGGCTATTAAGGAAGATGTTTTGAAACAAACTAGTATCAAGGAAAGTGAGCTGGAAGGACTTCAAATGGAAGCTCATCTTTCATTGGTTGGAACTTCTTCTGAGAGTGATATACCCGCGATATTCAAAAGGGTGGAAAGCAAAAGAAAACCCTCACCGGTACCCTCACCCACACCCAGGAGAACAAGACAAAAGCAACAGGCAGTGAGGCCTTCAGTAAAGAAGTTGACTCCTAAGAAGAAAAAGGTAAAACAAGACATTGCTCCACTAGATAAGATCCTTAGTGAAATAATAGAGGATGGAAAGTTGACGAACACTAGAAAACTATACAATGCACTTTCCGTTGATGACAAAGAGAGCATAGAAAATAGTGTAATTTTACACTTGGATATTTACAAGAATTTCTTGATGGAAATTGTTGATGAAATACCCACTGATCTTTATAGAAGACTTGAAGCTGGAAGGGTAGCTATTGTTGAGCTAGATAAGAAAATAAAAATTGAGAAATTACTTGTAGTTCACCCAGTGAACTCACCAGAAGAAATTGATCAATTAATCAGTGAGGCCAACCAGATTGTATTCTCAACCAGTCACCGACATGTAGCACTAATGGTAGGGAGAATGAATGAAATTCTAGAAGAGACTGTGGATCAATGGGACATATTCTTTATTGCAAAAGAGGAACAGGAAGAACTCAAAAGACCCAAGACTATCAAAGTATATCAAAAAGACAGGGATAACGAGAAAGGTAAGGTAGGTGGACCTCCAAACCATAAGATAACTAACAACTTACCCCTACCTCCTTCTGATACTACACAGGTACAATCAGTTGACACTCAACCCACTACTGAGAGTATGGAGACTCCTCTAGAGGATACAAATCCTGAGTCTGAAATTTTGTATACCATGAATATTGATACACAAGAGGTGAATATTGTGGTAGATAAAGAAACCACTGAGGATAAGAAGATAGATGTGGCTACTAAGCCACTGACTACAAATGTGGAAATTAATGTTAGTACAAAGATAGAGAAACTGACAAAGGACTCTACTGAGAAACAATCAGAGAAACTAGGAATGAATAGTGCAGAAGCAAATACACAGAAACTAGAAGTACATTTAGAGACTACATTTGAGAAACTGGCAGTTGAGAGCTTAGAGAAACCATCTGAGGCACTGGGACAAAAATAGGTTGATGTACAAGTTCAAACTGAGACAGTGGTACCTACAAAAACTAAAAAACCTTTGCTAATAGAAATGCATACCCAAACAGATCCTCTTGAGAAAGAGGAAAGCAAGGTTATTACTACGACTGGTAGCATGGATATTGTAAAAATAGTTGGACAGACATCTGGTACTTCTATATGTTAGGTCCCAGAGACAGCTAAGAGGGGGGGGGGGTGAATCGGTTGTTTAATAAATTGAAACCAAAAACAACTTTACCAACTTAACGCTTAATATCGGTAAACCAGTATTTTATGCCGGTAGACAATTTTATTAGTTAATTGTAATACTGGTAAAGATTAATGCATGAAACAAAAAGATAAAGTCATCCACAACACATAACACCAATATTTGTACGTGGAAACCTTATAAGGGGAAAAACCACGGTGGGAAACCTTACCCACAATTAGATGATACTACTGCAGATAGTATGTGTATACAAATAGGGTCTACACATGTAGAAAGGCCAAGCGCCTAGAGCTCACTGCTCAAACACAAATAGGAGCCACATTGACTACAATTGGATGGTTAAATCCAATAAGGATGTACTGCTCAAATTTGCATCTTTCTATGCTGGATTCAGTACCGGTGTAGTTTTGATTGTCTTCACAAAAACCCTCCTTCAACTTTCAAATGATGTCTGCGTGTATAGCTCTCCTTATTCTCACATATACCTTCACTCAATTCTTTTTCTCATTCCACACATGATCTTACAAATAAGATCTTACATTTATATCATAACCTAAGACCAATTTTAGTAGGTCGGCTCTAAAGGATATTACAATAAAATCAATTTACAAGCAAAACAATGTCCAATGTAATAACTGATTCAGCATGTCAGCTTGATGCATTTACAACAATAATGAGACATCTCCATAGCGTGTCGTGCTGATCTGGAAAAGATAAACCTGTCGGTGTATATCCTGGACCTATTTGCCGGTAACAACAAATATGCAAATATGAATATGCCAATGAACAAAATTCCAAGAAAAAGTGGCCAAATGATGTCTTCGACATAACCAGGTGTTTTCCATGCTATTCCAAGTGCTGGTGAACATTATATCCTACCAGTGTGCCAGATACCGGTGACTGTGTACAAGTCACTTGCTTGTCAGTGAATGTTGCTGATTCTCCAAAGTGCCAGAGTTGATAAGGTTTAGTAGGTGTTGACATCAATGACAAAACCATACCAAAATACCAACAATCTCCCCCTTTTGGCATTGATGGCAACACAAGATGGAAAAACCATCAAAGTGCCAAAATAGAAATGCCAAATACCAAAAACCAATAATCTTCCTAAAGTAACAATCTCTCCCCCTAGGAGTGTCATGAGTTTTCCTTGTGTTTTTCCATACCAATCTCTCCCCCTTTGACATCAAATGCCAAAGCAATATAAAGACCATTTTTCAGATACAAAATACCAACCAATTCACTATACCATCTACTCCCCCTAAGAAGTAGCTTTCTCATCAAAGCCAGAGTAAAAGATTTCTCTATTATTTCTTTCGGTTGATGACTATCATCAACTGTCTAAGTTTCTACCGATGGGGTTATGACCCCAAGCTGGTCTCTGAGATATTCAAAAGTCTCCTTAGGTAGAGGTTTAGTGAAAATATCTGCAATTTTCTCTTTAGTATTCACATAAACCAGTTTAATTTCTTTTGCTTCAACATTTTCCCTTAGAAAATTCAGTTTGATAGAAACATGTTTTGTTTTAGAATGTAGTACCAGATTCTTAGATATATCAATTGCTGCAGTGTTATCACAATAGATAGCAATAGGTTCCTTGCATTTTACTTTTATATCCTTCAACATTTGCGTAAGCCATAGTACCTGTGTACAGTTGGTTGCTGCTGTAACAAATTCTGATTCAGCTGTTGATAAAGATGTACAACTTTATTTCTTACTCAACCAAGAAATTAATCTGCTTCCAAGAAAAAATGCTCCACTGGTGGTGCTTTTTCTATCATACATATCTCCTGCCCAATTTGCATCTATGAATGCACATAATTCAAAGTTTTCATCTCTAAGATACCATAATCCAATATTTGTAGTGCCTTGTAAGTACCGAAAAATCCTTTTTACTACTGATTCATGATTTTATCTAGGATTACTCTGAAATATTGAAACAATACATACTGCATTCATGATATCAGGTCTTGTTTGTGTCAAATACAATAAACCTCCTATCATAGATTTGTACCTAGACGGATTAACAGGTGTAGATTCATCCCTTAGTGATAATTTGTCATTTGTAGTCATATGTGTGCTTACCGGTTTAGAGTTTTACATCCCAAATTTCTCTAATAACTCCTTCAAGTACTTGGATTGACTCAAGAATATACCTTTATCAGTTTGTGAAATCTGCAATCCTAAAAAGAATTTTATTTCTCTAATCATAGACATTTCAAATTCTTGCTGCATTTAAATAGAGAATTCTTTACATAATCCATCTTCTCCGCCAAAGATTATATCATCAACAAAAAATTCTATAACCAAGATGTCATCATTTGTTACTTTATAATATAAGTTGTTGTCAGCATTACCTTTAGAAAAACCAATCTTCAAAAGATACTTATCCAATCTTACATACCAAGCTTTTGGAGCTTGTTTCAACCCATACAAAGCTTTCCTTAACCTGCAAACCATATCTTTGTTATCTATTAAAGAGAATCCATCAGGTTGTTCAATGTAAACTTCTTCTTCAAGATCTCCATTTAGAAATGCACATTTAATATCCATTTGATATACTTTGTAGTTCTTGTGTCCTGCAAAAGCCAAAAATAATCTGACTGCCTCAATTCTAGCTACCGGTGCAAAGGTTTCATTATAATCAATTCCTTCTTTATGAGAATATCCCTTACACACTAGTCTTGCTTTATTCCTGATTACTTTACCATCTTTATTAAGTTTCTTTCTAAATACCCACTTTGTTCCAATCACATTTTTGTCTTTAGGCCGGGGAACTAATGTCCATGTGTTATTTTTCTCAATTTGTTATAGCTCCTCTTCCATAGCTTTAATCCAGTGTTTATCTTCACATGCCTCATTAATTGATGATGGTTCAATTTGTGAAATAAGACATACCTCTTCATTTGCCAATATTCCTCTTGTCATAACTCCTTTATTCTTGTTCCCAATTATCTGATCTTCAGAGTGATTCAGTCTTACATACCGAAGTGTCTTCGTTTGTTGTTGTTCCTCAGTTACTGTGGAATTTTCAGATGACACGGTGTAATTGGATCTTCATTCTGTACCGATGGGTTCAATGTAGGTTCATTTTTTATAATCTTTGTTGCCGATTCAGAGTCTATATACCTTGAAGTTTCTCTAAATTGTTCATCAATCTTCACATTTGTACTCTCAACAATTTTCTGCAATCTTTTGTTAAAACATCTATTTGCCTTTCTCTCAGATGAATAACCAAGAAATATCCCTTCATCACTTCTAGGATCAAATTTTCCAATATACTCATCCCTTCTAATATAGTATTTACTTCCAAAGATTCTGAAATATTTAAGAGTTGGAGTAATACCAAACCATAGTTCATGAGGGGTCTTACCAGTTTCACCTTTGATGTGAACTTTGTTGAATGTATAGACCAATGTACTTAATGCCTCTCTCCAATACACATGTGGTAGATTTGCTTCTGATAACATACTTCTTGTTGCATCCAAGATAGTTCTGTTTTTCCTTTCAACAACTCCATTCTACTATGGTGTTTGGGGTGTTGACAGCTGTCTTATGATTCCATTCACTTCACAGAATGCATTAAATTCCTTAGATGTAAATTCTCCTCCTTGATCTGATCTCAGACATTTGATTTTCTTACTGGTTTCATTTTCCACCATTTCTTTGAACAGTTTGAACTTTCCAAGTGCTTCTGATTTTTCTCTGAGAAAAGTAACCCAACACATTCTAGAGTAGTCATCAATGATTAGCATGCAATATCTATCACCTTGCAAACTTTTAGTTCTAGTTGGACCACATAAATCAATATGAATTAAGTCAAGAGCATTATTCAATTTTTTTGGAATACTAATTTTTACCATATTGTATTGTGAGGTTTGACAATTTTAGGTAAATCCCTAACTGCCTTATTAGTACTGACTTTTACCATGCAATCAAAATTTACATGATAGAGTCTCTTATGCCATAGCCAACTTTCATCAATATGTACAATCAAGCATGTCTTTTCACTATTATTCAAATGAAAGATATTACCTCTAGTTTGATTACCGATTGCAATTTCCAAACCAGTTCTATTCATGATTTTGCATTTTCCATTTTTCAATTGTAACTGAAACCCTTTTTCAACTAATTGACCAACACTCAAAATATTATGCTTTAAACCTTCAACATAGTAAACATTGTCAGTATTATACTTACCATCAAGAGATATTGTACCTTTACCTTTGATCAAACAAGCTTTATCATCTCCAAATCTCATTAAGCCTCCATTATATTCCTGAAAGTTCAAGAATTTACTTTTATCTCCAGTCATATGATGTGAGCATCCTAAATCAATGATCCATTCATCTTTAACTTCAACTTTAGCTGCCAGGGCCTGCTCTACCGGTTGAATAGTAGGTGTCGGTTGATCTTTTGTTATAGCAACAAAAACCCATCCATTGTCTACTGGATCTTCATTAGAATCATCAATCACTCCTTCATCATCAAGATAACAAGATTTATCTTTATTCTTCTTAAATCTGTATCTCTAATATTTAGGGTTAGGCTTGTATGTTCTCCTAGCTTCTTCTCTTAGTCTAGCATGTCTATCAGAGCATCTAGAAGCCATATGACCAATCTTATTATAGTTAAAGCATTTAAAGGGTGCTTTACCTTCATACTTACTTCCAACTGGACCTTTAGGCATTTTTCTTGCAAATAGTGCTTCAAGTTCTTCATTTTCTCTCTTGCTTTCTTCAAGTTCTCTTGCATTAAAGGCTTCCCAGTCAGACTTTTTGAATGATGGTGTAGATGATGTTGATGCCTTAAAATCTAAATCTATCTTTATAGTAGCAACAAGACCAAATTCCTCAATTTCAAAAGCTAAAAGTTTTCCAATCAATGTATCCCTAGTTACTGATGTATTAGGCATTGTTCTTAACTCATTTATAGTAGTAACCTTCATTTTATATGCTAGTGGCAATCCTCTTAAAAATTTTAAAACCATTTCATCTTCACTTAAGGTTCCTCCACAACATTTAATACCAAAAACAATTTCATTAACTCTTTCCATAAAAGCAAAAATTCTTTCATCTTCTTCCATTTTCAGATTTTCATACCTGACCCGGAAGCTTTCAATTTTTGCAATTTTGACTGTGGAATCTCCTTCATTCAGTGTTTCCAAATGATCCCAAATAGCTTTAGCAGTTGATCTATCTGATAATCCCATGATTTTCTGATCTATTAATGCACTCAAAAGTGCTTCTCTTGCTTTGCAATCATTTTCTTCATCTTTTCCCAAGGTAGGTGGATTAGGCTATTCGGGAGTAGGAGTAGTATAGCCATTCTTTGTAACTTCCTAGATGTCCTTTCCAGTGCAATTTAAATGTGTCTCCATTCTGATCTTCCATATGTGATAGTTGGTTCCATCAAGTTTAGGACTGTCCTTCCTGAAATAGTTAGTAGACATTGGATCTCCTAAAGCTGTTAAACTTCTACAAAAAGAGGACTAGACTCTGATACCAATTGTTAGGTCCCGGAGACAACTGAGAAGGGGGGGGGGTGAATCAATTGTCTAATAAATTCAAACCAAAAACAACTTTACCAACTTAATGCTTAATACCAATAAACCAGTCTTTTATGCTGGTAGACAGTTTTATCAGTTAATTGTAATATCGGTAAAGATTAATGCATGAAACAAAAAGACAAAGTCATCCACAACACATAACACCAATATTTGTATGTGGAAACCCTATAAGGGGAAAAACCATGGTGGGAAACCTTACCCACAATCAGATGATACTACTACAGATAGTATGTGTATACAAATGGGGTTTGCACATGCAGAAAGGCCAAGCACCTAGAGCTCACTGCTCAAACACAAATACGAGTCAGATTGACTATAATTGGATGATTAAATCCAATAAGGATGTCCTACTCAAATTTGCATCTTTCTATGTTGGATTCAGTACTGGTGTAGTTCTGATTGTCTTCACAAAAACCCTCCTTCAACCTTCAAATGATGTCTGTGTGTATAGCTCTACTTATTCTTGCATATACCTTCACACAATTCTTTTTCACATTCTACACATGATCTTACAAATAAGATCTTACATTTATATCATAACCTAAGACCAATTTTAGTAGGTTGGCTCTAAAGGATATTAAAATAAAATCAATTTACAAACAAAAAAATGTCTGATGCAATAACCGATTCAACATGTCAGCTTGATGCATTTACAACAATAATGAGACATCTCCATAGCGTGTCATGCTGATCTGGAAAAGATAAACCCACCAGTGTATATCCTAGACCTATTTGCTGGTAACAACAAATATGCAAATATGAATATTCCAATGAACAAAACTCCAAGACAAAGTGTCCAAACAATGTCTTCGACATAACTAGGTGTTTTCCATGCTATTCCAAGTTCTGGTGAACATTATATCCTGCCGGTGTGCCAGATACTGGTGACTATGCATAAGTCACTTGCTTGCCGGTGAATGTTGCTGATTCTCCAAAGTGTCAGAGTTGATAAGGTTTAGTAGGTGTTGACATCAATGACAAAACCATACTAAAATACCAACACTATAGCAGAATTCCGACCTACAAATGTAACAGAGGCCTTATTGGACTCAATAAGGAAAATCATAGAGTGTAATTCACAAGCCTATAAGGCTATTGATGATACAATCCCCATTCTTAAATTGATAGCACCCAAGTAAATTATGGATAATGAAGATTCTTTAGGTCAACTAGACACATTGTCTAAATACATCACCAACAACATTTTGACAGTTGATCAAATAAATGAGGTCACATTTAAGGAGAAAATGAATAAAGAGAAAGAGAAATTCTTTGATGTAACAATAAAGAAGTGCATGGGACACATTGACACCCTTTTACCGACACTAAACAAAACAATAATGGAGTTTAAGGAACTCTATATAGATACTTGCAAGACAAATGTTTTGACAACATATATAGACAAGGAAATAAGTAAGGTACAAAAGGAGATTGATAATATAGCTGATAACCTCATCAGTTCATCTGAACCATTATTAGTTACAGAGCATAAGATACACAGCCTTGAAGAAAAACTTGAGAAATTTGAAAATGAGAAAGACAAAATAAAAGGGAAGGTAAAAGACCTTAAATGCAAACTCAACCCCAAATTGGAGTACCTCATCTCTTTGAGTAAAGAGATCTGCAAGGCACTTAATCAAGGACTCAAGACACCAGAGGAACAAATGCATCACCTCACCAATACTATTCAAAGGATAGAGGCTACACTGAAAGAGAGTGAAAAGTTCACTAAGAGTCTAATTTTGGTATTAGCATAACTCTTTCAGATTGTAACCCATAGGATACAAGGATCTAGGCAGGAAACACACTCCACTGACAGCGAATGACAACCTTTGCCAATGATGTCAAAGGGGGAATAATGAGATGAGAAAAATGATCAGAACAGGACATCATCAGCTTAGGGGGAGCATGGATTTTTGACAACACAACTTTGGTAAGAAATTCTTTTTGGACATCATTTTTGGACACTTTTTAATTTTTCTCATGAGTGTTGCCATCAATGCCAAAGGGGGAGATTGTTGGAAAATGCACACTCCAATGAGAAATTGTAGGTTATTGAAAGGATTGTCATTGATGGCAACCTTACAATCATGTGATACCAGCAAGCAGACACGGGCACTAGCACCGACAGACTTTACACTGACATACAAATCACCCGCACCAAAAGAAAGATTACTGGCATCTTGATCGACAAGAATTTTGCATAAATATATTTTGTAATTAATTGTAAAATCTTTTGTAAGCCGACTTGGTGGATTGTAAAATGACTCATATATGTATGAGATCATTGTAGATCATTTAGGATATAGAGAGATGAAAGGATTGATGCAGACCTAATATGTGAATTGCAAGGCAGATATTGGATAACGGTTTATGTATGTAGTGGAGCTTAAATCGGTACTGAATCTAGCATAGTAGATGCTGATCTGAAGCAGTACAAGACATTGGATTTGTATAATCCATTTGTAAGTCAGTGTGACTTCTTTGTAATTGAGCAGTGAGCTCTAGACACTTGGCCTTCCTGCATGTGCAGGCCCCTATTGTAAGCAATAATATTCTCTTATTGGCCAGTAAGTGAATATTGTGGGTCACAAATACCACCGAGGTTTTTCCCACACCAGGTTTCCTCATTAAAATATTGTGTTATGGTGTGTCTCTTATGTTGTTGTTGCTATTCTTATTTATTGCATTATTTTTGGTTTACCGGTACATAGTTTTGATATGATTTTCATGTTATAAGTTAAGAAAATTATTCTACCAGTTAGATACTGATTCACCCCCCCTCTCAGTATCTTTGGGGATCCTAACAAAATCGAGTTAGCTTGTTACTTCATGAGATGGTATTGTCGTTGAATGAGAAAGTGTTGCTGCATGTGAGAATAAATCGGTCAAGTTCTCAATGAGTATCAAAGGAGAGAATGGGTGAGAGAGAGAGAAGGTTTGAAGAGTTCAACCAACAATAGTGAGAAAACCGGTAGTGACCAAACCAATAGAGAAGAATTACAGAAGATTACAGTGAAGGCAAGTAGAGAACTGACAAAGTGTAGTACTGATAGAGAGCAACAGTGTGGCAGAGATAACCAATAGAGTGGGAACCAACAAAGAAGAAGAGATTGAACTATTGAAGGTGCAACAAAGAGTAAGGTTGCAATAGGAGATAATTTTGTAGTAGTGAGAGGTGAGTCGAGAGCCAATAGAGAATAGAAGAGAGAAGAACTAGTGAAGGGATTTGTATGAGAGTTAAAAAGTTTCTTTTGTAACAAGGTTATTAATTTTGTAAATGATTATATTCATTGCAAATCATCAAGTTGGAGTTCGGTGTAGGGGTTGTAGCTCCTTGGGTTGGTGCCCTAAATTAGGGGTTGTAGCTCCTTGGGTTGGTTCCCTAAACATTGTAATTAGAGATTCATTATGAGGCTAGTTTAGAGTAGTAGACTCCAACAACATTTCTCACCGAGGTTTTTCCCATCCTGGGTTTCCTCATATATGCAGGTGTTATATGATGTCCCTTTCATGTGTGAGTGCATTTATGATTGTCTCCTATCTAACTGGTAAGTATGCTTTCTATTAGATCAGTTAATTGGTATACTAACATAGGATAGTTAAAGGGAAAAAGTTTGAGAAGCATTGATTCACCCCCTTCTCAGTGGTACATTGTGTAGCAATTGGTATTAGAGCATAGGTTCCTAGTTAGACAAGCTTTCTCCAACTTGGGTAGATTTTGGCTTATGGACACAATGGTCTGTTTAGTGTCAATCCCAGCTCCAATGTTTAATGGGTCTAACTATTCCATTTGGAGTTGTAGAATGAAAGTTCACCTATCCTCTCTAGGGTATGATGTCTGGATGTGTATTTAAAATGGTTGCCCTAGTAAAGTCAGTCATCCCACCGATTTTGATGTAGAAAAAAGAAACCAGTGTAATGATGGAGCAATGAAGGCTATACTCTGTCAGTTATTAGATGATATCTCCTCTTAGGTGGATAGATGCAGATCGACAAAAATCTTATGGGAAATATTGAAGAAGCTATATGGAAATGATCCTATGATTGCAGAAACAATTTGTGAAGATAGAATGAGAAATGTATCTCATGTATCTGTAGATGATGAAGGAAGATCTATTAGCATCCTCAACAATGATGAAGAAGGAACCCACCTCTTCATGACTCAATAATCAAAGGATGAGAAGCACACATTAGAGAATGATAATGCAGATCACTCCTATTGGCAAGATGTGTCTGAGAGTGATAGTGAAGGTGAAGAAGAAGATGAGGCAGAAGTTGATCTTAAAAGAGAACTTGTAAATGCACTTGAAGAACTTAGTAGAGTGAGAAATGAATACAAGTCATTCAAGAGTGTTGCAGTTGTGGAGCAGAACCGGTTGATCAAATGCCTTGAAGTATCTAAGAAATGCATCTCAGAGTTGAAGACTCAACAAGGAGACACCAAGGAATGTTGGTGTAAAGATCTAGGGTGTGAGGTAGAGGTAAGAGGTAAAGAATATCAACAGCTAGTTGGAGAAATCGAGATTCTCTGAAAGGACCTTGAGAAATGTCAGGATGAGGTCAAGGTGAGAATTAGGTTTGATGGCAACATTGATACCTTGGACAAAATGTTGGAAAAGCAAAAGCATGCCAAGGACAATGAAGGAATAGGAAGTGGTGTCGGTGAATGCTCCACCAACAAGAATGTCCCTCACAATGATATTTTGTTTGTCTCCTCAAATGGAGATAACAAGGGACAAACCTTCATAGTTAGAAATGCTCCCCGGAAGAAGGTAGATCTAACCACAATCGGTGAAGACATGTAGGAAAGGATGAAGACTGATGCTACAAGAAGGAGGAACATTACAAATCCCAAAGGAAAAGGGAAGATGAATGAAATCAGATTCAATAGAAGCAAGAACATGAGAAGATAGAAAAGAAGACCTCCTATCGAAAGAAGACAAGGAAATGCTGCTGCCCACAAGACAATGCAAGTGTGGGAAATGAAGAGATCAAATAAAAGATCCATATAGCATGAACAATATAGGATCCATCCTCAGAGAAGTGGAAATGGAGACACCATACCAGTAAGATCTCCCCATGCATGGTAGAATAAGTATGTAAGTTATAAACCTTCCTTCTTAGGATATTTCTTTGCATGTAATGGTCAAGGCCATAGGGTAGAAGAATGTAGAAAGGGATTTAGAAGGAGTAATCTAGGATTGCATATATATCATGCATATGAGAAAAATGCATCAAGGAGTAGAATCATGCGTATCTCCTCTCCCGGTTATGCAAACAATGTTTGTTGTAACTGTAATAGATTTGGCCACAGAGAGTCTGAATGTAGGAAGATGGGACTGCAATCATATGGAAGCTGGTATAGAAGCTATGATCAACATAGAAATGGATATAGAGAATATGGAAGTCAGAGACCTACTTGGAACCAAAGGAGAAATTGTTAGGCCCAATATGGAAAGCTAATGTACTGAGAGGGGAGGGGTGAATCAGTACATCAAATCCTTTCTTCAATAATAACTTTACTTTTATGCATAAACCAAAAACTACTGTAACATAACATAAATATAAAACAAATAAATAACAATCATACATGATTCACTCCATAACACATATATTTTTGTTACGCAGAAACTCTTGGTTAGAGAGAAAAAATGTGGTGGGGATGGAACCCACAACTTCACTACTTCAATAATAAAGGTTGCTCTGTTAGAGCTACATGTTTAGCTATTTCTGATAGCTTACCCTATTAGGAGTATCAAGATCGTTAGATCTACCTTGCTAAAGGATTTTACAACACTTATCTAAATGATGCACCTGGTTAAAGGCTTTACAATTTATAGACTTTGTTAGAATCTTTTACTCTGTTAAAGGTTTCTCTTACAACTCAAAATATTACAATAAAATCTTGACAAATATCTGCAACTTTACATCTGAAATGTTATAGAAAATTCTATGTGTTCAAAATGAGACTACCTTGCTTATAGCATACCTCAATAATCCATAGATTAACTTGGTAAACCCTTCTATTTACTCTGTTCCTTGACTGTTCTCTAAAATCCTTCTCGGTGACCTCTGTGTCTCTAATAGTCACAATACATAGTGCTTCCTTATCTATCACACATGTATTGCTTCATATACCTCTCCTATTTGATCCTTAATTCATGCTGTATAAATAGATCTCTTATGTCTATGATCTGGTTCATTGCTTCAATCTTACAAACATGATTTATCAAATGAATAAACATACAAAATATTTCATTGGATAGAAGACCTCAAAATCATACAAAATCTTCAAGTGCAATTTCCAATTAGATAACGGTTCTTTGTTCCTTGATCTTGTAGCACGTTTCCACACATGTGTCTAGGTTCAATGAATCTAGTAACACATTTCAATCGGTGTATATCAACTTGGTATATCATTTTTGCTGCTCGGTAGACACATTAGTGATACTCGGTACACAACTCGGTGTATACTAGGCTTTGTGACTACTTTCTTCTATAACTGAATGCTCTGTGCTTACCGACTGAATATTTCGGTAGTAGTAATTGACTAGTTTATTAGAATGACTTTGGATATATAACTAATGGTAGCTTAGTAAGTAGTAACAATCTCCCCTTTTGACATTAGTTGAGATGTTTGACAAACCTACTTTCAAAGTCATAACTCAAAAATCTATATACTTACAAGACTTGACTAAACTGACAGTATATATATTTGTCAATGAAATAGTATATTTAGATATACTCCCCTTATCAATATATTGTACATAACTCTGATTTTGCATGCTCGGTGATCAATGTTCTGTATTAACCACTCGGTTGTCACTGTTCAGTTCGCTGCTAGGTTCACTGCCAAAATTAACTGTGCATTTGGATACTTTGTTCTGCTCGGTATACTCCCCCTGTATACTACACTCCCCCTTTTGATACTTTGATACTTTACTCACTCCCTCTTTTTGACAAACATCAAAACTTAGTTACCATACAGTGGAGGCAACTGGTCAAAAATGGATTTGTACTTTGTCCTTGCATCGGTGAGAGTGGCAGAGAGAGCATCCTTGACACTATCCATGAGTGAATTATGAGCTGTAATGTCAGCTAACAGTGAAATTAGTCCATCTAAAGTGCTTCCCTCTTGTTGAGTGGATAGGGATGTAGCCTTGTTGATTTTCTCTTAGACGGATGAAAGATGAGGAATGAATAATGTCTGAAGAGTCATTATATCCATCCTAATCTGGTGCTCTTCATTCCTAAGTTCCAATTGTTGAGCCATGAGATTTTGTAACTTTGTATAGAAATGTTGAATAGAATTTGGCTTAGTGGTCAACTTATTTGAGAGATCGGTGATCTCTTTCTCAATCACTTCTATTTTATTTTTGATATCTTTAATGAGTAAAGAGAATGCAAAGAGTTTCTGAAATAAATAAAGAATGTGCTTGAGTTGAGGGGACAACTTAGCAATAAATTTGACAAGATGTACTTTGCCAACAGCAATAGCTTTCTGTACCTCTTCAATCATTTTTGCATTGAGCTCTTTGTCCTTTAACTTGCTCAAATATTCAGATGCATCTACTCCAGATGTCTCTATTTTAGTTAAGAGTTCATCCAGTTGAATATGGATGGCTGCATCTTTTGTCATGGTAGCTTTAGGTAGCATATTTTTTAATAGTGCTTTCACCTTCTTAAGTACTTTGTGTTTCCTTTGAAGAGCCATTTGTTTTTCCTGTTCTGCTTTGGCTTTGCATAGTTCACTGAATTCAATGAGTGCTTGCCCTTTTAATTTGGATATGTCTACATTCGACAACACTATTGGTTTTGACAAATCTAATTTGAAACTATGCTTTTTCATTTTCTTTTCTTTAGCTTTCACTAGTTGAACTAACACAATGGCTTGGGAGGCTTGTTGACCCTCAATAGGTTGCTCGGTAGAGGCAACACTTTTGTCGGTTCTTGTAGCCTCTATTGTGTTTTTCGGTGCTTCTGTGCTTGGGGTCTTGGTGGCAACAATTTCTATGTTTGCAGGTGCTTGAGAAGTCTATTCCCCAGTGGCCTGAGAAGTAGCTTCTCCTTCTGTAGACTTGTGATCCTTAGTTCCTTGTTTAGTATCCTGAGGGGCCTCGGTTGAAGTAGGCTGAGTGACCAGAGGGTAGGGTTGAACTTGTTCCAAAATGAACTCACTGGATACCAGTTTGGCATATGCATTCCCTTCTATCATTTCCTATTCTTGTGCCTTGGTGTCCATGATATCCTCATCAACTTGTATAATGTTAGCAGGGTCTTTCTCGGTGATATCAGGATCTTGCTCGGTGACATCAACTTTTTTTCAACTTCAACTTGTTCACTAGCATTCTTGATTCAAAAGATTTCCTGCCATTTTTCTTTGGTCTCATTCTCCACATCCAAGTAAAGGCCATTCATCAATTTCAAGGCTCTTTGCTTGACTAGGAAGTTTGTGTGGCAGTTTTTCAGATGTTCATTAATCTCATCTACCGACATGTCTGGAAAGAGATGTACCAGACTTCTTTCTCTCATATGTTTCTCTAAGTCCATGGCATTCTTCCACCTATTATCAATATGCAAATACAATTCTTTTGGAAGAGAATTAGTTACTTCCAATGGGACCAATCAAAATTTTAGAAGTGTGCAGATGACAACTTCTTCTATTTGTCTCTTTTCATCATTAGATTTGAATTCATACTTAACATATCTGAATGCTCCAAATCCACCATATTGCTTCAAATTAGCAAAAAAATAATCAACATTGTGTACATCTACCTTTTTACTCTTGACAATCTGAAATTTGTTTTTGTCTTCAGATTCGGTGTCACTGGATTCTTTAGTCAAAATGAGTCTCCAAGTAGATTTCTTATAAGTTTTTGTTACCTTGGGTGCGGCAACAATCTTTGGTTTCTTACTCGGTGACGGTGCAGATGATCTTGTGTTTGGGCGCTTTACTGAAGGAGTCGGTGATACCTTTGATGTATCCTATTTCTTCCTTCTCAAAACTTTCCCTTTAGGCAACTTGGTGCTCAATGTAATAGCTACCCCTTGGGCTTGAGATTCCTCCTCAGTGATGACTAGAGTGCCCTTGATAGGTGTGGAGGAAGAACCTTCTCCAAATTTCTCCATTAATGGCTTGATCATTTTTGTTGCTTTCCTTGTAGCCTTGTGTACTACAATGCTTATCTTAACTTTCTCTTTAACTTCTTCATATGTACCGTATCTCAGCTCGGAAGCATGCATTGGTAATGTAAGAGAAGCATCTATCTGCTATTGTGTGATGTCAAAATCAATCTCATAACCCATAGGCGGAAAAGATTGAGTTCTCAGTTCCACAACATTAACATAGGAGTAGTCGGTGTCTACTTCAAAGCATATGTCATCCTTGTATTTCTCTACTAACTGGGGTGGAATTCTATACCTGTTATGCATCTTTTCTTGAATCTTGCTAAAGTAATCATCCATAATATCATTAAAGTTATCACCTAGCCATTTGATGAAGTCATTGATTTGATGGGTGATTGGTCGGTGTAGCTCCCAAACTACATTACCAACTGATGGAAAGAATTTCTCAAAATAGAAAAACATGCATACCAAAAGTGATCCAAACTTCAATGTGTTAGTTGAGTTGTTCTTCTTCGGCTTCCTTATGGTTTTTAGATTCTCAAACAGGTTTTTCAACAATACTTCACAAAGATCAATCTTCATTCCCTTCTTCATAATTTTATATGCTAAATTGACTACTGCACAGGGTACACTATTTTCCCTTGCCGATTGAAAGAAACAATAACCTATGACTCTAATGGAAAACTTTAGCTTTGCATCTGTCATATTGTTCAATTTTAGTCCTCTGCAATTAGATTCAACTCTAGTTAAAGTGATCAATTCCTTTTGTGATATCATTTTTTGAGCTTGCACATGATCAAAAATAGGGTAACTGGTGATCAAATGAATGATTTCCTTGGTGATTTTAAATGGTTGCTCCTCTAACCACATGAAATCATCATGAACTCTGCTCAGAAAAAACTTGACCCATTGGGGTTTGAAGACACGGGGATAGGTTAGGGCTTTGGTCAATCCCTTGATTTTGATGTGTTCATACTTGCTATCCAATTTTCCATCGGTACACAATTCATCATATGTGTCCTTGATTTCAACATGACCTAGTTCCTCAACACGACACTTAGTGAAGAATCTGACATCCTCGACTAGTAAAACCATATCCAGAATGAGTGAAAATGCAGTTTTATCATCCGGTTTATATGCTACTTTGGGAGTTAGAGAGTATTTCAGTGAGGGCTTTTCAATGTTCTCAACAATAACGGGCTTCTGGATCTTAGGTGCCATTGTAAATTTTAGATAAATACTAACAAAAGATTCTTAGGGTTTGAAGACTTTTAAATGACAGATGCTTTCCACTTAGCAAATATAAAACAGATAATCACACTGATATTTCTTGGTAGCTAGCTCTTAGAAATGCTTGAGATCGATGTGTAAATACCTTGAATTTTGCTTCGTAGGAGGTTTAATCGCCTTTGAATCTCTTTGCTCTGCTCTCTTGAAAACTTGGTAAGTGTAAAATGACCGCGCAAAAGCTTTAAGTATACAATATACCTTATCGGGCTCCGTGCAGTTAGGTCAAAAACATTAAATGCACTCGGTACCACTTCCTTTTTATGCTTTTACCAAGTAGCCAGACTTCCTATATTTATCGACCAGACATGCTTCCTGTATTTACCGACTTGATAGGCTTCCTGAAGACTAGATAAAATTTCAAATTTCCTAATGCATCTTTTAGTTATGCAGATTTTGAATTAAGTACATGATAAAATAGGAAATTTTAAGATTTAACCTTTGAAAAAATGCAGTCCCTTCATACCTTTACCGATTAATTTGGAATAGGTGCACCTAACTCAGTAGATGAGGTGCTTTCTTCATTTGACACAAATTCCTTCTTTTTCCAATTCATCTGTAATTTTCTTCTTATTTCCTCAGTGTCTCCTCTAGGTTGATCTCTGCAAACTCTATCCAAGTGTCCAACTTTGTGACAATGAAAACATGCCATACCAGGATTTCTCCATGATCTTCGGTTGTTCATTCCAAACCTTATAAAGTAGTTGGCACTTATATGTCCATATCTTCCACAACATTCACACCATATCCTTGTATTGTAATCCCATGGTACTGCAGAATACTATCGGTTAGGATTTGTGTGTGTTCGGTAGCCTCTAGTATTTGCTCGATGTGCAAACCCCATATAGTTCTTTTGCTTAAACCAACACTTCTCGGTACTATGTCCATATCTATTGCAGTTTTTACAAAATCCTTTGAATTTTGCCTTCTGATAATTGCTAGAAAAATTTGTCCTACATTGGTTAGATGTGTGACCATATTTATTGCAATTGTAACAATAATTATTAGACCTTGTGACATTCGGTTGCTTACCTTTTTTGATTTGGCACATATTAGCAGTATGTCCTTGTTTTTCATAGTAGTTCCAAATAGGCTTCTTTCCTTTGATGTTCTTCTTGTTTCCAGCTTGCTTTGATGATTCTCCTCTCTCGGTAGTGTGGATTCCCTTCTTGGTAGAGTCTTTTCCTTTGTAACCGAGTCCTGCAACTTTGTTGGGCTTTTTTGTATTCATTTGCTCATCCAACATCTTTGATGCTTCATAACTCTTTTTCAGTGTTTCTTTGGATTTATTCTCTGTTTCAAGTTCATTGGTCACTCTTGATAGTTCAAGTTTTAATGCTTGATTCTCATCATCTTTAAGATTTTCTTCATGACATGCATAACCCAATTGATCTGATAGATTACTTTGAATTCCAGTCATCCTAATGATTTCATCATTCTTTTCAAATACTAATGCTTCAAGTTGTTGTTTTTCTCTTTCTAGATCTCTTACTTTATCCTTGGCCGTCCTCAATGCATCAAGATTTTCAGTCATCTGTGTGCTGAAATGTTCATGTCCTCTTTTCATTGCTTTTAGCTTATCAATCAGTGCTTTGTTCTTTTCTTTTAGTTGGGTATGTGCACCAAGTTGTGGTACCAAAAGGGGGTCTTAAGATGCCACTTTTTTCTGAAATCAACAAAGTTTGAACTTCAATGAAAAATTGAAGATAGTTAGACTCCAAATTTGAAGATGCAACAAGAACAAGAGTCAGAGTGCTTCGAGTCTACTTTCTAAACTACTAATTTTTTTAAAAAATTAGGGGTTTAAAAAAGGGGGGCCACAAAAAGTGGTCCTATTTTTATGCAAAAAACATAACATAGTGTCTGTTGTGGCCCCCCTAAAATGTTAAATTTTTTTTGAATTTTTAAAATCACTTCAGTGAGAAATTAGCTAACACCTTGTAGTTTATGCCAGATTTTTCAGCTAATTTTTTAATGAGTATATGATTTTTTACTAATTTTTGAAGTGGACACATCCTGAAAAACAAAAATTTGAGCGTGCTCCCCCCTAAAATCATTGATAACTAATAAAAAATGAAAACCTTTTTTTTTAAAATTGTGTAGAATGGAGTCTAGTTTCTAAAAATGTAAGTTTCTTCAAAATTCGATGAACGTGTAAAAAACTATACCCAAAATAGTGCATGTTGGTTTTTGACCAAAAACAAACACACTAACAAAAGAAATTATAGATGAAAGCCTTAACGAAATCAAAATGTGAAAATAATTACATGCTTGGATAGCTAAGAGAGAGATTGAGGTCTCTATGGTATTTTTTTTCAGTTTTATTGAAACATGTGCAAACATGATGAAGAGCACGGCCAAAAATATGTGAAATTTTCTAATCCTCTGTTAAAAACATGTCTCAGGCCGGAAATGGTCGTCCAACCCTTTGGGTTGGATACCCAAGTATAGTCCAACCCAAAGGGTTGGTATCTCCCAATGCAAACCATTTGGCAAGCACCAAATATGGCGCTCACTAAATGAAAAAATTGACTTTTCCCATTTGGCGCGCGCCAAATGAAAAAGGTCAACTTTTTTCATTTGGCGAGCACCAAATGTCTTGCATTATCCAATTTGAAGGTTTTGTGATGCAAATATATACATGAAATATAATATTTAAGTATAAGTCACTTTAAGTTATATTTGATGTATATATTGGTAGGATGTTTGAGAGTGGTTTCAACTCTATAGGAGTTCTAATGTAGATTCTTGTTTTTAGAGGATCATATTGACTTTCATACTTAGTCAAATTTCAATAATCAACATTCTCCTATTAGCACTCTTTAGATCCATATCTCACTATCTTTATCTTCCCTAAATTCTACACCTATCTCTCTCCCTCTCATGTCTCTCTCCCTTCTTTCTTCCCTCTCTAGGTATATCCTATCCTCTCTACCTTTCATCCCTTCCTTGTACCCTAATTTATATCCTTGACTCCCTTCCTCTCTCTTCTCTCTCACTCTCTTATTATTTCTCTCCCCTCCCACTTGTTTCTCTTGTTCACTATCGATCCCTTCTATCCTCTCTCTCCCATATGTAGGGCTCTCCTTCCCTCCCTATTCACCTCAATACCTCTCCCTCCCTATATTATTACCCACCTCTCTCTCCCCCTCTAGGTTTCTCACTTATCTAATTGTCCACCCTCTAGTTCCACTCTCTCCACCTTTCTCCCCCTTTCCCTTGCCCCTATCTATTTATGAACACTCTTCGTCTCTTCTCTCTCTACAAACCTAGATCCATCTCCTCATTCTCTAGGTATCTCTCTCCCTCCATTTCTACCTCTCCATCCATCCCCTCTTACTCATCTCTTTTTTCTTCTATCTCTTCTCTTCTCTCTCTCTTCCCTCTCTAGATCTCTCACTTCCTTTCTTCCCCTCTCCATTTATATATCCTTCCCCCACTCTCTCATTATCTCTCTATCTCTCTTATTCCTTCTCTTCATTGTCTAGTTCATTAACTCCCCAACCTAGCCTCTCTCCCCTCTCTAGGTTTCTCCCTTCCTTCCTCTCCACCTATCCACCTTTGCATATAGGTCTCGTTACCCACCTCTCTTTATCCCCCTCTATCTATCTCACTCCTCTCTTGAAATCTAGGTCTCTTGCCTATCTATATTTCCCTTCTATAGTTCTCTCTCTCCCTCTTTATCTCTCTTTCCCTCCTCCTTAACATACGACCCACAACAACACCAAGTGGTGTCCTAAGGGGTCATAAGACACCATATGACCCCTGACAACACCTAAGGAGTCATATGGTGCCCTAAGGGCACACCATATGATACCTTAGGACACAATACAACCCATAATGACACCATATGATGTGCTCAGGTGTCATATGGTGTCCTAAATGGTCATAGGACACCATATGACCCCTAATGACACCTAAGAGGTCATATGTTGTCCTAAGGGGTCATATGACACCATATGACCCCTTAGGACATAATATGACACTTAACAATATCTAAGGGGTCATAGGACACCATACAACCCATAACGATACCATATGGTGTCCTAAGGTGTCATAGGACACCACATGACCCCTTAGGACACCATATGACCCATAACAACACCATATGGTGTCCTAAGGGGTCACAGGACACCAGATGATCCCTGTAGACACCATATGACCCATATTGACACTATATGGTGTGCTAAGGGGTCATATGGTGTACTAAGGGGTCATAGGGGTCATATTGTGTTCTAAAGGGTCATATGGTGTACTAAGGGGTCATAGGACACCATATGACCCTTTAGAACACAATATGACCCCTAACAACATGTAAGGGGTTATATGGTGTCCTAAGGGGTCATAGAACACTATATGACCCCCTAGGACACCATATAACCTAGAATGACACTATATGGTATCCTAAGGGGTCACATGGTGTCCTAAGGGATCATAGGACACCATATGACCCCTTAGGACACCATACAACCCATAACGACACCATATGGTGTCTTAAGGGGTCATAGGATACCATATGACCAATTATTACACAATATGATCCCTAATGACACCTAAGGGGTCATATGGTGTTCTATGGGGTCATAGGGCACCATATGACCCCTTAGGACATAATACAATGCATAAAAACACCATATTGTGTCGTAAGGGGTCATATGGTGTCCTAAGGGGTCATAGGATACAATATGACTCCCTAGGACATAGTATGACCCCTAACAACCCCTTAGGGGGTTATATGACACCATATGACCCCTTATCACACTATACAACCTATAATGACACCATATGGTGTCCTAAGGGGTCATATAGTGCCCTAATGGGTCATATAACACCATATGACCCCTTAGCACACCATAAGACCCATAATGACACCATATGGTGTCCTAAGGGTTAATAGGACACCATATGACCCTTTAGGACACCATACGACCCATAACAACACCATATGACCCCTTAGGACATCATATGACCCATAACGACACCATATTGTATCCTAAGGGGTCATATGGTGCCCTAAGGGGTCATCGGACACCATATGACCCCTCAGGACACCATACGACTCATAACAGAACCATATTGTATCCTAAGGGGTCATATGGTGTCCTAAAGGGTCATAGGACACAATATGACCTCTAACGACCCCTTAGGGGGTCATAGGACACCATATGACCCCTTAAAACACTATATAGCCCATAACAACACAATATGGTGTCTTGAGCGGTCATACAACACCATATGACCCCTTAGCACACCATACAACCCATAAAGGACACCATATGGTATCCTTCATCTGACACCATATGACTCCTTAGGACACCATATGGCCCATAAAGACACCATATGGTGTCCTTTGGGATCATATGGTGTCCTAAGGGGTCATAGGACACCCTATGACCCATTAGGACACAATATGATCCCTAACAATACCTAAGGGGTCATATGGTGTCCTAGGGGTTCATGGTGACCTTGAGAATTGAGAGAGACAATAAGAGAGTAAGGAATATATATGAGAGAGTCATATGGTGTTTTATGACCCCTTAGAACACCATATGACCCCTAACTACACCATATGGTGTCCAAAGGGGTCATATGGTTTCCTAAGGGGCCATATGATGTCCTAAGGGGTCATATGGTGTTCTATGACCCTTTAGGACACCACATGACCCCACATGACACCATATGACCCCTAATGACACCATATGGTGTCCTAAGGGGTCATATGGTGTCGTTAAAGGTTATATGGTGTCCCATGGGGTCATATGGTGTTCTATAACCCCTTAGGGCACCATATGACCCCTAACAACACCAAATGGGGGCCTACGGGGTTAGATGGTATCTTATAGGGTCATATGGTGTTCTGTGACCCCTTAAGACACCATTACGACCCCTAACATCATCATATGGTGTCCTAAGGGGTCACATGGTGTCCTAAGGGATCATAGGACACCATATGACCCCTAACATCATCATATGGTGTCATTAGGGTCATATGGTGTCCTAAGGGGTCATATGGTATTCTATGACCCATTAGAACACCATATGACCCCTAACAACACCATATGGTGTCATTAAGGGTCATATGGTGTCGTAAGGGATCATAAGGTGTCCTAAGGGGTTATATGATGTTTTGTGACCCCTTAGGACACTATCTGACCCCTTAGGACACCATATGACCTCTGAGAACACTATATGGTGTCCTAAGGGGTCATATGGTGTTGTTAGGGGTCATATGGTGTCCTAAGGGGTCATATGGTTTTTTATGACCCTTTAGGACACCATATGGTGTCTTAAGGGGTCATCTGATATCATTAGGGGTCATATAGTGTCCTAAGGAGTCATATTGTGTTCTATGACCCCTTAGGACACCATATGACCCCTTAGGACACAATATGGTGTCGTTAGGGGTCATATGGTGTCGTATGGGGTCATATGGTGTCCTGAGGGCTCATAGGGCATCCCAAGGGGTCATAGAACATCATATCTTGTCATTAGGGGTCATATGGTCTCCCAAGGGGTCATAGAACACCATATGACCTCTTCAGACACTATATGGTGGCGTTAGGAATTATATGGTGTATGGGGTCATATGGTGTCCTAAGGGGTCATAGAATACCATATGACCCCTTCTAACACCATATGACCCCTTAGGAAATCATATGACCCCTTAGGACACCATATGGTGATGTTAGGGGTTATATGGTGTCCTAAGGGGTCATAGAATACCATATGACCCCTTAGGACACAATATGACCCCTTAGGACACCATATGACATATCCTAAGGGTTCATATGGTGTCTCAAGGGGTCATAGAACACCGTATGACCCCTAAGGACACAATATGACCCCTTAGGACACCATATGGTGTTTTTAGTGGTCATATGGTGTCCTAAGGGGTCATAGAACATCATATGACCCCTTAGGACATAATATGACCCCTAATGACACCATATGACTCCTAATGACACCATATACCCCTCAAGACACCATATGGTGGTCTTAGGGGTCATATGGTGTCCTAAGGGGTCATAGAACACCATATAATCCTTTATGACACCATATGACCCTTAGGACACCATATGACCCCTAACGACACCATATAGTGTCATATGGTGTCCTAAGGGGTCATATGGCATCCTAATGGGTCATATAATACCATATGACTGCTTAGGACACCATATGACCCCTAACGACATGATATGGTTTCTTAAGAGGTCATATTTTGTCCTGTGGAGTCATATGGTGTTCTGTGACCCCCTAGGACACCATATGACCCCTTTTAACATCCTAGTACATGACATGACCACTCGTGACACCATATGACCCCTCAAGGCACAATATGGTGTTGTTAGGGGTCATATGGTGTCCTAAGGGGTCATATGGTGTGGTTAGGGATCATATGGTGTCTTAAGGGGTCATATGGAATTCTATGACCCATTTGGGCACCATATGACCCCTTAGGACATCATATGACCCCTAACGACACCATGTGACCCCTTAGGCACCATATGACCCCTAATGACATGTCATATGATGTCCATAGAGGCCATACAACACCAAATGACCCCTTAGGACACCATATGGTGTCGTTAGGGCTCATATGGTGTTCTAAGAGATCATATGGTATCCTAAGGGGTCATAGACCACCATATGTTGTCCTAAGAGGTCATATGGTTTCCTAAGATAAATAGTAATGGTTTCCTAAAGGGTTATATGGCCCACCATGCTCCTGCACATACCCAGATGGGTTATATAGAGATATAAGATACCTAGAGGGGGAGAGAGTTGTGAGAGACCTAGATAGGGTGAGAGAGAGAGAGAGAGAGAGAGAGAGAGAGAGAGAGAGAGAGAGAGAGAGAGAGGGTTGAGATAGGTGGAGGGGGGTAGAGAGAGGATAGTAATGAGATATGGATGGAGATGTAGAGAGGTGGAGAGGGAATGAGGGAGAAACCTAGAGAGGGTTAGAGAGGGTGTGATGGAAAGTTGATGATGTAGATGATAAAGAGAGAATAAGAATTAGTAGGGAAGGGAGAGAGAGATGGGATAAGGAGGGAGAGGGAGATCGAGAGGGAGAGAGGAAGAAAATAATAGAGATGCCTATAAATGGGAGGGAGGGATAAGAGGAGAGATGAAATAATAAAGAGAGAGAAGAGTATGAGGGGATTGAGTGAGAGGTAGACATGGAGGGACTACAAGACCTAGGGAAGGAGATGATGCAGAGGTGGGGGGAAAGTGAGAACTGGATGAGAGAGTTCAAAAATAAATAGGGGTAAATGGGGAGGGAGATATAGGGGAAGAGAGAGGGAGAGAACTATATTGGGAAAGAGAGATGAGAGACCTAGATGACAAGAGAGAGGAATGAGATAGATAGAAGGGGGGAGAGACAATTGAGTAATGAGACATGATGTAGAGGTAGATAGGTGGAGAAGAAGGAAGTGGTAAACCTAGAGAGGTGAGAGGGAGTTGATGACGTAGAATGTAGAGAGAGAGAATAAAAGAGGAAGATAGAATTAAAAAGTGGGGGAGTGAGATATATATGGGGGTATGTATGGATGGGGAGGTAGAGAGGGAGAGATGAAGAAATGAAAGGAGAGACCTAGAGAAGGGAGGGAGGGAGAATAGAAGAGATAGAAGAACAAAGAGAGGATAAGAGGGGATGGATGGAGAGGTAGACATGGAGAGAGTGAGATACCTATGGAAAGAGGAGATAAAGAGGTCAGGGGAGGAAGAGAAAAGGAGGGAGTTCATAAAGGGATAGGGTTAAGGAGGAGGGAGAGAGAGGTAGAGAGGGACATAGAGAACTATAGAAGGGGCATATAGATAGGTGAGAGACCTAGATGGCCAAAGAGGAGTGAGATAGATAGAGGGGGATAAAGAGAGGTGGGTAACGTGACCTATATGCAAAGGTAGATAGGTGGAGAGGAAGGGAGGGAGAAACATACAGAGGTGAGATAGGGTGGGATTGAGAGGTAATGACCTAGACAATGAAGATAGAGAATAAGAGAGGAAGAGAGAAGATGAGAGAGTGGGAGAGGGAGATAGAGAGGGAGAGAGGAAGAAAGGAAGGTAGAGACCTAGAGAGGGGAGGGAGGGAGAATAGAAGAGATAGAAGAACAAAGAGATGAGTAAGAGGAGATGGATAGAGAGGTAGACATGGAGGGACTGTGAGACCTAGAGAATGAGGAGATAGAAAGGTTTGGAGAGAGAGAGTTCATAAATAGATAGAGGTAAGGAGAAGGGAGAGAAAGGTGGAGAGAGGGGGAGAGAACTAGAGGGTGGACAATTAGATAAGTGAAAAACATAGAGGGGGAGAGAAAGGTGGGTAATAATATAGGGAGGGAGAGACAGTGAGGTGAATAGTGAGGGAGGGACAACCCTAGATATGGGGAGAGAGAGGATAAAAGGGATAGGTAGTGACCAAGAGAAAGGAGTGGGAGGGGAGATAAACAATAAGGGAGTGAGAGAGAAGAGAGAGGGAGAGAGTCAAGGATAAAGAAGTGAGAGAGACAAGAGAGGGAGAGAGATAGGTCTAAAGTCTAGGGAAGATAAAGAGAGTGAGATATATAGCTAAAGAATTCTAATGGGATCATGTTGATTATTGAAATTTGACATGTCAATTATTGAAACTTGACTAAGTCTGATATTTTATATGATCCTCTAAAAACTAGAATCTACATTATAAGTCCTATAGAGCTATACTTAAATTTTATATTTCATGTATATATTCTCCTTTGGGGGTGGATTTAACATTTGTCAAGATTGAAAAATCCAAACAGTCACAAAACCTTCACATTGGATAATGCAGAATATTTGGTGCACGCCAAATTTGGTGCTTGCCAAATGCAAAAAAATGACTTTTCACATTTGGCGAGCGCCAAATTTGGCGTGCGCCAAATGTGAAAATTCAAATTTTGCCAAATGTGAAAATTCCAAATTTTCCATTTGGAGAGTGCCAAATAGGGAGAGTGCCATATTTGGCGCTTGCCAAATGGTTTGCTTGGGAGAATACCAACCCCTTGGGTTGGATTTGCCTTGGGCATCCAACCCATAGGTTTGGATGACCTTTTCATGCCAATGATGCATTTTTATGAAAAAGTAAGAAGTGGCACCTTTTTGGTACGACAACTTGGTGCACTTACCCAGTTCTCCAATCATTTCTTCAGTCTCTTCAGATATACTATTCTCAGATGATGTCTGAATTTGTTCCACTAACTCTTGAGAGTCTTGTAAATCATCAGATAATCGTCTTCTAACTTTTGGAGATTTTTGCATTTGTCTTTGCATGTCTGCAATCACTTGATTAGCATGATTCAACTCTTCTTGCAGATACACAATTCTCCAAGATTGTTTATAGCCTTCCATTGATAAAATCTTTTTCTTTAGGTTGTTAAACCCTTTTCCAAAAATAAACCCTTTTTCAAAATAAACGAGATCTAAAAATAAAACCGAATGACTAAAAACTAAATCAATAAAACTCCAAAAATGAAATCAATGCACACAGACGCGGTTACCCCAAACACAGACGCGGCTCTCTGAGGTAGACGCACTTTTGTGAAACACAGATGCAGTTCCAGAACTCAGATGCAGCTTCTGGACACAAACACGCCTAAAAACACCACAGACATGGTTTTCAGAATCTGCAAAAAATAAAATACTGTCGAGGATGTTGAAGTGATCCAAGATGTCGCAAACGCGACAGAAAACCAAAAACACGATCTGAAAGTACGCAGACGCAAAAATACCAAAATGCCGTCAAAAATGTCAGATCTGCAACTTCAAAGTACAATATCTGCAACAAGGATGTTAAATGCAAAAGGGACAAGAGTCCCATTGGGCATGCCAAAATGTTTACGGTGAAAATGGATACAACAATAACAATATTGAAAGACTAAATAGATTCAACCACAAAAACCCTAGAGTAACAACAAAAAAGTTCCACCATAACATATGAAGATTACCTAAGACAATGCAAATCAAATGAAATCACAAAGATTATACCATCACATGTCCAATAGGCTTTGAATCTCCATTCTTCCTATCTCCATTGATCTTGCTTGATATATTTGCTCTCAGATTTTATATGTGCACAAGAGCTTAGCAAAGAATAGAATGTGGTTGCAAGTAGGATCTCATATGCCAAGTAGTAGTTAGCTTGATTCATTAGCTAGGTAGTTAGGGTTTGATAATGAAGGAAGCATCTCCTTATATAGAAGACACTATATGAAAATGGAGGGATAAGATTGAGAGGTGTAAAAGGAGGTCGGCTATGATTAGAGGGCAGGTAAAGAAAATAATAAAATAATGAAAGGGTAGGTAGTGTATGAATTAAGAGATGAATGACATGTGTCATGGGTAGAAAAGGTTAATGAATTAATTAAATAAATAAAGATTCATTTAATTAATAGAGGAAGTGGGATCAATTAAATAAATAAAACATTTATTTAATTAGACTGGACAATTTTAGGTGTCTACACTATCAAGTAGTCATTCTTTGTCTATAATTTAATATTTTATATAAAGATCTATCAATCTACTTGAAGGAGTCTAAAGTATTGATTTAGTGCATATCCTTCAATCATTTAACAGGATCACACTTTCTTAATGTAACTTGTCAAATACTCTGTGTGTAGTGCACATGCTTCTTCATTTTGAATGCATATTTACCAGAGCATTATAAATTGTAGCATCTAAGGTAAGAAGGATGTTAGGGACTTTTATGGAATTTGGTTTTAGATTTCATAATTAGATCGGCTTAAAAGTTTCTAAAGTTATTTTCAAATTGTTTTTTAGTATAGCACTCCATTTCGGCATGACTATTTTTCCTTTACCAGATACGAGATGTTACACTGATGAGTTTATTTGCCTTATCCCCTAAATATTGCTTTTTCACTTTTGATTTCATTGAAATAATGTATTTCGACAACACCATTTTCTAGGATTGCAGATAATTCTTGTCTTCCCAATAAGGGGTTCTAGAATGACTCGATTTGTGGGGCTCGTGATAAATGTCATTTTGTTTGTTTAAACTATTAAAATTGATTTTTATGCCTCACCTTTTGGCCTTGTCAATATCTTCAAGCCAATGGAAATATTTTGTCACATTGAGTTAAATTGAGAGTTGAAGGGGTCCACCAAAAATTGTAAATCTTATGCAAGAATGAATACCACGATAGGGTATTTAAATTATTTCCTTGTCATAATTAAATTATAAATAGTTTAAATAATTTAAATCATTTCCTTGCATTTTAACATATGAACTTGCATGACAGCCACTATGAATTTTTGAGTGCCTGGAAAGCTTGTTGACAATTATCATCCCATTTGAATTTGATGTTTTTATGTAGCAAGTGCTGTAAGGGATTACATTTATCTACAAATTGTGCTATGAATCTTCATATGGATTGAATTCTCCCTTGCAAAGATCAAAGTTGACTGATGTTTTGTGGTGGTTGCATCTCTAGGATGGCCTTGACTTTTGCTGGATTTGCTTCGATTCCTCTCTTTGAGACAATGAATCCCAGGAGCTTCCCGGAGGTTACTCCAAAGACACATTTCTTGGGGTTTAATCTTACTTTATATTTTTCCAACCGATCAAAGACAACTGAAAGTATGTCCAAATGTGTATATCTATCTATTGATTTGCCCAAGAGGTCAGCAACATAATCTTCCATAGTAACGTGCATGAGGTCATGAAAGATAGTAGTCATGGCTCTTTGATATGTAGCGCCTGCATTTTTTAGCCCGAAGGGCATGACATTCCAACAGAAAGTTCCCCAAGGACAAGTGAATGTTGTTTTGTGCTGGTCTTCGGATGCAATTTTTATTTGATTGTAACCAGAGAATCCATCCATCAAGGATAACATCGCATGGCCTGCTGTGAGATTGACAATCAAATCAATATTTGGTAATGGAAAATCATCCTTAGGACAAATTTTTTTGATGTCTCAAAAATCTGTACATATTATGATACTCCGATCTGGTTTACTGACAGGCACTATGTTGGAGATCCATTCGGGATAATCAATTGGGCGTATGAATCCAACATCCAATAATTTCTCAAGTTCTGCTTTGACTAGTAATGCCACTTGTGGATGCAACTGTATTAATTTCTGTTTCATTGGTTTTGCCCCCAGTTTAACTATCAAATGATGCATTACCAAATCCGGATCCAATCTAGGCATATCAGTGTATGACCATGCAAAGTTGATTTGTCGTTCTTTGAAGAAACTTATGAATTTTGACCTTTCTAACTCCCTCAAAGATTGGGCCAGGAATATGTTGTGTGGAACCTCTTCCATACCAATATTTGTTTTGATTGTCTCCTCTACCAACATGGATGACTTTTCCTCATATGATGCTGGGAGAATGTTGAGCCTTCCATCTTCAGGTGCCTCAAAGAGGTTTTTGCCCTCAGATATGTCCTTTCTTTTTACTTTTTTGGGATCAAACAGCGCCATAGTGTGGTTTTCACCATAAGACCCTTGGTTTGTTTTTATTTTTATATTTTTGTGACTAGAAGGCCCAACACCCTCACCGAAATATGCCACGCTATTGAGTTCTATAGTGTATCCCACTTTATGGTCCCCAAGGGGAAGATCATCTTGTATGGCAAGATAGTCAATAAAAGCTTTATCATTTTGGAATGTGTCAAGCTATGCAGGTCCTTCATGATCCTAGTCAATAAGTTGGTGATGAACGAGGGGAAGGCCTTTAATGTCTTCAAAGTTAGCGGGGCTAAGAGTGAAGATGCAGTTATATTCAGGTATGTCGAGGTAATTATCAAGGTCATCATTGGCACTCTCCTCATCAGTCTCAATCATGAACAAATCCAAATTATCATCACTAGTAGTGCATTATGGGATAGGTGTTCTCATTCTATGTGATTTCGACCTAGAACCTAGAGACAAAGACTGTATGGGTTCCTCTAGAGTTGTTTCTTGACCAACTTTGAATTTTTCATAAAATTCCTCTTCTTCTGTGGGTTCATCTGGTTCTCTGAATGTCTCGGTGAGCTCATAGTCACTAGAGGATTTGTCTGAACCCCATTCCCATTCATTGGAGTTTGTGGAATAATGATTCTCTTGTTGAATTTTGGCATCTTTGATTTGTAATGCTTCTTCTATCTTTTGAGTCATGAAAACAAGTCCCTTCAAGCGTTCCTTTCTGAATGTCAATTCAGGTTGTAAAGGTTCAATGATGCCTTCCTTTCTTAACCCAAGAGGGCTTTTGCCATCATACCCAAATTTTTGTAGAATCTTGAACCCTTTGCCATACTTCTCACATGGTATACTGACGAGATCTTGTGTATCATCTTCAAGGTCTTTGTAAAGCATTTTGTATAAATCTTCCTCTTCCAGTTCACCCCATCTTTGAATGATAGTAGGGTCCCATTTGAGTATAATGATAGAACCCTGCTTATTAGGATGTGGTCCTCCATATTCTTTTAGTGAATTCATGACTTGTTGTAAGTACATGGTCTGATTCAAAGTGTATGCACCCATGCCCTTGTCCTAGAATTTGCCCTTAAGTTCACCTTGTTTTGATGTCGAAGGTTTTAATGACTCAGGATCAATGTATGCAGAAGAAGGAACAGCTTTGTGATTACTGAGAATGATGGTCTCGATTTTTGGTCTCAAGTTATTGCAATATATGAATGGATTAGGATCTCCATTAACTATTGTAGACACCTAAAATTGGTCAACGCTTGCAGAATCATACTTTAACATTTGCGCATTGCCTCATTTTAGGTTTTTTTGCATCGCATTAACATTTCTCCTATGTCATGCACTTGGTTTTTATCATTTGTGAGCATCGATTCATTCTTCTACATTCTTCATTCATCTCGCTCTCAAATTTGGTCTTGTCGACAACACTCTCCAGTCATGATTTTGATCGATCTTATCCTGTCGCATCAATGTGTGTGCTCATTTGTTATCATTTTGGACATCGTCAATCCTAATTAGGGTTTTGTCCTCTTATCAATCTTGTCATTTTGCGATCGATTTGTCATCAATCGTTATCCTCTTATCAATCTTGTCGTTTTGCGATCGATTTGTCATTGATCATTGTCGTTTCCAATCTTGTCATCTTGCGATCGATTTGTCATCGATCGTGGTCATTTTCAATCTTGTCATCTTGCAATCTATTTTGTCATCGATCCTTGTCCTCTTGTCAATTTTGTCATTTTGCGATCAATTTGCCATCGATCGTTGTCTGTCTCAATTATGTCAATTTGGATCAATTAGTCATTGTTCCTTGTCAATTGGCGCATTTGTCAATCAAATCACTTATCAGTATGAATCATTTATCAATTCAGAATCATGATCAAATCAATCTTACATCAAGACCTAATTGTCATCCTTGCATTTCTAATTTATCTTCTAGGGTTTCATGATTTATTCATTGAACCTTGTTTGTCATTTTCTCTCCATTTTCTCTTTAGGATAAATAATTTATTTATTTATCCTAAGTCTTCTTGTCACAATTAAATGTCTATTTAATTGGCTAATTAATGAATGAAAAATTATTAATTCATTTACCTAATTTGCATCAATTTCCTAATTTCCAAGTCATTATTTCCAACTTAATTTTCTAATTTCTCCAAAATTCCTAAATGTCTATTTCTATTTCAAAATCTTGTCATAAATTCTTGCATAGCAATTTGTCATAAATTGTCATAAATCCTTGCATAGCAATTTGTCATACACTTGTCATAATTTTGCTATTCCTGATTTGAATTTCCATTCGAATCACTTTCATGATAATTTGATCTTTTCTCCAATTTGTCTATAAATTGGATGAATTTCTTCAATCAAAGTCCCTGATCCCTGATCCCTGATCCCTGGTCTAATCAATCACGCTTCTAGTACCCTTATGCTGTCATGTTATCTTGTCAATCTTGCTTTCATCTCATGCTTATGCACTAGTAGGTGAGATCCACAAACAAAGCTATTTGAGGGAGAAAGAAGGACAATGGAGCCACATGAAGGAGACATTCAAGTTTGCAATGGTTTGCGTTTGAATTGATGTCTTGTTTTCATGTCTTTATTGAGTGTTTTTAGGATTGTTATCATTGCAATTGACTTTTCCTGATTGAACTAGGCCAAATTCCTATTTGCTTTGATGATTTCCACATTTCCTATCTACAACTATTATCTCAACTCCATTGTGAGGAAACTTGATGCATTGGTGATATGTAGATGGGACCGCCCTCATTTCATGAATCCAAGGACGTCCTAGCAATATGTTGTATGTGAGATCAAGATCTAAGACTTGACAAACCACATCCTTTGTAACTGGCTCAACTTTGAGAGGTAAGGTGACTCTGCCCTTGGATGAACGCTCTTCATCATCATATGCTTTTATAGTGATTTTGTTTGTAGAATTTACAGCCTTGTCGGAATATCCCAATTGCTTAATAGTGCTCAATGTACAAATGTTTAGACTTGCTCCTCCATCTATCAGGACTCGTTTGATTCGATGTTTGTGTATGAGGGCTTCAATGTGTAAGGGTGCATTATGTGGCTGACTTATGGAGGCATCATCAACTTCTGTGAATGTAAGGGAGTGTGGAATGGAAAGGTATCCCACCATGGCTTGAAACTGGTCCACGTTCAGATCAGTAGGAATGATAGTTTCTCTCAAGATTTTGTCAAGAATTGCTTTATGTGTGGGAGATATGTGCAAGAGCTCAAGGATGGAAATAAGCGCAGGTGTTTTCCCTAACTGTTCTATAAGGTCATACTCAGGTTTGGTTGATGAGGAAGCGGTGTTCTTGGTTGGAGCACCTTGCAAAGTGAATTTACCTCGATGGGTTGTAACATGACATTCAGAGGTAGGTTCAGAAGAAGATCCAATGCCTTTTAGGACAATCTTGGGTCTTTGGGTAGAATTCTCAGGTGTTTTGTCCTTGATGATAATGGTAGAGACATAATTGTTCATCAAGATGTGATTGATAGTTTAATCATAGTTATAGGATGCTTTGGTATAGTTGGTTTGATCATCCATGGCTTTAGCTTTTCCCTTGTCATGTTTTGGGAAAGGTTCTTTAAACATCTCATGTTCTTGATTGGATGAGTGTCCCTCGATCTCAATGTCACCTCCATCAATGAGATCTTATATGATGTTCTTCAGTCGATGGCAATTTCCTGTCTTATGACCCTTTCTCTTATGAAATTCACAATATTCATCATCATTCCACCAATTTGGTTTCACCTTTGGCTCATATGGAGGAAAATCTGGAATTGTGATTACCTTGTTTGCCACTAGCTTCTTGAAGACTGACTCAAGTGGTTCTCCCAATGGAGTGTACTTCCTTCATGATCTAGAAGTTGTTTGAGTATTCACTTGATTGTTTGTAGAGCTTGATCCCAAAAAAAAGAATTTGGGTCGCACTGTATTGGCATCAACAACACCATCATTAACTGTGTTCTTGTTTTTATTCCAAAATCTTGGCTTATCTTTTCCTTTAAAGTCATGTTTGTTTTCTTTGAATATTTTAATGACTCCTTGTTCAATTAAAACTTTTTTTGTCGCTAAGCCTTTTTCAATGACGTCCTTGAAGGTGGACAAACAAGCTTTTATTAGGTCATAACCAATGTCTTTGTTAACATTCTGGGTGAACATTTCTACCATTTGTTTTTGTGGAATTTCACAAGAGCATCTGTTGGCTAGATTCCTCCATCTTTGTAGAAATGATGCAAAAGATTCTCCATCCTTTTGCTTGGTGTTGCACAAAGTAGTGACTGATATGTCTGTCTCTATGTTGTATGAGAAATGTTGAATAAATGCCTCTGCTAAGTCACCCCATGACTTAATACCAGGTGGAAGTTGGGAGAACCATTCCATAGCTTGATCGCCTAAGCTCTGTGGGAATAATCTCATCAAATATGTCTCTTCTACTGCTACCTCAATGCAAGCTGTGAAAAATTGTCTTATGTGTGCCTTAGGATCTCCTTTGCCTCTGTACTTATCAAATTTAGGCGTCACAAAGTGTGTAGGAAAAGGAGGCATTGGAATGCTCTTATCAAATGGATAAGGACATATGTCTCTCATTGTGTATGTTGGCTTCGGTGTATTTATGTCCTCCATTTTCTTTTGTAAGTCCCTGATTTGTTGTTCTAAATTTCTCTTAGGTGGAGATCGACTTCTTGGACTATACCCCATGCTTGAGGAACCAATTGGAGGAGGAGCATGTTGCATATATGGATGATATTGATCATACACATGTTCATATGGAGGAGGTCTGTAATGATGCTATGTATATGGACCACTTGGTATAGATTCATGTTGAGGAATGAAATATCTACTTTGTCCATGTATACCATACTCTACAGGCATGTCATGTTCTAATGTGTTGCCCCCAAATTTGACGTGGGGTTTTCTTGTGTCCAAATTTTGAACATGCCTTTGAATATCCAATTGCTTTGGCGGTTCCTTAGCATTGGTATGTGATTGAGCATATTTTTCTGCATAAGACTTCCATGATGGTCTGTGAAGATGAGTATCATATGCTTGACCATGTGTGTATGGGACCTCTATTTTTTGAAACAAAGATGATGGTGATTTCGACACCATATGTGGTCCTCTATTGCCTCCACTATTAGGCCTCCTTTGATCCATGTGGGAGTGAGTTTTTTGCAAAGGTCGATTTTCCATTATTTGAGACATGTCAAAATCATGAGGGATCTTGGCTCCACTTTGTGCCATCACTTGTAGAAAATATTGTCGATCTCTCCTCATTATTTCCTCAACCAATCGATTAAAATGGGGATTCATAATGGTGTCTTCCACTTCTGTTGAATGTATGGAAAAATTGTCCATATTTTCATTGTGTGTATTATTGTTGTTTGTAGTGTCCATGTTCTCAACATTTGGAATGTTTCTATAGGCATCCATGTCAGGTAATGTAGTATGATCAGAATTGAAAAAGATATCATTGTCATACTCATAGAAACTCATGTTTGCGGACTCTTGAGCCTCTTTAGCTTCTCTCCTAGATTTTTGGGAACAGGTTTCAACCATGAACTAGGTCTTGACCAAGATGTGTGAGACTAGATGAAAATGGAAAAGAGTATGGAAGACCAAGAGTTGGATGGAATGTAAATGAATCTGAAGTGTACTTGCAATGTCCAAAGTGTAAGACCAAGTATGTATGTAGTAGAGTAGGTGTGGCTTCCAAAGAGAGGATAGTTTCTCTTGATGAGGTAAGTTGACCTTGACTCTAAGTAAGACCAAATGAGACCCAAAGGTGATAGACCTTGATGAGGTACCACTTAGAAAAATGTTGTTGTATGTAGTATGTTGACAAAGTATGATGAGGACAAGCAAGTGACCTTTTGACTCAAGTTTAGACAAATGTGAATGTAATGTAAGGTGTAAAGCAATGATGGACTTTGTGAGATCCAAAGACAGGTTGAATGCTAGATGGAAACTTGAAGAGATAGCTTAGGAAGCTCAATAAGTCTGAAACTGACTGTGTTTGTTTGCTGGACTGTAAAAGATTTTTTTTTTTAAATTCTGAACACAAACGTGCCTGTATACTGCACAGACGCGATTTCCTGACATAGACATGGTTCTGTTTAACATAGACACGTTTCTGAGATTTTGTAAATGCAATGTTGATTCTGAGAACACAGACGTGTTGCTGCCCTTCATAGACATGGCTATACAGCACAACCGCGGTTATATCAGACAGAAACGCGTTTTTGCAAAATTTGTGCAATTTTTTCCAATCTGTGAAGTTATTTTGTGACCAAATCTGAATGTTTGACTGTTTTTCATGACAAGAGGACACAGTGTTGATGAGGACTCAATGTTTGCAAGTGTCTAGAAAAGTGTGTTGTTTGATGTAAAATTCTTTTGCATACACTTGAAGACACAAAAGACACAAGGTTTTGTTGTTTGGTCTTGAATGTTTGAATGTTTAAAATAAGTCGAGCACAATTCTTATGGTTGGCCAAGATAATAGTTATTGATCCCACATGGATTTTTACCCCCGAGGCTACACTATTTAGAGTGGATACTTAGATGCTTGACCTCACTGGCTCCACCCTCGACACTCACTTCTTGGGTCAGCCAAGCATTAGTCCCCATGAAAACTCCCCGTGGCAAACTTTGTATCCCTACTAAGAACCGTATGTGTGTGGGCCGCTACCAGAGGTCCGACCTCCTGCCCCAACAACTAGAAGGATTTGGGCTTCTAAAACAAAAAGGTGCTAGTAAGGGCATCTGCTCGTGTGGCCATACATGCGGCACTTTCAGCTCTGTAAATACAGAAGGCTCCTAGCCGGTAGGGGTTACGCCCTACAAATGATCAAATAAATTTGATCAAACGAGTTTATGGGGAGACATAGTTTCGGTATGAACTAATCAGCACACGTTATTTATAGTTTTCACCATGACTATAGTTGTTTATAGTGGTTTGGAAGAAGATGGCTTTTCTTTTGCTACCACTTGTGTCGTTCTCTTCTCACTAGTAGTCCTAATGACCACATGGGAAGACAGGCCCTCTACAGATTAAACAAAAAGAGCCTATTGCTCAAGACACAAAAGACAATGGTTCAATTTTAGTGCACCAATTGAAGTGTTTGCTAGTCTATGAAAACAAGGCACACAATAAAAATTAAAAAAACCCTTGTCAAGGACCTACAACAAAGATCTATTAGTAGTTTGGATTGTTTGAAATAATCACCCCTTCCTGCAAGCACACAAGTTAGGTAAATTTTAGATCCAAAAGACTGTGAAAATAGGGGCCTTCAACAAAACGATTTTGCTTTCAAGACAAGCTGCACCAATTTCATTAGCTAGATCTACAAATGTTAGCTCAAAATAAACGAGATCTAAAAATAAAACCAAATGACTAAAAACTAAATCAATAAAACTCCAAAAACGAAATCAATGCACACAGACGCGGTTACCCCAAACACAAACACGACTCTCTGAGGTAGACGCACTTTTGTGAAACACAGACGTAGTTCCAGAACTCAGATGCGGCTTCTGGACACAAACGCGCCTAAAAACACCACAGACGTGGTTTTCAGAATCTGCAAAAAATAAAATACTGTCGAGGATGTTGAAGCGATCCAAGATGTCGTAAACACGGTAGAAAACCAAAAACACGATCTGAAAGTACGCAGACGCAAAAATACCAAAATGCCGTCAAAAATGTCAGATCTGCAACTTCAAAGTACAATATCTGCAACAAGGATGTTAAATGCAAAAGGGAAAAGAGTCCCACTGGGCGTGCCAAAATGTTTACGGTGAAAATGGATACAACAATAACAATATTGAAAGACTAAATAGATTCAACCACAAAAACCCTAGCCTAACAACAACAAAGTTCCACCATAACATATGAAGATTACCTAAGACAATGCAAATCAAATGAAATCACAAAGATTATACCATCACATGTCCAATAGGGTTTGAATCTCCATTCTTCCTATCTCCATTGATCTTGCTTGATATATTTTCTCTCAGATTTAATATGTGCACAAGAGCTCAACAAAGAACAGAATGTGGTTGCAAGTAGGATCTCATATGCCAAATAGTAGTTAGCTTGATTCATTAGCTAGGTAGTTAGGGTTTGATAATGAAGGAAGCATCTCCTTATATAGAAGACACTATATGAAAATGGAGGGATAAGATTGAGAGGTGTAAAAGGAGGTCGGCTATGATTAGAGGGCAGGTAAAGAAAATAATAAAATAATGAAAGGGTAGGTAGTGTATGAATTAAGAGATGAATGACATGTGTCATGGGTAGTGTAGGATTTTGCTAAGATCAAGGGCACAATGAAAAGCATAAAAGAGACAATAGAATGACAAAAACAAACTATATTCTCATCAATATACAAAATGGTCAACTGGATTAACCAATACAATGAATAGAGGCCTGCTTATATAGGCAAGGCCATATGGATGTATGAGCACACAAATATGACATGTGGCTCAATGAGAAACAAGGGTAGGTAAGAAATACTAAGGGTAGGTAGGAGAAATAATATAATATTCCACAAGAGGTGGATGACCCACCGAATGTGGAGTGTAATAGTAAAATAAGACCACAAAAGGTGGAATTTCTCCTACAAGCTCTATCCCTATGTGCACACTTCCCTAAGTGTCTCAAATCCAAACTACGAAGAGATACATTATCCTAAGTTAACTTAAGTAAGTGTAATAATATCCAAAATGAATATTTATTTACACCAACACCCCCCACTTAAGTGCAACTTAGGGGAATGAAGACTCAAGTCAACAATGCAAGATGGGTCCCGGCTACTAGGCCATGATAGGTACCCATGTACAATATGCAAATGCAAGCAAAACTATGCAATGCAATCTCGCACAAATGGAGAAAGGGAGAAAACCCAGTGGGAAAAAACTCCCCCCCAAAAGAGAGATGAATGTACAAAAGACTCTCAAAGAAGAAGTACAAAACCTCAAAGAGGAAAAAGTCCCCCCCATAAGAGGAGAAGGAGAAGTCAGCTGACCCCCCCTAATGACACATCCCGCACCCCCAAGAGAGCTCGCAATTGCTGGAACTTACTCTCGGTGAAAGGTTTGGTGAATATGTCAGCAACCTGCTCTACTGTAGGACATTACTACAAATCAATGACCTACTCCTGGATGAGCTCTCAGATATAGTGCATATGAATCTCGATGTGTTTGGTCCGCTGGTGTTGGACCGGGTTCTTTGAGATCGCAATAGCACTCTGATTGTTGCAATGGAGAACTGTCAGCCGTGGAGTGGTGAATCCAAACTCTGCAAGAATCTGCTGGAGCCAAATGGTCTCAGTCGCTGCGTTAACAGTGCCTTGATACTCAGCCTCAGTGAAAGAGAGAGCAATAGCATGTTGCTTCTTGCTCTGCCAACAAATGGGGCCCGAACCAAGGTGAAAACTATAACCAAAAGTAGACTTACAATCAACTAGATCGCCAGCCCAATCAGAGTCTGTGTAACCAACCAAGTGAAGTCCTATGCCTGCTGCATAGTGAATCCCATAGTGATGTGTATCCTGGATGTAATGAAGGATGCATTTGGTGGCTTTCCAATGAAGCTCATGTGGATCCTGCATGAAGCAGGAAACCATGCCAACTGCAAATGAAATATCAGGGCGTGTATGAGTCAAGTAGATGAGACTACCCACAAGCTGACAATACAAAGTGGCATCAACTGGTGGAGAAGAACACTAAGCCTCAAGCTTGACTCTTAAAAGAAAGGGAGTCGAGGGAGGCTTACAATCAACCATATGAAAGCGTGCAAGTAGATCAAGAGCATACTTGGGCTGCGATAGTGTAAGCCCGGAAGGTGACTGTGAAATCTCTATCCCAAGAAAGTATTGCAAAAGACCCAAGAAAGGAATCCATCTTGGCGTACCAAGCCCTGGGGGCCTGCTTAAGGCCATAGAGAGATTTCCTTAGTCTGCAAACCAAGGAAGTATCCTGGATGAAACCCTATGGCTGCTCCATATAAATCTCCTCATCAAGATCACCATGAAGAAAAGAACTCTTCACATCCATCTGATGTATAGACCAACCATGAGCTACAGCAATAGCAAGTGTCAAACGAATGGAGTTCATCTTGGCTACGGGTGCAAAGGTCTCAGTATAGTCAACACCTGCAACCTGTTTGAAACCTTTCGCAACAAGTCGAGCCTTATACTTATCCACACTACCATCCACTACAAACTTGGTCTGATAGATCCACTTACATCAAACCATCTTTCTCCCCTTAGGGAGATGGACTAAATCCCATGTGTTATTCCTCATCAAGGAACTATACTCTTCCTCCATAGCTTGGTCCCACTCAAGAACTCCTGATGCTTCCCTAAATGTCTATGGAAGATCCTGATGTTGTGATTGAGTTCTTTGTGTATCTGAAGGATCCCCAACAAGAGAACCCGCAGACTCAAGTGTCTGTCGAGCCCAATGAGGTCTAGGTGGAGGTGGAGAACGAGGCTCCTCAACTACAAGTGGACCCTGCGGAGGTGTAACCCTATGAGTCAGAGTTGAGGGAGTCTCATCATCTGAATCACTAACATCACAATCCACAATGGAGGAAGGTGGAGGAGGTAGAGAGGCTAAGCTAGGAGAGCTTTCCTCAAAGTGAACACTCCTTTCAATGAATACCTCATGTGTGTTTGGATCCATCAATCTGTATGCCTTAACACCCTCAAGATATCCAACAAATATGCAAGGTCGACTCTGTGGTTCCAATGCCTTGCATTTTTGCGGAGGTATGCGAGCCCATGCTGGACACCCAAAGACTTTGAAATGTCTCACAATCAGTTTCCTACCAGCCCAAGCTTCAAAAGGAGTAATACCTTGCAAAGCTTTGTGAGGAACCCGATTTTGGATGTGTGTGGCACAATTGATAGCCTCTGCCCAAAAGGCGAGATCAAGAGAATGTGCATGTATCATACAGCTAGCCATTTCTTTGAGAGTTCTATTCTTGCGTTCTACAACCCCATTTTGCTGTGGAGTGTATGCAATAGAATGCTAAAGATCAATCCCCTCAAATGTACAAAAATCCTCAAGTCTCTTGTTCACATATTCCCTTCCATTATCTATGCGAAGAATCTTGACCACTTTCCCTAATTGCTTCTCCACACGAGTCTTGGAGTCCTGAAATCTATCAAATACTTCACTCTTATGAATGAGAAAGTAGACCAAAGTGAAGCGGGGGTAGTCATATATGAAGGTAAGAACATAGCAGGCCTTACTAAATGAAGGTGCTGGAAATGGACCTGCTACATCGCTGTGAACAAGTTGAAGAACTTCCAAAGCTCTCCAAGTTTTCCCTTTATCAAACTTCTCTTCGGGAGGCTTGCCCATGGAACAACCTAAACATACACCCTCTGAAAAACTGATTCGAGGTAGACCTGTGACCATGTCTTTAGTGCTTAGTTGCTGAAGATAGCGGTAGTTGAGGTGATCAAACCGCTCATGCCATAGCTTACTTTCTGAATTTGAATGAGTAAGAAAGGCCCTAGAAGTTGAACTTGGCACAAAGTGGGAGAATGAATAAAGCCTTGAGTTGTCATTGACTTGTCCCACTGCTACCAAGGCATCATCATCAAGTTCCTTTACCACAACTGAATCTGGTGTAAACTCAACCTTTTTCCCATTCCCATAGTGAGTGATTTGGTAGATGGAGAGAAGGTTGGTAGACAAGTTAGGAACATAGAGAACATTCTCAAATGTTCCATCATCCATGTCAACTAAACCTTTCCCTTCAACCTCTACTTGTGTGTCATCACCTATGTAAATGTGAGGTACCTTAGATGGCTCTAATGAAGAAAACTGCTCCTTTGTAGAACCCATGTGATACGAGGCACCCGAGTCAAGTATCCATTGCTGTGAAGAACCTATTGTAGCCACAAATGCTTGCCCTTTTCCCTTAGACTATGAGGAAGAGGAAGGAGTTGAATCCTTCTTTGTGTAGGCAGATGGCAAGTTGATGTTTTTCTTGAGAAGATTGGTTAACTCATCAACTTGCTTTGCGTGGCATTGATGCTCATCATGACCATACTTCTTGCAATATGCACAAGTTGGTTTATCCTTTTTAGGTGGTGTCCCCTTCTTGGAAGGGGATGAAAAATCGCCTTGTGATGGAGAGGATGATTTTCCTTTTTCCTAGTGTGGCTTAGACTTAGATTGCTTTTTCTTGTTGTTGGAATCTTTGCCTTGACTTCCTTGATTCCCTTGATTATCCACCAAAGCCTTGGACTTTGAAGACTTGAGAAACCCCATGTTCAACAACTTAGATTGTTCCAATATCAACATTTCTGTGAAAGCATCAAATGAAGGCATAACATAAGAACTCCCCACTGTCAAACGATGAGTTTGGAAGCTAGATACAAATGCTGCATATTCTGGTGCAAGCTTGTCCAACAAGTTGAATATCAACTGAGCATCCTTTTTGTCAATTCCACAATCCTTAAGCTTTGCTCTTAGCTCATTTGCTTTGGTGACATAATCTTGGATTGTATCAAAACTCTTGGGATCTAAGTTGGTGAGCTCATTGTCAATCTGATAGCCTCTGATTTCATCAACTTGTCCATACAATTTCTAAAACCCTTTTCCATTAATTTACTCCATACTTTAATTTTCCATGATGCATAATTATGTGGAGTTAAAGGTGGAAATTTATTAGGACTCATTGCAACAAGAATGGAAAGAGCACAAAGAGAGGCACAATCACACAAGACATCCCCCCAAATTCACTCAATCAAAGAACCCCCCCCAAATGTGATGATTTTGGCACTTTATAAGTAGTGCGTATACAATGGGCCACTTGCAAAAAATGGCAAAGTGGACTTCTGATTTACAATTTTACAACTACCTCAATAAGGCCAAAAGAGTCTCAAACTGATAATGCAAGAGATCTAACTAAGATCCAAGCAATTTACAAGTACCTAAGAGGCCAAATAAGACCAATATCTCAAAGTATAATTTTCACTCAAAATCTCTGAAATCTGATCATAGATTATGAAAGTAGATGAAAAAATAAGCAGTTTAAAAAAAAAGGGCACCTCAAAAAGAGGTCGTATGAGCTCAAACGAGGCCTTTGAAGTTGCAGAATTGAGGATTGGACAGGTACAGCTGCGAGAATCTAAAAATTCTGAAACACCTATGCACCAAAATTAGAAAATAACCACACCAATCTGAAGATCATGAAATTTTAGCCCATTTCAAATAAAATTGCACCAAAAAAGGAGCAAAAATGAGCAAGATATGGCCTTTCAAAGTTGGACTGCAAAACTGAAAAGCCCAATGGAGAGGGGTCAAAAAAATTTCAAAAAATGTTGATGTGGCACTGATGTCGACAAATCACTATGTTAAATTTGACGGCCGTATCATCGTCGCAAAAACTTTGCCTACCTGCTGACTTGGCGTCCGTACTGTACGGACTGCTAACTGTGCAGGTGACTGTGCAGGTCGTACGGATGACATGGCAATCTGATAGTGCGTATGGAAGGGCCTGCGTGGCATGGGTGACGTGGCGTATGGTGGTATGCATGTGTATGCCATGTGGTGGGGTCCTGGCTATTGACTGGGTGTCTGCGTGGCGGTCGCCAGAGGTTACTAGACGGCCGCCGGAGGCGGTGACTGGACTGGTGCCATCAGCGGCCTGCGGAAGTCCCCGGCGGCTGCGGAAGGCGGAGACCGGTGGACGAGTGGGGAGATCTAGGCGCTCGAGTGGCGGCGGCCAACAAGGACGACGGGTACCGGCACGGCGACGACCGGTATAGGCGCGGGGCAGCGGTGGGGAGATCGGCAGGTACGGGCGGCGCCTGCAACACCTGCGACACACAGGTACAGTGTACGGGGGGGTCTGCGGACCCCCAAACAAAAAAACCCTTTTTTTTTTTTTTTTTTGATTTTTTGAAAAAAAAAAATTTTGAAAAATAAATTTAAAAAAAAATAATTCCGAAATCCATACGATAATAGCCAAAATGGGGAAAAAAATTTTCTCACCAAAATAGGTTGACTTTATAGTCGAAATTCATGGAAACGGCCTCCCGGATTCAACGGTGATGTCCAAATCGCTGTATGATGCCCCCAAAAAATGAAGATCCCCAAATCCGAAAATAGAAGCCTTCCACGATGTCTCCAAAAACCGATCAATGAAGCCCCAATAGCTCTGATAACATGTAGGATTTTGCCAAGATCAAAGGCATAATGAAAAGCATAAAAGAGACAATAGAATGTGTAAAGCGGAAAATCGCGGTCGAACCCTAGTTGGTCTCCCCTCTTCTAACTCCAAGGAGAGAGAAGGGAGGTTCTCTAGGATTCGATGGGTTTTCACTTAGGGGGAAAACTTTACATTCAAAAGAGGGGTTGAAACTCATAAGATCCAATCCCACGTAATGCAAGATTGGATGCTAAATGAATTTCAAGGGTTAGGAAAGCAAGGCTACCCTCTTTTGTAAAGATTAAGGAAATTAAGCTAAGGATGCATAGAAAGTCATAAAAATTCGCTTATAAACTGAGTTCAGGTTATAGGATGAAGCTGTGGACCTGGAATTAGCAGTAAAATGTCGATACGGCGCTGTCCTGCAAATTTGAGCAAAAGTTGTCGGGACGATGGCGCCCGACGCCACGGTCCTCCGAAAAATCCGCGAAACGAAGGGGGATCTGTTCGTCTCTGCACAAGGATTCCAGATCTTCAATTTCAGCCGCGTACCTGCAACCTACACATAGAAAAGGGAAGACGATTGGGGGGTTAGGGATTAGGGGTTTGCCTTTAGGTCAAACCCCAGTTTTGGAATTAACCAAGAAATGAGCAAGAGCTGTAAATGTAAATGACTGTAATGTAAAACAAGTACTAATACCTTGTTCTAAGGATGTTTGTATCCTTATGTGCAAAGGTTTAGATGTTGTATGTTGTAGTATGTAGCATGTAATAAGTGATCTCCTCTTCAATGGTTGAATCCTTGACTTGAATGCAACACTTAGCCTTGAATGGAGACTTGAAATGATCAATTGCTTGAATGCTTGAATGCTTGAATGCTTGAATGCTTGAGTATAGTTTCCACGCCTTTTTCCCTCATCTATGTCTTATTTTTTTAAATGAGAGAGAAAAATGTAGTTTATATACTTGTCATTTAGGGCTGATAGACTGATTTTCCCGACCTTAGGCCGACCAGGGAAGTATATTTCCAAATTGCAAACAAAAAGACCCAAGCCCCTTAGGAGACCGGGCCCAAAATAGGACCCAGGGACTAGGGCGCTGGGCGCCATGGTCCTGGAGGACCAGGGCGCTGGGCGCCCTGGTCCTGAGGGACCAGGGCGCTGGGTGCCCTGGTCCTGAGGGACCAGGGTGCTGGGCGCTCTGGTCCCACCTCCCGGGACATCAGGGTGCAAGGAGGTTCAGGCCAGAGTACTTGAAAAATGCAGTTTTCAGTGTCGTGAGCGAGTTTCGGGGTCTCCATTCAGGTTGCGTGTTGCGTCGCCATCGTGAAGACCGAAATGCAGTCGAAATTGCAAGTGTTGCAATTTTAGGACGCTACATTTAGCCCCCACTTTAGCGGGAGTATGTATGCTCATACTTCCGGTAAAGTACAAGGAAACAACGTTGAAAGACTTTCACCACGTCAAGGAGGCAAGATACACCAAGCCCCCAGTGGACTAAGGATCTTACAACTTCGATTGACAAAGTAAAAGGGAAGATCACGAGGAAGAACCATGACTGTCAGTAGTAAGGTTCCCTCGCTATGAGTCATGCAAAAGAAATACCAAAAATCTTCAAGACAAAGCTAAGTTTGCCAAGAAATTTTCAAGTATCTTTGAAAGAATAGACAGGGTGTATGCCCCCCTACGTTAAAGCGATCGCACATGCCTCAACGGGGGTGATTGTTTTAACGTAGTGATACACATAAGAAAAAGGAGCACATTATCGCAAAGATTTAGCCCCCAAGTGTGAGATAAACCCAAGGATAATAGACACAAACACAAAGCACAAAGTGACTTCGCTTTCCTCGGGGTCAGTATGCTATATGATAAGTCATGTATATATCATATGTATGTATGCATAATTGTTCTTCATTCCCCAATCAAGGAAGGTCACCTAGAAGAAGGGAACACATGTGTCTTTTGAGTCAACATGAGAGAGATTGAGAGATCTCAATGCTTTGCATCGTCCTCAAGTAGACAACACTAAGGACGAAAAATAGAAGAATGAGAATAACATATAGAAGAAGTAACAAAAGAGAGGGGGAGAGAGTCTGCTATGCTAATGTAACTAGTCTAGCATGTCATCTACCCCCTGATCTTGTTGATCAATGTTTCGGGAAGGCAGGGAACACGCTAGAGGAGGAACATCCAACACAGCAGATGGAGCTATCACAAGATCCAAACAAGGGCTATGTTCATGTTCCAAGCCACATTGTTCTTGTCTAGGAGCTAGGATAAGTGCTTTAGAAAATTCATTAGATAAATGGTTATCAACATCAACAAGTTCATATTCACTATCAGAAGCAAGAGGAGTAATATTTTCATCTATATCATCATCAAGATTTATAAAAATAGGATCTTTAACTCGCACAGGATCAAGACCATCATGCATCTTATGTTTAGGAGATTTAGGCTCAATATTCGGCTGAGGGGAAAATGGAATAATGTTTGTTGAAGGTGTTTGTGGAGATTGCAAAGTTTGAGAAGCAGCTGCTTGAGCCCTAAGACGACGCTTTCGTCGATGTTCCCGTGCAGAATGATTACGTCTAGTCTTAGTAGGAAGTGTAGAAGATAGAGGAGGAGGAATATTCTCATCCCTATCACTTGGATGTTTAGGTTGAGGTCTTTTAGGCTGGATAATAGGAGAAGAAGAAGGTCTCTTCTCTCTATAGAAGGCAGGAGGAGGAACTGCTCCATATAAAGGAAGAATTTTTGGTTTAGGAAGAAGACCAAGTCCATCATGACGAGGAGGTATAGGTCTATTTTTAGAAGATTTATTAGGCATAGACATAGTCGCATCCATAGGGACGGGTTGGGAATCTTCTTGGGGAAAGACATTAGTTTTGTCTTTCAAAGGAAGAATTTCCTTCTCAAGAATGATAGGAATGTCAAGTTTAGGTGCTCTAGGTTCACTTAGAGATAGGATCATATCTGTTTTCCACTTTTGATAAGATTTGAAAAGATAATCACTTCGCGGAGGAAGAGATTGGAATTGTTTAGGCCAAAAGTAATCAATAGGAACACTAGAGGTTCTTTCAGCTGGTTTAAAGAGACTATGATTGACAGTAACAACTTCACCATTATGGGGAAATTTCAAACACTTATGAATAGGAGAAGCAATAGCTTTCATGGAAGATAGCCAAGGATAGCCAAGCTTCACACGAAATTGTTCAGAAGAAGGAATAATAGCAAAGTTCACATCAAGAGATTTGTTATGGACCTCAATAGGCAATGTAATAGAACCAATTGCAGGAGAAGAAAATGCATCAAATAGTTTCACAATCACATCTGTTTTGTCATAGATCACTTGATTCAATTGCAAAGTAAAAAGAAATTCTTCAGTAATAACATTAACCATGCACGAAGGATCAATAAGCACTCCACGGCAAGGCATATTCTTGACTTTTGCAACTATGTATAAAGGACCATCAGGTGCCCTAATGGTTTCACTGGAATCAAATGTGATGGAAGGTTCTTTAGGGTTTTCTTGCTGCTCTACAAAGTTAATCACATTCAGAGTCATAGACACAAGACCATCAGATGAGAGAGAGGAATCATTAGCCTCAATCACATTAGAAGTATGAGAAGTATGAGAAGGTAATGGATCAGTAAAAATCTGAAGATTTTGGTTAGGAGGAGCTACAGATGTGTTGCCTTTATCATTCACTCCAGAAACAGAAATAGTATTATTATCAATCAAATCTTGAATTTTACCCTTTAGAGAAAAACATTTTTCAGTATCATGCCCAGGCTGACGATGAAAGTGACAAAAAGCTTTGTGATCAAAATAAGGTGAAGTAATCTTTGCAGGATCAATTTGTCTTATAGGAGGAAGGGTAAGCACATTTTGTCCCAATAACTTATTCATAATATCATGCAATGATTCATTCAAAGGAGTATACTTTCTTTCTGTCTTGAAAAATTTAGAAATAGGAGGCACACCTGATGCTGCATTCACATTGTTGTTGATGATGTTTTCATTGAATTTGATGGAATCTCTGTTCGGTTTAAACTTCCCAAATGGTTGTTGAATACTATCACCCTTATCACTCGGAGCCATAGGATGTGATTGTTCCATTTGACTCACAGTCAGTTGATAATTGTGAAGAGTGGCGCACAACTGTTGGAAAGAAGTAAACTCAGAAAACAGAAGTTTGTCTCGAATATCTTTTTGCAAATTAGAAATAAAGATTCTTTGAATATCATTATCAGGCACTGGAAAAGAAATTTGAGCATACAAATGCTTATATCTACCAATGAAATCAGTCACTTTTTCTTTAACACCTTGTTTACAATGCATCAAATCAATCAAAGTAACTTTAGGACTTATATTATTTTGAAATTGTTGGATGAAAGCATTTGCAAGTTGTTCGAAAGAAGTAATAGAATAAGAAGGCAACGAGCAATACCATTGTAGGGCTTTGTCTCTTAATGTTCTAGTAAATAGTTTTGCAAGCAACCTTTGGTCATAAGCAAAATCAGTACATATTGTTTGAAAAGTCTTAACATGTGTTAGAGGATCTCCTTTACCATTATAAAGTTCCAAATGCGGGATTTCAACATGCTTAGGAGGAATAGCTCGAACAATGTCAAGAGAAAGTGGGCTCGCAACATCAAATGTGGGCACACTAAACTTAGATTGATTCATAGAGGCAATTTGTTGCTGTAAAGAAGAGACAGTTTGTGCAAGATTATTAATGGTAGCTTCAGTCAAAGAGTTCATATTAGGTGTGTTAGATTGAGATGGAGGTGTGATGTTATTGAAAGATGGTAAAGAGTAAGGTGGTGGGACCCTATGATAGTCAACCATAGGGGATGATTGGATAGGAGGAACACTACAAGGAGGAATGGAATGGTTAAATGAATTGCCCCCTTGTGTCATGTTCATTTGTGACGATGTAATAGGAACACTTATTGAAGGAATGAATGAAGAAATCGGATTGAATGAAGGAATAGGGTTAATTGAAGAAGGAGGATTGCCCCCATGACTAGTGATCACAGGAGGAATGTCTTGTATAGAAGTAGTCATGATTTTTGATGTAAAGGTAGGTAAACTAGCAATAGAAGTGGTCAAAGGAATAGAATGATTGTCTTGTGTAGGAGGTTGTGTATAACCTAAAGATTCAGCACAACTCTTCATAGGCATCACATTCGAATCCATAATGTGTGCGATACCACGTAAAACATCAATTCCATTCTTATCACTTTGAAGCATACGTTTTAGACCCTCAATTAAAGGAAGAGCTTGACTATCGGGATACTCATGAGACATCCATTGGTGAAAATCGTCAAATTGGTTATCCAATTTGGAAAGTTGTTCAACAGAAACTTCATGGGGAGCTTCTTCATCATTAGGAGGATTAGAGGAATTACCCATGTCCTCGTTAAAAAGACTACTCAAATTAGGTTCCATCTCCTCAGTAGTTAAACCTCAGAAAGACTTAATTCTACGGCTTTGTCTAACGGGAATAGTGTAAGTAGGGCTTATTGTTGTAAAACTCATGCACTAGAGAGAGAGAGAAGATTTTGATTTTAGAGGTAGCAATTTTCAGTAAAACCAGCCAATCTTCCAGATTTAAGCTGTTAAATGCAATCACAACAGCCTCCCGAAATTTCGGAAAAAATGTCCGGGACCGTGGCGCTCGGAGTGCAACACGGTCCTTGCAACTTTTTTCGAAATTTGCAGGGATGAAAGGTATGATGATTTTAGAGCTAATCTGAAAAAATTGAGGGATTTTACGATCTGTAGATAGGCCAAATTAAAGTTGCAAATTCAAAATTGAACCCTATCAAGATTGTCGAAAAATACAAAATTTGAATTTTGAAAAAGAGAGGGAAACTGAAATTTTGAATTTTATGATTTTAGAGGGAATGTCAAGAGCAATGCAAATTTTGAAACTTGAAAATTGACTCAATTTCACGCAAAATTCAATTTTGAAAGCGGAAATTAAAGTTGTTGTAATTAGGCACTTAATTTCAAAAGTCACAAAATGCAAATATTTGAATAAAGCACTGAAATTTCGAATGAATGCAAATACAATTTTCAGATCTAAGACAATAAGAACACAATTTTGACACAAAATTTCAGTTTCGATAATTTTTGAATGATTAGGAGCCTTAGACCACGCAATCACAAGACCAACTTTGACTGTAATTTTGAAAGTGTTATAATTGACAAAATCAGCCAAAATTCTGGATTTTAGCAGAAAAATACAGCAAGATCTCGCTCCCGAAATTTTGGAAAAAATGTCAGGGACGATGGCACTCGGAGTGCAACACGGTCCTCGCAACTTTTTTCCAAATTTTCAGGGATGAAAGATATTGTGATTTTATTGCAGAATCCAAAGTTACAGCTGATTTGGAGATGTTTTGATCGGTCAAATTGTCGGACAAAGGTTGAATCAAGAGGGTTTCAAAAATTAGGGTTTTGACATTTAACCACTTAATTTTCAGAATTAAAGCACAAATATGAATTGATAATTTGTAATAGAAGGACAGATCTGAAACAAGCATTAACATTTAGACATTTCGCAAGTTTAATTACTAAAAAGAAATTTTAGGGTTTTAATGCAATCACCTCTAAAACTTTGCAAAAGATCAAACATGGAAATGTAATCAATTTTTTTTTCAGATCTAAGCATGAAAAATCAGAAAGGATGTTCACGTCGGGTTCACCAAAATGTAAAGCGGAAAATCGCGGTCGAACCCTAGTTGGTCTCCCCTCTTCTAACTCCAAGGAGAGAGAAGGGAGGTTCGCTAGGATTCGATGGGTTTTCACTTAGGGGGAAAACTTTACATTCAAAAGAGGGGTTGAAACTCATAAGATCCAATCCCACATAATGCAAGATTGGATGCTAAATGAATTTCAAGGGTTAGGAAAGCAAGGCTACCCTCTTTTGTAAAGATTAAGGAAATTAAGCTAAGGATGCATAGAAAGTCATAAAAATTCGCTTATAAACTGAGTTCGGGTTATAGGATGAAGCTGCGGACCTGGAATTAGCAGTAAAATGTCGATATGGCGCTGTCCTGCAAATTTGAGCAAAAGTTGTCGGGACGATGGCGCCCGGCGCCACGGTCCTCCGAAAAATCCGCGAAACGAAGGGGGATTTGTTCGTCTCTGCACAAGGATTCCAGATCTTCAATTTTAGCCGCGTACCTGCAACCTACACACAGAAAAGGGAAGACGATTAGGGGGTTAGGGATTAGGGGTTTGCCTTTAGGTCAAACCCTGGTTTTGGAATTAACCAAGAAATGAGCAAGAGCTGTAAATGTAAATGACTGTAATGTAAAACAAGTACTAATACCTTGTTCTAAGGATGTTTGTATCCTTATGTGCAAAGGTTTAGATGTTGTATGTTGTAGTATGTAGCATGTAATAAGTGATCTCCTCTTCAATGGTTGAATCCTTGACTTGAATGCAACACTTAGCCTTGAATGGAGACTTGAAATGATCAATTGCTTGAATGCTTGAATGCTTGAATGCTTGAATGCTTGAATGCTTGAGTATAGTTTCCACGCCTTTTTCCCTCATCTATGTCTTATTTTTTTAAATGAGAGAGAAAAATGTAGTTTATATACTTGTCATTTAGGGCTGATAGACTGATTTTCCCGACCTTAGGCCGACCAGGGAAGTATATTTCCAAATTGCAAACAAAAAGACCCGAGCCCCTTAGGAGACCGGGCCCAAAATAGGACCCAGGGACCAGGGCACTGGGCGCTCTAGTCCCACCTCCCGGGACATTAGGGTGCAAGGAGGTTCAGGCCAGAGTACTTGAAAAATGCAGTTTTCAGTGTCGTGAGCGAGTTTCGGGGTCTCCATTCAGGTTGCGTGTTGCGTCGCCATCGTGAAGACCGAAATGCAGTCGAAATTGCAAGTGTCGCAATTTTAGGACGCTACAGAATGATAAGAACAAACTATATTCTCATCAATATACAAAATGATCAACTGGATTAACCAATACAATGAATAGAGGCCTGCTTATATAGGCAAGGCCATATGGATGTATGAGCACACAAATATGACATGTGGCTCAATGAGAAACAAGGGTAGGTAAGAAATACTAAGGGTAGGTAGGAGAAATAATATAATATTCCACAAGAGGTGGATGACCCACCGAATGTGGAGTGTAACAGCAAAATAAGACCACAAAAGGTGGAATTTCTCCTACAAGCTCTATCCCTATGTGCACACTTCCCTAAGTGTCTCAAATCCAAACTACGAAGAGATGCATTATCCTAAGTTAACTTAAGTAAGTGTAATAATATCCAAAATGAATATTTATTTACACCAATAGGTAGAAAAGGTTAATGAATTAATTAAATAAATAAAGATTCATTTAATTAATAGAGAAAGTGGGATCAATTAAATAAAAAAAATATTTATTTAATTTAGGAAAAAGAATAATTTAAATAAATAAAAGTATTTATTTAAATGAGAAATAAGGCTAGCAGAGGATAAATGAATTAATTAAATAAATAAAGATTTATTTAATTAATAGAAGAATTAGGCTAAAGTAATTAAATAAATAAAATATTTATTTAATTAGACTGGACAATTTTAGATGTCTACATTTTGCCCCTCTTTGAGACAATGCGACTTGTCGCATTGTTTCAAAGAAGATAAGATGAAATGATACAAAGTTGCCCCAAGATGGGAATGATATGCCCCCTCGAGAGATTGGATGAAAATGTTTGAAAAGATCGCAGACAATCTCTCGATAAGAAAGAATGGCTAGAAAGGATTGACTGGATAAAGTGACAGGATCACGGGATAACGAAGGCTGACTCAGGAAACGAGGGCTAGGACTAAGGCGAGGGCAGTCTATAAGATAGACCACGAGGGGACAACATCCTTATTATCAGCCACACATCCACGAGATCAGAGTGCAAAGTGAGATAGAGTAGCAGCAGTCAGTAGCAATGGCAATGGTTCACAGATTCGATCACGTTCGCCGATTTCAGAGGCCAGCAGAGGCAGGAGAGCCGGTAAGTACCCCAAAACCTCCTTGTACTTTGTTGCATTTATTGTTGTCATTAATGCATGCTAGATAGTGCAGTAAATGCACTCTAGGATAGGGTCCAAAAAATGTCAAAAACATCCAGACGCGTCTGCAATGGTGCCAGGCGCGTCTATGCTTGCTAGGCGCGTCTGCGTTGGTGCCAGGCGCTTCTATGTTAGGAAAAGCGTCTTTGCAGAATGCGGTCGCGTCTCATGCAGTCACGTCTATGAAATTTAAGCACGTCTATGGAAGGTAGGTGCGTCTGTGCTAGGCAGGTGCGTTTATGTCATGAAAGCACGTTTGTGTCCAAAAATGTAAATTTGTGTCTTCTAGGTCAAATCGGCAGTTCTGTGATGAACATACGCTGTCGATTGGATAAGCTGCTGAGAGGATACACTCAAGCAGGTCCTCTGGGGAAGACTAGGATAGCAAATAGGGCTAGGATTGGCAATTATGTGATAGAGCATACATTGCCAATTAGGAAACTACTCAAGAGGATTCACGCAAGTAGAAGCCATAAGATAGGATAAATCAAGGGACTTTGTGATGAACAGTTAGTACCAAGACATAGTACTTTGTGATGAATAGGGAGTACCAAATGCGAGCAGCACTTTGTGATGAACAGGGAGTGCAAATGTGAGTAGCACTTTGTGATGAACAGGGAGTGCCAAACACGTAGTACTTTGTGATGAACAGGGAGTACCACTAGGATAGAAGCAACACTTTGTGATGAACAATGAGTGTCACTAGAATAGAAGCAACACTTTGTGATGAACAATGAGTGTCACTAGGATAGAGTACCATATGTATGTAGATAAAAAGTAGCATTTTCTGATGAACAGTGAATGCCACTATGACTACCATGATTGATTTGATTGACTGTAGGAGTATTTGCCTATGTTGGAGTCACGGGAGAGATTCCCATCGACTTAGAGGTTGCGACCTGAGTTGACATTCGAGGACCGAGCTGCGATTGAGGCTATGGGATTGAGACATATTCTGTATGTGCCTGAGTTTCAGGTGAACATGGGGTTGCTGACTGCACTGGCTGAGAGATGGCACTCTGAGACTTGCATGTTTCATTTACCGATGTGGGAGATGACAGTCATCCTGGAGGATGTATACAGGATTCTACGGATATCGATCGATGGGGAGCTGATTCCTTACGATCGAGATGGAGACAGGGATGTCCTGAGATGAGTGTTCTAGGATCCGGCATTGGAGATGAGGGTTGGACATGTTGCTTGGGATACTATGGCAGCGATAGGGTTAGCCCTACCAGTGGTACTGGGAGGAGTGATTAGTGGGTTCTTGTGTCCAGACAGAGCGACAGGAGGGTTGGTTATGGGCTGGGGAGGTGCACTGCAGACACTAGTTACTTAGCACACTAGATATGCCTGGGGACCGTGCATGCTGGCACATTTATATTATGAGCTGCATCAGTTTGTGTACCACGGATCAGTGGGATTGGGCTGTAGAGTGACATTGCTATAAGTGTGGGCATATGAGCATCTACCAGTGACACAACCAATACACTTCAGGGGTAGGGGCCATGGATGCAGTTTTGTGCATTTGTACGATATGATCACCTCACAGCCACGGATTAGCAGGTTGGAGTACTGGCGGTAGGCTATAGATGAGATTGATATGGTTATATGGAGGCCATACCTAGGATGCGAGTAGTGGGAGGATGATGCAGTAGAGCTACTCTACACCTTCTGGAGCAGGTATCTGATTGGGCAGATGCCCTATGTACTGGAGAGGTAGCTGGTTGACAGGGTGGGCAGGTAGTTTGGCAGGATCCAGCGGATGCCACGGCATTCTAGTATGTACGAGCGGACGGTCAGGGATCAGATGCACTTTGGGCCATTGCTATCGTATGATCAGGCTGTTACATAGCTAGTGGAGATGATGCCCTTACCCTAGGATACGTGGCTAGAGATCGAGGATGCCAGCATGGATGCAGAGTACACAGCGTATAGGGCCGAGCATCCATTCCCATGCCTAATAGATCCAGGAGAGCCGCTAGACACAGATGGTGGTGGGGATGGTGATGATGATGGAGATGATGGGGGTAGAGGCAAATGGAGGAGATGAGGTGTAGTTGGAGAGAGGAGGGTGGCGCCGCGGAGGGAGGGTGGAGAGGAGAGATAGGCTCAGATTGTGAGGGGTCACGGTGGATTGCCACTACAGGTGCCAGCAGCATAGGGTGCTAGACAGGTGCAAGGATAGGGATAGAGGAAGGTACAGGTATAGCCACTGGTACATGCATAGGCATAGGGATAGGCACCCATATAGGGGGAGCCATAGGCAGAGGCACAAGGCCCGAGGTGGAGGAGGATGAGCTGGTTGAGCTAAGGGAGATCTGTCAAGGACAGGCAGATGAGATCCAGGAGCTGGAGAGGGAGAGGGATTGACTAAGGAGATAGCTCAGAGATACTGAGTAGGAGTGGGACCAGGCCATTCAGCACTACACAGAGGCTGAGACAACACTGAGGGTTGGGAGGTAGGCAGTAGAGGACATAGGGGCTGGATATGCCTATGTCCTATAGGAAGGAGAGGAGATAGGCTACTGGCAAGATCTATATTATGATGTAGTGCCACCCGATCAGCGGGCAAGGAGCTTCCACAGACCATCGCGGACAACGACAGCTACGGGAGGGAGCCAGAGGAGACAGGCATCCAGCAGTGGGGTTATGGGTCCTCCACCACCACCAGATAGAGGGGACAGGAGAGATGATCCTAAGGTGGGTCCTTCTAGGGCTCAGATTCCATCGAGGCTAGGTGGCTCCGAGGGAGGGAGCTCATCATAGCTGTAGAGGGCTCCCTATGTATTAGTATTGTACCATTTTGTATTATGATGTAGACACCTGTGGGTGATTGTAGCCATATGATTTTGACATCATTGTATCATGACACTTTTGATTTATATATATGAGATGATTCATCTTTGCGGCAGCTATATGCATGTGTACCTATGTGATGAGATGTTTCATGGTGTCTATTTCTATGTGATGAGATGTTTCATGATGTATGTTTTTGTGTGATGGTTATGATATGGATGCAAATATGTACATGATGAAATGCCATATTTTTGTTCTTTTATGTTTTATATGTTATGCATATGCAAATGTGAATGTATGAAATGTAGATGAATGTGATAGTGCAGATACTATTTGCATGATGAGAATGTAAAGTGTGCTAACATGTGTTGTGTGTAGGATGTGATGCAATTGTGATATCTATATGTATGTATGAAATGCTTAATATGTGGTAATGTATGTGCAACTACATGAAATGCAAATATTTTTGGCATGTCATTATACTCAGTCATGTGATAGCAGGCTACATGGACTCAAGAAGGATGAGGGAAGTCAATCAAGAAAGGGGGATGAAAGATAGAAGATATGAAATTGAAAGAGCTTCTTGTGCGTTATCATCATTGAGCTTTATTATGGAAAAATAGGTTATGACAATCAAGGCATATGTTCGACCCAGAAAGTCATTGTACCCATTTGCATGGAGATAAGACAGTCACAAAAAAGGAATGCCCCAGTTCATACTAGAGTCATAGTGTCCTCATATCCTTGGACAAGTCATAGCATTACTAAGAGACAATCCACAGATAGCAAAGAAAAAAATAGGTGACGATATCCCATCCTTGCCTTTCTAGTCAAAGACATCCTGGAGATAGAATCTCTAGTCAGAGACATCCTGGAAAAGCTAAAAGACATGTCACCAAAAGATAAAAATCAAAAGAAAACGAAGACTAGACACCAACATCCACTGTAATCCTCAAGTTTAGTGTCTCTTGTCACATGCATAAGTCTTATTTGATTGTAGTCACAATGTTTGCTTTCACAAAAAGGATAGATAGCACTAAACCATATGTTGTCTGAGTCTGCTGAAATATTCAATTTGTTGAAGTCCATTGTTGCTATTGTGTCTCATTTGAAACTGATTGAATCCATGAAACTGATACTTTATTATGGATTGGTGATGCAAGTGTTTCTTTATTGTGGATTATGCACTGATAGACTGAAGAAAACTAAAAGAAACTATACTCCTCGACACATGTGATGTTCTCAGTTGCACACCCATCACTAGACGTAGGATTTGCCTTAGCCACAAATAGGAGCTGATTTATTATGGAAGGAAAGGGATGAAAAGGGAATGTTTATTATGAATGGCTAACCAATCTTAGGTAGATCAACAACAAGCCATGATGGGAATGGGTAATTTTATTATGAATGGATTGGTTGTGAGTGTGTGCAAAGTGAGAGGATGAAATTGAATCCTGAAGGAGGGAGGAGCAATGTCTCTACACATGGCACCGGTGACCCGGTTTTCACCATGGTACTTGCCCAGGGCACCACCAAAGTAGTTTTCACTATTGGACGAAAAATGTTTTTCTTTACATTTTTGATTTTTTAAATTTTTTTGTGTCACAAGGCGCCTGTTTGCCAGGTTTTCAGCAAGTAACGATTTTTTATTTTTTTATGATTTTTTTGTATTTTTGAAATTTTTTATTTTTTTTGTATTTTTGAATTAGGATATTCCAAAGAGCTATGTGTAGAACCTGTGAAGGTGCATGCTATTGATAGGATCCTCCAAAGGTTTTCCCTTTGTGGTTGAGAGTTGATATGCATCAGATCCATATGCTGTTGTAATGATGTAAGGACCAAGCCAGTTTGGTTCGAACTTGCCCTTCTTCTCTCTGTCTTGCTGATTTTTGGGGTTTTCTCTGAGAACCAAATCACCTACCTCAAATGTGCGAGGCTTGACTTTGTGATTGTAGATGCGACTCATTCGTTGTTGATAAGCCTTGAGATGATTAAAAGCAATTTGTCTTCATTCATCCAATAGTTCAAGTTCTTGTAAGTGAGAGACCCTATAGTCTTCATCACTGATGATGTTTTGCAAGGAGACTCGTAAAGAGGGTAGCTCGACCTTAATAGGAAAGATAGCTTCAGTGCCATAGACAAGTGAATAAGGTGTAGCTCTTGTAGGTGTGCGGACACTTGTGTGGTAGGCCCAAAGTGCAGGATTAAGTTGGATATGCCAATTACGGCCAACGTCGTCGACTGTCTTTTTTAAGATTTCAAGGATTGTTTTGTTAGATGCCTCATCTTGACCATTACCTTGAGGGTAATAAGGTGTGGAGAAATGATGGAAAATATGGAAGCGGTCACAGCGTTCACGAACATCCTGATTTTTGAAGGGACGCCCATTATCGGTGATAATGGAAACAGGAATACCGTATCGACAAATGATATAGTTGAGAATGAAGGTAGCAATTTGTTTTCCAGTGACTTGCATGAGAGGCATGATTTTGATCCATTTTGTGATAATGAATTTATGACCATTGGAAGAAGGAGGGTGAATCTTTCCTATGAGATCAAGTCCCCACTGACAAAAGGGTCAAGGAGTCGCAATTGGTTGAAGTTCTTGTGTTGGCGCATGGATGAGATCTCCATGAAGTTGACACTGCTTACATTTCTTGACAAATTGATATGAGTCTTTTTCCATACTAGGCTAGTAATATCCAGTCCTGATGAGTTTCTTGGCTAAGGTAGGACCACTAGAATGTGGACCACATATCCCTTCATGTACTTCACATAACACAATCTGAGATTTGTCTCTTTCCAAACATCTAAGAAGAGTGCCATCTAGACCTCGACGGTATAGGATATTGGCTAAAATGATGTATGAAGAAGATTGGTGATTGAAAGTGTGACGTTGGTTATTGGATAGATCAGGAGGTAGGGTATTGCCACGAAGGTATGTGAAAATGGAACCGTATAACTGGGACTTAGGACCAATGACACATATTATCTCAGTAGGAGTGATTTCATATGAAGGAACCAAAAGGTTATCCACCAAGAACTCATAGTGGGTCTCATTCAAAGGTAGATCGATCAGTGAAGCAATTGTAGCCATGGCATCTGCGGCTCGATTCTTCTCTCTTGGTATCTACTCAAAGTCTATCTTTATGAAATGTTGTTTTAGGTCATCCACCATTCTTTTGTAAGGCATTAATTTCTCATCCTTTGTTTGGTAATCATTAGTTCCTTGATGGATTACAAGTTCAGAGTCCCCAAAAACATGAAGTTCTTGGATCTTCCACTGAACTGCTATTCATAATCCAGTTGTTAATGCCTCGTATTCTACTATGTTATTAGTGCAGGGAAATGATAATCGATATGATTTTGGTATAGAATCCCCTTGAGGAGTTATGAAGAGGATGCCAGCTCCTACCCCATGCTATGTGTATGAGCCGTCAAAGTAAAGTTGCCATGGCTTTGCATGTGACACTGTGAAAATGGATTCATCTGGAAATTCTAAAATTAGAGGAGCATCATCTATCATGGGGGCATCTACTAACTGATCTGTGATAGCTTGTCCTTTTATTGCTTTTCTATCCACATACTCAATGTCGAATTCACTCAGGAGCATCACCCATTTGGCTAGTCACCTAGTAAGTGTTGCTTTATTGAGAAGGTATTTCAATGGATCGATCCTTGCAACCAACTTAGTCTTATGAGTTAGCATGTAATTTCATAATTTCTGCGAAGCAAAGACCACATCGAGACATGCATGCCCAATTGGTGTATAATTCAGCTCATATCCCACTAATGTGTGACTAATATAATAGACTGCCTTTTCTTTGCCTTCAGTAACCTGTTGTGCTAAGAGTGCCCCTAGTGTTGTTGAGGTAGCTGATATGTATAGTAGTAGAGGCTGATCTAGAATTGGTGGCATCAAAACTGGCGGATTCAGAAGATAATTTTTGAGTGCCTGGAAAGCTTGTTGACAATTATCATCCCATTTGAATTTGATGTTTTTATGTAGCAAGTGCTGTAAGGGATTACATTTATCTGCAAATTGTGCTATGAATCTTCGTATGGATTGAATTCTCCCTTACAAAGATCAAAGTTGACTGATGTTTTGTGGTGGTTGGATCTCTAGGATGGCCTTGACTTTTGCTGGATCTGCTTCGATTCCTCTCTTTGAGACAATGAATCCCGAGAGCTTCCACGAGGTTACTCCAAAGACACATTTCTTGGGGTTTAATCTTACTTTATATTTTTCCAACCGATCAAAGACAACTGAAAGTATGTCCAAATGTGTATCTCTGTCTATTGATTTGCCCAAGAGGTCATCAACATAATCTTCCATAGTAACATGCATGAGGTCATGAAAGATAGTAGTCATGGCTCTTTGATATGTAGTGCCTGCATTTTTTAGCCCGAAGGGCATGACATTCCAACAGAAAGTTCCCCAAGGACAAGTGAATGTTGTTTTGTGCTGGTCTTCGGATGCAATTTTTATTTGATTGTAACCAGAGAATCCATCCATCAAGGATAACATCGCATGGCCTGCTGTGAGATTGACAATCAAATCAATATTTGGTAATGGAAAATCATCCTTAGGACAAATTTTGTTGATGTCTCCGAAATCTGTACATATTATGATACTCCGATCTAGTTTACTGATAGGCACTATGTTGGAGATCCATTCGGGATAATCAATTGGGCGTATGAATCCAACATCCAATAATTTCTCAAGTTCTGCTTTGAGTAGTAATGCCACTTGTGGATGCATCTTTCTTAATGTCTGTTTCATTGGTTTTGCCCCCAGTTTAACTATCAAATGATGCATTACCAAATCCGGATCCAATCTAGGCATATCAGTGTATGACCATGCAAAGTTGATTTGTCGTTCTTTGAAGAAACTTATGAATTTTGACCTTTCTGACTCCCTCAAAGATTGGGCCAGGAATATGTTGTGTGGAACCTCTTCCATACCAATATTTGTTTTGATTGTCTCCTCTACCAACATGGATGACTTTTCCTCATATGATGCTGGGAGAATGTTGAGCCTTCCATCTTCAGGTGCCTCAGAGAGGTTTTTTCTCTCAGATATGTCCTTTCTTTTTTCTTTTTTGGGATCAGATAGCGCCATAGTGTGGTTTTTGCCATAAGACCCTTGGTTTGTTTTTATTTTTATATTTTTGCGACTAGAAGGCCCAACACCCTCACCGAAATATGCCACGCTATTGAGTTCTATAGTGTATCCCACTTTATGGTCCCCAAGGGGAAGATCATCTTGTATGCCAAGATAGTCAATAAAAGCTTCATCATTTTGGAATGTGTCAAGCTATGTAGGTCCTTCATGATCCCAGTCAATAAGTTGGTGATGAACGAGGGGAAGGCCTTTAATGTCTTCAAAGTTAGCGGGGCTAAGAGTGAAGATGCAGTTATATTCAGGTATGTCGAGCTAATTATCGAGGTCATCATTGGCACTCTCCTCATCAGTCTCAATCGTGAAAAAATCCAAATTATCATCACTAGTAGTACATTATGGGATAGGTGTTCTCATTCTATGTGATTTCGACCTAGAACCTAGAGACAAAGACTGTATGGGTTCCTCTAGAGTTGTTTCTTGACCAACTTTAAATTTTTCATAAAATTCCTCTTCTTCTGTGGGTTCATCTGGTTCTCTGAATGTCTCGGTGAGCTCATAGTCACTAGAGGATTTGTCTGAACCCCATTCCCATTCATTGGAGTTTGTGGAATAATGATTCTCTTGTTGAATTTTGGCATCTTTGATTTGTAATGCTTCTTCTATCTTTTGAGTCATGAAACCAAGTCCCTTCAAGCGTTCCTTTCTGAATGTCAATTCAGGTTGTAAAGGTTCAATGATGCCTTCCTTTCTTAACCCAAGAGGGCTTTTGCCATCATACCCAAATTTTTGTAGAATCTTGAACCCTTTTCCATACTTCTCACATGGTATACTGACGAGATCTTGTGTATCATCTTCAAGGTCTTTGTAAAGCATTTTGTATAAATCTTCCTCTTCCAATTCACCCCATCTTTGAAAGATAGTAGGGTCCCATTTGAGTATAATGATAGAACCCTACTTATTAGGATGTGGTCTTCCATATTCTTTTAGTGAATTCATGACTTGTTGTAAGTACATGGTCTGATTCAAAGTGTATTCAACCATGCCCTTGTCATAGAATTTGCCCTTAAGTTCACCTTGTTTTGATGTCGAAGGTTTTAATGACTCAGGATCAATGTATGCAGAAGAAGGAACAGCTTCGCGATTACTAGGAATGATGGTCTCAATTTTTGGTCTCAAGTTATTGCAATATATGAATGGATTAGGATCTCCATTAACTATTGTAGACACCTAAAAATGGTCAACGCTTGCAGAATCATACTTTAACATTTGCGCATTGCCTCATTTTAGGTTTTTTTGCATCGCATTAACATTTCTTCTATGTCACGCACTTGGTTTTTATCATTTGCGAGCATCGAGTCATTCTTCTACATTCTTCATTCGTCTCGCTCTCAAATTTGGTCTTGTCGACAACACTCTCCAGTCATGAGTTTGATCGATCTTATCCTGTCGCATCAATGTGTGTGCTCATTTGTTATCATTTTGGACATCGTCAATCCTAATTAGGGTTTTGTCCTCTTATCAATCTTGTCATTTTGCGATCGATTTGTCATCAATCGTTATCCTCTTATCAATCTTGTCATTTTGCGATCGATTTGTCATTGATCATTGTCGTTTCCAATCTTGTCATCTTGCGATCGATTTGTCATCGATCGTGGTCATTTTCAATCTTGTCATCTTGCAATCTATTTTGTCATCGATCCTTGTCCTCTTGTCAATTTTGTCATTTTGCGATCAATTTGCCATCGATCGTTGTCTGTCCCAATTATGTCAATTTGGATCAATTAGTCATTGTTCCTTGTCAATTGGCGCGTTTGTCAATCAAATCACTTATCAGTATGAATCATTTATCAAGTCAGAATCATGATCAAATCAATCTTACATCAAGACCTAATTGTCATCCTTGCATTTCTAATTTATCTTCTAGGGTTTCATGATTTATTCATTTAACCTTGTTTGTCATTTTCTCTCCATTTTCTCTTTAGGATAAATAATTTATTTATTTATCCTAAGTCTTCTTGTCACAATTAAATGTCTATTTAATTGGCTAATTAATTCCTCCTATTTTTGTAAATTAATTAATGAATGAAAAATTATTAATTAATTTACCTAATTTGCATCAATTTCCTAATTTCCAAGTCATTATTTCCAACTTAATTTTCTAATTTCTCCAAAATTCCTAAATGTCTATTTCTATTTCAAAATCTTGTCATAAATTCTTGCATAGCAATTTGTCATAAATTGTCATAAATCCTTGCATAGCAATTTGTCATACACTTGTCATAATTTTGCTATTCCTGATTTGAATTTCCATTCGAATCACTTTCATGCTAATTTGATCTTTTCTCCAATTTGTCTATAAATTGGATGAATTTCTTCAATCAAAGTCCCTGATCCCTGATCCCTGATCCCTGGTCTAATCAATCACGCTTATAGTGCCCTTATGCTGTCATGTTATCTTGTCAATCTTGCTTTCATCTCATGCTTATGCACTAGTAGGTGAGATCCACAAACAAAGCTATTTGAAGGAGAAAGAAGGACAATGGAGCCACATGAAGGAGACATTCAAGTTTGCAATGGTTTGCGTTTGAATTGATGTCTTGTTTTCATGTCTTTATTGAGTGTTTTTAGGATTGTTATCATTGCAATTGAGTTTTCGTGATTGAACTAGGCCAAATTCCTATTTGCTTTGATGATTTCCACATTTCCTATCTACAACTATTATCTCAACTCCATTGTGAGGAAACTTGATGCATTGGTGATATGTAGATGGGACCGCCCTCATTTCATGAATCCAAGGACGTCCTAGCAATATGTTGTATGTGAGATCAAGATCTAAGACTTGACAAACCACATCCTTTGTAACTGGCTCAACTTTGAGAGGTAAGGTGACTGTGCCCTTGGATGAACGCTCTTCATCATCATATGCTTTTATAGTGATTTTGTTTGTAGAATTTACAGCCTTGTCGGAATATCCCAATTGCTTAATAGTGCTCAATGTACAAATGTTTAGACTTGCTCCTCCATCTATCAGGACTCGTTTGATTCGATGTTTGTGTATGAGGGCTTCAATGTGTAAGGGTGCATTATGTGGATGACTTATGGAAGCATCATCAACTTCTGTGAATGTAAGGGAGTGTGGAATGGAAAGGTATCCCACCATGGCTTGAAACTGGTCCACGTTCAGATCAGTAGGAATGATAGTTTCTCTCAAGATTTTGTCAAGAATTTCTTTATGTGTGGGAGATATGTGCAAGAGCTCAAGGATGGAAATAAGCACAGGTGTTTTCCCTAACTGTTCTATAAGGTCATACTTAGGTTTGGTTGATGAGGAAGCGGTGTTCTTGGCTGGAGCACCTTGCAAAGTGAATTTACCTCGATGGGTTGTAACATGACATTCAGAGGTAGGTTCAGAAGAAGATCCAATGCCTTTTAGGACAATCTTGGGTCTTTGGGTAGAATTCTCAGGTGTTTTGTCCTTGATGATAATGGTAGAGACATAATTGTCCATCAAGATGTGATTGATAGTTGAATCATAGTTATAGGATGCTCTGGTATAGTTGGTTTGATCATCCATGGCTTTAGCTTTTCCCTTGTCATGTTTTGGGAAAGGTTCTTTAAACATCTCATGTTCTTGATTGGATGAGTGTCCCTGAATCTCAATGTCGCCTCCATCAATGAGATCTTATATGATGTTCTTGAGTCGATGGCAATTTCCTGTCTTATGACCCTTTCTCTTATGAAATTCACAATATTCATCATCATTCCACCAATTTGGTTTCACCTTTGGCTCATATGGAGGAAAATCTAGAATTGTGATTACCTTGTTTGCCACTAGCTTCTTGAAGACTGACTCAAGTGGTTCTCCCAATGGAGTGTACTTCCTTCATGATCTAGAAGTTGTTTGAGTATTCACTTGATTGTTTGTAGAGCTTGATCCCAAAAAAATGAATTTGGGTCGCACTGTATTGGCATCAACAACACCATCATTGACTGTGTTCTTGTTTTTATTCCAAAATCTTGGCTTATCTTTTCCTTTAAAGTCATGTTTGTTTTCTTTGAATATTTTAATGACTCCTTGTTCAATTAAAACTTTTTTTGTCGCTAAGCCTTTTTCAATGACGTCCTTGAAGGTGGACAAACAAGCTTTTCTTAGGTCATAACCAATGTCTTTGTTAACATTCTGGGTGAACATTTCTACCATTTGTTTTTGTGGAATTTCACAAGAGCATCTGCTGGCTAGATTCCTCCATCTTTGTAGAAATGATGCAAAAGATTCTCCATCCTTTTGCTTGGTGTTGCACAAAGTAGTGACTGATATGTCTGTCTCTATGTTGTATGAGAAATGTTGAATAAATGCCTCTGCTATGTCACCCAATGACTTAATACCAGGTGGAAGTTGGGAGAACCATTCCATAGCTTGATCGCCTAAGCTCTGTGGGAATAATCTCATCAAATATGTCTCTTCTACTGCTACCTCAATGCAAGCTGTGAAAAATTGTCTTATGTGTGCCTTAGGATCTCCTTTGCCTCTGTACTTATCAAATTTAGGTGTCACAAAGTGTGTAGGAAAAGGAGGCATTGGAATGCTCTTATCAAATGGATAAGGACATATGTCTCTCATTGTCTATGTTGGCTTCGGTGTATTTATGTCCTCCATTTTCTTTTGTAAGTCCCTGATTTGTTGTTCTAAATTTCTCTTAGGTGGAGATCGACTTCTTGGACTATACCCCATGCTTGAGGAACCAATTGGAGGAGGAGCATGTTGCATATATGGATGATATTGATCATACACATGTTTATATGGAGGAGGTCTATAATGATGCTATGTATATGGACCACTTGGTATAGATTCATGTTGAGGAATGAAATATCTACTTTGTCCATGTATACCATACTCTACAGGCATGTCATGTTCTAATGTGTTGCCCCCAAATTTGACGTGGGGTTTTCTTGTGTCCAAATTTTGAACATGCCTTTGAATATCCAATTGCTTTGGCAGTTCCTTAGCATTGGTATGTGATTGAGCATATTTTTCTGCATAAGACTTCCATGATGGTCTATGAAGATGAGTATCATATGCTTGACCATGTGTGTATGGGACCTCTGGTTTTTGAAACAAAGATGATGGTGATTTCGACACCATATGTGGTCCTTTATTGCCTCCACTATTAGGCCTCCTTTGATCCATGTTGGAGTGAGTTTGTTGCAAAGGTCGATTTTCCATTATTTGAGACATGTCAAAATCATGAGGGATCTTGGCTCCACTTTGTGCCATCACTTGTAGAAAATATTGTCAATCTCTCCTCATTATTTCCTCAACCAATCGATTAAAATGGGGATTCATAATGGTGTCTTCCACTTCTGCTGAATGTATGGAAAAATTGTCCATATTGTCATTGTGTGTATCATTGTTGTTTGTAGTGTCCATGTTCTCAACATTTGGAATGTTTCTATAGGCATCCATGTCAGGTAATGTAGTATGATCAGAATTGAAAAAGATATCATTGTCATACTCATAGGCACTCATGTTTGCGGACTCTTGAGCCTCTTTATCTTCTCTCCTAGATTTTTGGGAATGGGTTTCAACCATGAACTAGGTCTTGACCAAGATGTGTGAGACTAGATGAAAATGGAAAAGAGTATGGAAGACCAAGAGTTGGATGGAATGTAAATGAATCTGAAGTGTACTTGCAATGTCCAAAGTGTAAGACCAAGTATGTATGTAGTAGAGTAGGTGTGGCTTCCAAAGAGAGGATAGTTTCTCTTGATGAGGTAAGTTGACCTTGACTCTAAGTAAGATCAAATGAGACCCAAAGGTGAGAGACCTTGATGAGGGACCACTTAGCAAAATGTTGTTGTATGTAGTATGTTGACAAAGTATGATGAGGACAAGCAAGTGACCTTTTGACTCAAGTTTAGACAAATGTGAATGTAATGTAAGGTGTAAAGCAATGATGGACTTTGTGAGATCCAAAGATAGGTTGAATGCTAGATGAAAACTTGAAGAGATAGCTTAGGAAGCTCAATAAGTCTGAAACTGACTGTGTTTGTTTGCTGGACTGTAAAAGTTTTTTTTTTTAAATTCTGAACACAAACGTGCCTTTATACTACACAGACGCGATTTCTTGACATAGACATGGTTCTGTTTAACATAGACACGTTTCTGAGATTTTGTAAATGCAATGTTGATTCTGAGAACACAGATGTGTTGATGCCCTTCATAGACATGGCTATACAACACAGACGCAGTTATATCAGACAGAAACGCGTTTCTGCAAAATTTGTGCAATTTTTTCCAATCTGTGAAGTTATTTTGTGACCAAATCTGAATGTTTGACTATTTTTCATGACAAGAGGACACAGTGTTGATGAGGACTCAATGTTTGCAAGTGTCTAGAAAAGTGTGTTGTTTGATGTAAAATTGTTTTGCATACACTTGAAGACACAAAAGATACAAGGTTTTGTTGTTTGGTCTTGAATGTTTGAATGTTTAAAATAAGTCAAGCACAATTCTTATGGTTGGCCAAGATAATAGTTATTGATCCCACATGGATTTTTACCCCCGAGGCTACACTATTTAGAGTGGATACTTAGATGCTTGACCTCACTGGCTCCACCCTCGACACTCACTTCTCGGGTCAGCCAAGCATCAGTCCCCATGAAAACTCCCCGTGGCAAACTTTGTATCCCTACTAAGAACCGTATGTGTGTGGGCCGCTACCAGAGGTCCGACCTCCTGCCCCAACAACTAGAAGGATTTGGGCTTCTAAAACAAAAAGGTGCTAGTAAGGGCATCTGCTCGTGTGGCCATACATGCGGCACTTTCAGCTCTGTAAATACAGAAGGCTCCTAGCCGGTAGGGGTTACGCCCTACAAATGATCAAATAAATTTGATCAAACGAGTTTATGGGGAGACATAGTTTCGGTATGAACTAATCAGCACACGTTATTCATAGTTTTCACCATGACTATAGTTGTTTATAGTGGTTTGGAAGAAGATGGCTTTTCTTTTGCTACCACTTGGGTCGTTCTCTTCTCACTAGTAGTCCTAATGACCACATGGGAAGACAGGCCCTCTACAGATTAAACAAAAAGAGCCTATTGCTCAAGACACAAAAGACAATGGTTCAATTTTAGTGCACCAATTGAAGTGTTTGCTAGTCTATGAAAACAAGGCACACAATAAAAATTAAAAAAACCCTTGTCAAGGACCTACAACAAAGATCTATTAGTAGTTTATATTATTTGAAATAATCACCCCTTCCTGCAAGCACACAAGTTAGGTAAATTTTAGATCCAAAAGACTGTGAAAATAGGGGCCTTCAACAAAACGATTTTGCTTTCAAGACAAGCTGCACCAATTTCATTAGCTAGATCTACAAATGTTAGCTCAAAATAAACGAGATCTAAAAATAAAACTGAATGACTAAAAACTAAATCAATAAAACTCCAAAAATGAAATCAATGCACATAGACGCGGTTACCCCAAACACAGACGCGGCTCTCTGAGGTAGACATGCTTTTGTGAAACACAGACGCAGTTCCAGAACTCAGATGCGGCTTCTGGACACAAACGCGCCTAAAAACACCACAGACGTGGTTTTCAGAATCTGCAAAAAATAAAATACTGTCGAGGATGTTGAAGCGATCCAAGATGTCACAAACACGGTAGAAAACCAAAAACATGATCTGAAAGTACGCAGACGCAAAAATACCAAAATGCCGTCAAAAATGTTAGATCTGCAACTTCAAAGTACAATATCTGCAACAAGGATGTTAAATGCAAAAGGGACAAGAGTCCCACTGGGCGTGCCAAAATGTTTACGGTGAAAATGGATACAACAATAACAATATTGAAAGACTAAATAGATTCAACCACAAAAACCCTAGCCTAACAACAACAAAGTTCCACCATAACATATGAAGATTACCTAAGACAATGCAAATCAAATGAAATCACAAAGATTATACCATCACATGTCCAATAGGCTTTGAATCTCCATTCTTCCTATCTCCATTGATCTTGCTTGATATATTTGCTCTCAGATTTTATATGTGCACAAGAGCTCAGCAAAGAACAGAATGTGGTTGCAAGTAGGATCTCATATGCCAAGTAGTAGTTAGGTTGATTCATTAGCTAGGTAGTTAGGGTTTGATAATGAAGGAAGCATCTCCTTATATAGAAGACACTATATGAAAATGGAGGGATAAGATTGAGAGGTGTAAAAGGAGGTCGGCTATGATTAGAGGGCAGGTAAAGAAAATAATAAAATAATGAAAGGGTAGGTAGTGTATGAATTAAGAGATGAATGACATGTGTCATGGGTAGAAAAGGTTAATGAATTAATTAAATAAATAAAGATTCATTTAATTAATAGAGGAAGTGGGATCAATTAAATAAATAAAATATTTATTTAATTAGACTGGACAATTTTAGGTGTCTACACTATCAAGTAGACTGGACAATTTAATTAATAGAGGAAGTGGGATCAATGAATACCACGATAGGGTATTTAAATTATTTCCTTGTCATAATTAAATTATAAATAGTTTAAATAATTTAAATCATTTCCTTGCATTTTAACATATGAACTTGCATGACAGCCACTATGATTATTATCTATCTCTTAGGAGATTCATAAATTTTATCTCTATTCTTTCAATTCGGTAGATGCCCCAGTTTGCTTTATTATTTGAAGTTTCCATCCTAAAATCAAATTAGGGTAATTTTAACTTTCATCAGAGAGACAATGGATTTCGGTGAAACTTTTTAACAGTCTTTCCGAGCATCTTACTTCTATTGAAAAAGTAGATTCCATACTCCATATTCCATAAACCTTACTTCCCATTGGGTTGGCCTTATGTCATTGGTGATATTTTATTATTTCCTTTCCAGATCTTGAATTTTTATTACACGAAGGTATGTGGAACCTGTCACTTTTTTTTATCTAAAAACAATATTTGCCTTCACATGTTTAGGTGCTTGTTAGTTCTCTTACAACATATATTAGTTCCTTTTCGAAACTATATGTAGGGCTCTACCCTTATGGGAGACACATTTACCCCACATATAGTGTGGAAACTTGGAATATAAAGCTCTATTCGAATTTAACATTTCCTCACAGTGGATGCAATTTTAGGGTTTTTTATTGATTTTTATTACTTAGGAAACCCTAATTTAGCATTTCAATAGTGTCTTTGTTTGGGGATAAATGCCCCTTGCGGGCATGGAAAGAATCTAGGTGATCTCTAGTGGAAGTAGATTGAGTGTCAATTCATCTTTCCTTTCAAACTATTATATCCTCTACTTTAAAAAATTACCATTTTATTTGGTGGCCCTAGGCCACCAAAAAATGAAGAAACAATTCTTTCCTCTATCAAATATTTAATTTTAATCTTGCAATAATTTATCAAGTTTGAAAGGATCACATATAGATATTTGATTGGTCATTATAATTTCACCACCCCTCTCTTCAAGACTATATATATATATATATGCAAAATATTTAGTATACCTCTCATATTCATCATATGTATTATAATGTCCCTCACTGTCAACACCATATTTCATCCTAAAATTTTGGTAAGGATCTTTTGAATGATATTAATGCAGAGCATTCTTCCATTGTGCTAAGCATCCTACAACTTCACCCAAGTCCTATTCAAGTAAGGAAAAACTCTTCAATTTCTTAGTGAGATACAACTTATCACATCAATGGTCCTCATCCAAGACACTATTCCAACTTGGTTCATTTGTTCACCTTCCATTCACCATCCTTGCTTCCTCAAACTCTGATCACAACATCTCTGATGCACTTGTCTTCTTGAATACATACCCTTCTTGACTGGTTGCATTCACCCTTTCCCTATGACAACATCACACATATTAACTTTCAAAATGACAACTAGATGTTCTTCTCTCTGACCTCACACATGGTATTCCCAAACCTTTACAAGGCCTTCTTAGTGCCTAACAACACTAAAACCCTCAACACATTTAACATTCAATGGACTATGACTGTCCCATTTCCACATTCCTACAACCCTTTCACTTTGACCCCTACCTTGGATTAACCCCATACTATTTTGGAACTCTGACTTCCACAACATTAAGAGACTCTTAACACAATATACCTAACACCCTTTGAAACCCTTAATTTAGACTTGGTCTAACTCTCTCACAATGAATTTTGACTTTACATTGTCAAACTATGACAGTCAATACCTTTGTTCTGAGACAACATAAATCACATGAGATTTTCCTTCCAATCTCTTAGACACACTCAAAAATCACCATTACACTCCTCTAAACCAACATATTCCTTCCAAGTACCCCTAGTCACATGGATAATCAACCAGAAGAAGATGGTCTAACCGGTATGTTAGAAGGTTCCCCAATCATGAGATTGGCATGGATGATGTGTGCTACTATAGCACTACTTCTAGTTATGTGGTAGAATATGAAATTAGAAGGAATCACCATCAAAAGAAGGTATCACCTGCTCCCAAGACTATAAATGAGAAGAAAACTGAAGTCATGTAGGTATGGAGGAAGAAGAAAGAAGATGCAACCTTAGTCCGACACTGTGCATTCATTGCACAGGTAATTTCTCCTAAGGATTAAAGGAAATGCTTGACCTTAGGGGGAGTAGTATACCGACCTTATCATTAATCCCCTCAGTAGAAGAGGACACATGGAGGAACAAGTTGCTATTGGTAGGAAAGAAGTAAATGAGAATATAAGTGTGTGTAGTTGCTACCTTGGCTACACACCTACCGAAAAAAGATGGATCACTACTACATGTGTCAATGGACGGAAAAATAACAACAGGTATCAGATGCATATTGACACAAGATGATAGGAGTTACATGAAGGTGCTCTGGTAGTGATGATGGACAGGTACAAGAAACCAGTATGTGCAGAATGTTACCGATAATAATGCTAATAGGTACTTGCAGGTTATGTAAGACAATGAGGTTAGAGATCATTACATTAACTCTGGTAGCATGGAATGAGGGGTTTATGTCTCAAGTGGTATTGATAAAGACCTAAATTACATATGGTGGATCGATTGTTAATCTTGTAGGCATACATGTTTTGGACTAACTGGTTTGATTTATGACATGATAGTGACATTGTATGACATTGTGTACATTCTAGATCATGTCATAGGTTGTGGTGGATACAATGGAGCTGAAAGACCATCAGATAATCACTCTAACACAACTCAACCGGTATATGGTGAAGGTTGGAACCCTAGTCTTGAACCTGATAGGCAATGAGAACCTGAGATGTATGATTCAGGGGGAGTTCAAGTGCTCATGATGCATAACTGACATGCTTGAACTTATGGGTGTACTAACTACATTGACTGCAGATAATGGAAACTATTGAAGGAATACCAAGGAGAATTTCATGATTAAGGGTATCTTCTTTTCATTTGGTTGGTTGTATTCATAGTACAATCACACTTGATTCTAAATAAATTTGGGATCAAACGAGAGATGATGCATTCTGACTAACAGGTAAGCAGTATTCATTGGCACATCCTTCCGCAATTGAGCTCTGTAATAATTAGTATCAGTTTAGTATGCTCAAGTGGTATCATTTTATGGTCGAGCCCTCCATCTCAAATGTTGAGATATTTAGAGGATGCAAGGTGTGATGACCAAAGGAGAAGATACATCTAGTAGAGTAAAAAAGAGGAGAAAGATTTTTGTCAGTGTCCTATAATTCAAGGAGGTGAGAATCCTTGATAGTGTCCTTTGCCATTATTGTCAAAGGGGGAGAAAGATTCTTTAGTATACTGCATACTACATGTGTGATAATCCATGGATCACACAAAGGTGGAGAAAAAAAAATGTAGTATGCCAGATACTACATGTGTTGACATCAATGCCAAAAGGGGAGATTGTTGGCATTGTGTTGTCATTGATGTCAACCGGTATAGAAGGACAACCGGTATGGGAATATAGTTGCTGTCGAGTCATTGATGTCAACTAGTCTAGTAGGTCATTGATACAGTCCATCACCGGTAAGGAGAGGATGTCAACTAGTAAGTGAAGTGTTGATAGTGTATGGTTGCTAATCGATGAGCATGTGTTTACATGAAGAAGGCAAATCAACAAAGTGAGTGGTTGAGAACCGTCAAGATTATGACCAGTGTACAAGTAGGGTGAGGAAGATGCTAAAGTTGATTGTGATGAAAAGGTAGAATTTTATCTAAATTGCATCAACACCAGAGGAGAAGGATGTGTTGGTCACCGGTATGCTGTGGATGAGAAACAATAGGACTCCCACCAGATGAAGATGCAATCACCATATGATGAGGTGACTGATAGTGAATGTTCCTCAACCAGATCACATGTGGTTGTGTGAAGATATGCTGCTCAAACAAGGAAGCCACATTGGTGCATTGTAGGATGCAGATGACAAGGATCCACTCCCACCGATAAGTGGAGCTTGTCTCTTATTATGCAAAGTGTGCATCATAGTTCTATGAGATAAGTTAGAAGTATAGAAGGCAGGTGACTGGAGGTTCACAATAGATGAACAGGTGAAACACTAAGATTCCTCTGGTACATGAAATCAAGGATATGTACCCTACCAGCTTGGAAGACATGATTCATTATCGGGATAGAGGAAGAGTAAAGAAGTGAGGAGTTTGTCACCTTGACAAATCGGTCGAGATGATGCTAAGAATGATGATAGAGAAAGGCATAACATCAACTCCAAAGAGAGTGTGCAATGTATGCAAATTCTTCAGAAGATATCAACTAAAGGTTGATGACATGGTCATCAAGGGTGCCTACCAGTGAGTATGAGAACCGGTAAGGGAGCAAAGAGGCTGAGAGATATGGCCCTTCCTAATGAAGAAGATCATGCTATGGATAGGCATGTCTGGTGACCAGTTAAGGTATTCCACCAATAGAACAACAAAGTGCAGACATGAAGGCTACCGTCAAAGGTGCTCCAACAGAAGAGAAGCCAAGTGCAAGGTAATATAAAATTGGTTAGGGTATAATTACCAGGGATAGAAAATTGGTAGATGAACTTGGTAATGGAGTTGGTCAGTGAACCTATCCAGGGCGACACAAAGGTCTTTGTTGTGATGGACATCGACATAGTTGCCATGTGGTGATGAGATGGCATACATGCATAGATGAGCATGTTGAGTTGATGAAGTGTCAAAGGGCGAGGTAGATGGTGACAGGTCAACATTTATGTCGATAGCATGTTTCATGGGTTGAAGAGAAGAAGTGTGTGGATCGAGACTAATCAGACAACAAAGATCTAATTGGATGATCTCATGATCAAGGTTGTGTATCCAGGTACTGATCAAGGTAGGTGAAGCTATTTGCATGATCGCTTCATAGGTATTTGACCTTTGTAGACTAAAGAAGAAGCTATGTTTTCTAAACTTAGCAAACATGTATTGGAAGTTGCACAATTGGTGGAGTTGATTGATCTATTTCAGGAGGTCAATCTCTGGAAGGAGATCTTATTGGATTTGGTTTGCCTTAGGGTTAATGAAGAAACCCTAACTACCTAAAATTTGAATTGGTTTTTGGTGGGAAAATCAATCTATATTTATACAAGCCAAAATCAAGTTAGGTTGTTGTTGCATGAGAGGGTACTCCCGCTGAATGAGAAAGTATCATTGCATGTGAGAAGAAATCGGTCATGTGCTCAATGAGTAATAGAGGATAGACTGAGTGAGACTGAGAGAGAGAGAGAGAGAGAGAGAGAGAGAGAGAGAGAGAGGTTGAAGAGTTCAACCAACAATTGTGAGGTAATTGGTAGTAACCAAATCGGTAGAGAATAATTGAAAAAGATTGCAGAGAAGGCAAGTAGAGAACCAATAGAGTGTAGTAATAATGGAGAGTAGAAGTGTAGAAAAGAGAACCAGTAGAGTGAGAACCAATAAAGAAGAAGAAGAGATTGAACCGATGGAGGTGAAAAAAAGAGTAAGGTTGCAACAAGAGATAAGGTTGTAGCAGTGAGAGGTGAGTAGATAACCGATAGAGAATAGAAGAGAGAAGAACCAGTAAAGGGATTTGTATGAGAGTTATAATTTTCTTTTTGTAACAAGGTTATTAATTTTGTAAATAATTATATTCATATAGATCATTGAGTTGGAGCTCGATGCAGGGGTTGTAGCTCCTTGGGTCAGTTTCCTAAATAAGGGGTTGTAGCTCCTTGGGTTGGTGCTCTAAATTAGGGGTTGTAGCTCCTTGGGTTGGTGCCCTAAATTAGAGGTTGTATCTCCTTGGGCTGGTGCCCTAAATTAGGGGTTGGTACTCCTTGGGTTGGTTCCCTAAACATTGTAATCAAAGATTCATTGTGAGGCTGGATTAGAGCAGTAGACTCCAACAACATTTCTCACCGCTCGGTTTTTCCCATCTTGGGTTTTCCTCGTATATGTAGGTGTTATGTGATGTTCCTTTCATGTGTGAGTGCATTTGTGATTATCTCGTATCTAACTGGTCATTCTACTTTCTGTTAGATCAGTTAACCAGTATACTCACATAGGATAGTTAAAGGGAAAAAGTTTGAGAACCACTGATTCACCCCTATTCTTAGTGGTACATTGTGTCTAACAAGAAAGAGCATGTTTGGCAATAATTTTTGTATCACAAAAACTCAAACATTACATGCTTAGTTCGATACGGTGCAACTTATTGCAAAATTTGACCCACTCAAATATCTCCTCAACAAGTGAGTTGTAAATTGAGTAGGTCACGATCCTAAGTGAGTTTGAAATTGAGTATGTTGATAGAAAAGCCATCAAGGGCAAGATAATAGTAGATCAATTGGTAGAAGCACCAGTACAAGACAATCATCATTTTCTCATAAATTTCCCTTATGAGGCAGTATTTACAATAGTAGCCTCCATAAGGTGGAAGCTATAATTTGATGGATCTTATACCAATCATGGAGTAGGAGCCAAAATTATCTTTGTCACTTCTCAAGGTGACTCAATTCCAAAATCATATAGAATAAGTTTCCCATGTACTAACAACATGGCTGAATATGGCATCCTGGTTATAGGACTTCATAGTATTGTACAATGGAAAATAACAGACTTGCACATCTATGGAGATTCATAGCTCAGTCAAAAAAGTTAATGATGACTATACTAGTGTCTTATAAAAGGATGGTGGATGAATTCAAGCAACATTTTAGTTACATCATCTTTGAGAAAATATATAGACTACAAAATAAAGCAACATATGCAATGGCAACTGTAGGATCTCTACTTGACATGCTAAGAAATGTAACATAGTTTGAGTTCATGGTAGAGAAGTTGATGGTTATAGCATATGAGATGCCCTATTTATAATATGTGTGTGATAGTTGGTCGTGTGTCACCATGGTATAATGACATATACATGTACCTTCAGGAGCAATAAATCTCTCCTGATCTCTTGTGCAATCAACACAATACCCTTATGCGTCAAGCATCTAGACACATCCTCATAGAAAATGCATTGTATAGAAAGAGTGTAGATGGTGTTGGAGCTCAAAATTATAGGTTGTTAAACCCTACAGGTATGCCAAGCCTTATAATCAGGTTCAACATTCAACTCTGGCCAATTGGCAAAATAAATCAATGTGATTGTGATTCCCTACTCTTCTGGCTCTACTAAACCTAAGTGGGTATACCTTATTACCAAGTATTTTTATCCTTTGATACTTCAATAGAGTATGATTACAAAATTTCCTTGTGGTCAATTTCAAACCAGCAAAATGGTCTGATATGACCTGATACCTTTACCTTTGATTCTTTATCTCCTAATTCTGAATCTCCCACTTCCTCCTGATTCTCTTACTAATCTTCTACTCCCTACTTATATCTCCTACTCACATAGAAATGAAATTGAAAAGTATATATAATTATTTGATTGATCTTGAAATGAAATTTATATGTAATAGACCAGTGCCTTCTTTTCTTTTGGGTTTAGAATCACCCTCTTCTAGAGCCTCACATATAACTCTGTGAGACAATTTTTAAATTCACCCCTCTGATGAACCTGTCAGCTAATCTAGCCCTAAATACTAATTAATTAATGTTGGCCACAACAGTTAGTCCAATTGAATTTCACTTTCCATGAAAGACCAATTAGGCAAGAAACATAAGGACAAAGGACATGCAAATTATTCTTGTTTATCAAACTACTATGACAACAAATAACTCTTCCATAAGAAGATTTAAGATAGCATTCATTTTCTCAAAATGAAAAGCACAGAGAACTGATCTTGAACAAAGATTTTCCACAATACAATTGAAAGGAAAACACTGATTGTATTACTTAACAAATAATTAATTTTTTTAATATTCTCTTCCCTTTCATTTGGTCCTAATTTCTCTTTTATAAGAACAAGGGAGCACTTCAAACCATTACAATGCTTGATTATAAAATTATATATCTATTTCAACTTGTACCTTAACTAAAAGGTATAAAATATTTAATAATTTCATAAGTTTTGGTGTTTATCTGGTAAATAATTGCTTGTTATGTTCTCGCTTCCTTGTTCTTGTGAAAATAAGTAATATATTAATACTGATGATTATCATTCCTCCTTTGCCAGTAATTCACCTGATTATCATTTATGTGAAACATTTTCATTCTGGTGAAATAGACTTATTTGTAGTATTTTATAAGTCTAGAAAAGAAGTAACACTTTCTTCACCGTTCATTTCAATTATTCTCCCTTTCAAAAAATATTTTTGTCATCCAAAATAAAAGTATTTACCTATACTTGATTTCACCTATGAATCACTTGGAATAGTTATCCTTTTAGTAATGCTTCTACAATTTAACTTCATGCTAAAGCATTTTTGACCACAACAAAAAACTTGCTATCCATTTTTTACCACAATGTTCCTAGGTCACCAAATTCAGCTTGCTATTTTATACATGTGTTTGCTAGAGAGTATTGTATCTGACAAAATATTTGTTCTTTGAGGATTGGTCATAACATATTTTAATTTATCCCATTTAGTGCTGGCAGGAAAAATGCCGGTAGTGATGGTAGATTTTTATATATGCAAGTCATATTTGATTGGAAGTTTTTATAGCGTTTTTTAATAAATGTATACTGTGTATCATCACATTCCATGAGCTGTCATTACTATTTGTTTACGGTGAAAATGGATACAACAATAACAATATTGAAAGACTAAATAGATTCAACCACAAAAACCCTAGCCTAACAACAACAAAGATCCACCATAACATATGAAGATTACCTAAGACAATGCAAATCAAATGAAATCACAAAGATTATACCATCACATGTCCAATAGGGTTTGAATCTCCATTCTTCCTATCTCCATTGATCTTGTTTGATATATTTTCTCTCAGATTTAATATGTGCACAAGAGCTCAACAAAGAACGGAATGTGGTTGCAAGTAGGATCTCATATGCCAAATAGTAGTTAGCTTGATTCATTAGCTAGGTAGTTAGGGTTTTGATAATGAAGGAAGCATCTCCTTATATAGAAGACACTATATGAAAATGGAGGGATAAGATTGAGAGGTGTAAAAGGAGGTCGGCTATGATTAGAGGGTAGGTAAAGAAAATAATAAAATAATGAAAGGGTAGGTAGTGTATGAATTAAGAGATGAATGACATGTGTCATGGGTAGTGTAGGATTTTGCCAAGATCAAGGGCACAATGAAAAGCATAAAAGAGACAATAGAATGACAAAAACAAACTGTATTCTCATCAATATACAAAATGATCAACTGGATTAACCAATACAATGAATAGAGGCTTGCTTATATAGGCAAGGCCATATGGATGTATGAGCACACAAATATGACATGTGGCTCAATGAGAAACAAGGGTAGGTAAGAAATACTACGAGTAGGTAGGAGAAATAATATAATAATCCACAAGAGGTGGATGACCCACCGAATGTGGAGTGTAATAGTAAAATAAGACCACAAAAGGTGGAATTTCTCCTACAAGCTCTATCCCTATGTGCACACTTCCCTAAGTGTCTCAAATCCAAACTACGAAGAGATGCATTATCCTAAGTTAACTTAAGTAAGTGTAATAATATCCAAAATGAATATTTATTTACACCAACACCCCCCACTTAAGTGCAACTTAGAGGAATGAAGACTCAAGTCAACAATGCAAGATGGGTCCCGGCTACTAGGCCATGATAGGTACCCATGTACAATATGCAAATGCAAGCAAAACTATGCAATGCAATCTCGCACAAATGGAGAAAGGGAGAAAACCCAGTGGGAAAAAACTCCCCCCCAAAAGAGAGATGAATGTACAAAAGACTCTCAAAGAAGAAGGACAAAACCTCAAAGAGGAAAAAGTCCCCCCCATAAGAGAGGAAGGAGAAGTCAGTTGACCCCCCCTAATGACACATCCCGCACCCCCAAGAGAGCTCGCAATTGCTGGAACTTACTCTTGGTGAAAGGTTTGGTGAATATGTCAGCAACCTGCTCTACTGTAGGACAATACTACATATCAATGACCTGCTCCTGGATGAGCTCTCAGATATAGTGCATATAAATCTCAATGTGTTTGGTCCGCTGGTGCTGGACCGGGTTCTTTGAGATCGCAATAGCACTCTGATTGTTGCAATGGAGAACTGTCAGTCATGGAGTGGTGAATCCAAACTCTGCAAGAATCTGCTGGAGCCAAATGGTCTCAGTCACTGCGTTAACAGTGCCTCGATACTCAGCCTCAGTGAAAGAGAGAGCAATAGCATGTTGCTTCTTGCTCTGCCAACAAATGGGGCCCGAACCAAGGTGAAAACTGTAACCAAAAGTAGACTTACAATCAACTAGATCGCCAGCCCAATCAGAGTCTGTGTAACCAACCAAGCGAAGTCCTATGCTTGCTGCATAGTGAATCCCATAGTGATGTGTATCCTGGATGTAATGAAGGATGCGTTTGGTGGCTTTCCAATGAAGCTCATGTGGATCCTGCATGAAGTGGGAAACCATGCCAACTGCAAATGAAATATCAGGGCGTGTATGAGTCAAGTAGATGAGACTACCCACACGCTGACAATACAAAGTGGCATCAACTGGTGGAGAAGAACACTAAGCCTCAAGCTTGACTCCTGAAAGAAAGGGAGTCGGGGCAGGCTTACAATCAGCCATATGAAAGCGTGCAAGTAGATCAAGAGCATACTTGGGCTGCGATAGTGTAATCCCAGAAGGTGACTGTGAAATCTCTATCCCAAGAAAGTAGTGCAAAAGACCCAAGTTAGTCATAGCAAATCTGTCATGCAATGCAGATTTGACCCTGCTAATGATGGATGAAGTACTCCCTGTAATGATCAAGTCATCAACATAGAGCACAAGTATCAAGTGAGAGTCATCCTGTCACAAAATGTAGACATCCGGATTGGAATGACACCTGGTGAACCCTGCGGAGAGAAGAAAGGAATCCATCTTGGCGTACCAAGCCCTGGGGGCCTGCTTAAGGCCATAGAGAGATTTCCTTAGTCTGCAAACCAAGGAAGTATCCTGGATGAAACCCTGTGGCTGCTCCATATATATCTCCTCATCAAGATCACCATGAAGAAAAGCACTCTTCACATCCATCTGATGTACAGACCAACCATGAGCTATAGCAATAGCAAGTGTCAAACGAATGGAGTTCATCTTGGCTACGGGTGCAAAGGTCTCAGTATAGTCAACACCTACAACCTGTTTGAAACCTTTCACAACAAGTTGAGCCTTATACTTATCCACACTACCATCCACTGCAAACTTGGTCCGATAGATCCACTTACATCGAACCATCTTTCTCCCCTTAGGGAGATGGACTAAATCCCATGTGTTATTCCTCATCAAGGAACTATACTCTTCCTCCATAGCTTGGTCCCACTCAGGAACTCCTGATGCTTCCCTAAATGTCTGTGGAAGATCTTGATGTTGTGATTGAGTTCTTCGTGTATCTGAAGGATCCCCAACAAGAGAACCCGCAGACTCAAGTGTCTGTCGAGCCCAATGAGGTCTAGGTGGAGGTGGAGAACGAGGCTCCTCAACTGTAAGTGGACCCTGCGGAGGTGTAACCCTGCGAGTCAGAGTTGAGGGAGTCTCATCATCTGAATCACTAACATCACAATCCACAATGGAGGAAGGTGGAGGAGGTAGAGAGGCTAAGCTAGGAGAGCTTTCCTCAAAGTGAACACTCCTTTCAATGAATACCTCATGTGTGTTTGGATCCATCAATCTGTATGCCTTAACACCCTCAAGATATCCAACAAATATGCAAGGTCGACTCTGTGGTTCCAATGCCTTGCGTTTCTGCGGAGGTATGCGAGCCCATGCTGGACACCCAAAGACTCTGAAATGTCTCACAATCAGTTTCCTACCAGCCCAAGCTTCAAAAGGAGTAATACCTTGCAAAGCTTTGTGAGGAACCCGATTCTGGATGTGTGTGGCACAATTGATAGCCTCTGCCCAAACGGCGAGATCAAGAGAATGTGCATGTATCATACAGCTAGCCATTTCTTTGAGAGTTCTATTCTTGCATTCTACAACCCCATTTTTCTGTGGAGTGTATGCAATAGAATGCTAAAGATCAATCCCCTCAAATGTACAAAAATCCTCAAGTCTCTTGTTCACATATTCCCTTCCATTATCTGTGCGAAGAATCTTGACCACTTTCCCTGATTGCTTCTCCACATGAGTCTTGAAGTCCTGAAATCTGTCAAATACTTCACTCTTATGAATGAGAAAGTAGACCAAAGTGAAGCGGGGGTAGTCATATATGAAGGTAAGAACATAGCAGGCCTTACTAAATGAAGGTGCTGGAAATGGACCTGCTACATCGCTGTGAACAAGTTGAAGAACTTCCAAAGCTCTCCAAGTTTTCCCTTTATCAAACTTCTCTTCGAGATGCTTGCCCATGGAACAACCTAAACATACACCCTCTGAAAAATTGATTCGAGGTAGACCTGTGACCATGTCTTTAGTGCTTAGTTGCTGAAGATAGCGGTAGTTGAGGTGATCAAACCGCTCATGCCATAGCTTACTTTCTGAATTTGAATGAGTAAGAAAGGCCCTAGAAGGTGAACTTGGCACAAAGTGGGAGAATGAATAAAGCCTTGAGTTGTCATTGACTTGTCCCACTGCTACCAAGGCATCATCATCAAGTTCCTTTACCACAACTGAATCTGGTGTAAACTCAACCTTTTTCCCATTCCCATAGTGAGTGATTTGATAGATGGAGAGAAGGTTGGTAGACAAGTTAGGAACATAGAGAACATTCTCAAATGTTCCATCATCCATGTCAACTGAACCTTTCCCTTCAACCTCTACTTGTGTGTCATCACCTATGTAAATGTGAGGTACCTTAGATGGCTCTAATGAAAAAAACTGCTCCTTTGTAGAACGCATGTGATACGAGGCACCCGAGTCAAGTATCCATTGCTGTGAAGAACCTATTGTAGCCACAAATGCTTGCCCTTTTCCCTTAGACTGTGAGGAAGAGGAAGGAGTTGAATCCTTCTTTGTGTAGGCAGATGGCAAGTTGATGTTGTTTTTCTTGAGAAGATTGGTTAACTCATCAACTTGCTTTGCGTGGCATTGATGCTCATCATGACCATACTTCTTGCAATATGCACAATTTGGTTTATCCTTCTTAGGTGGTGTCCCCTTCTTGGAAGGGGATGAAAAATCGCCTTGTGATGGAGAGGATGATTTTCCTTTTTCCTAGTGTGGCTTAGACTTAGATTGCTTTTTCTTGTTGTTGGAATCTTTGCCTTGACTTCCTTGATTCCCTTGATTATCCACCAAAGCCTTGGACTTTGAAGACTTGAGAAACCCCATGTTCAACAACTTAGATTGTTCCAATATCAACATTTCTGTGAAAGCATCAAATGAAGGCATAACATAAGAACTCCCCACTGTCAAACGATGAGTTTGGAAGCTAGATACAAATGCTGCATATTCTGGTGCAAGCTTGTCCAACAAGTTGAATATCAACTGAGCATCCTTTTTGTCAATTCCACAATCCTTAAGCTTTGCTCTTAGCTCATTTGCTTTGGTGACATAATCTTGGATTGTATCAAAACTCTTGGGATCTAAGTTGGTGAGCTCATTGTCAATCTGATAGCCTCTGATTTCATCAACTTGTCCATACAATTTCTAAAACATATCCCAAGCCTCCTTGATTGTTTTGCACTTCTCATTGTGAAAAATGAGGTCATCTGATACATACTTGCATAAGGTTCCAAGAGCCATGCAATTCTTTGTGAGCCATTCTAATTAAGCAATTGGATTAGCCTTAGGATCAGGTGTTGCTGTTATTGTTCCATCTATGTAGTGTGTGAGACCCTTTTCCATTAATTTACTCCATACTTTAATTTTCCATGATGCATAATTATGTGGAGTTAAAGGTGGAAATTTATTAGGACTCATTGCAACAAGAATGGAAAGAGCACAAAGAGAGGCACAATCACACAAGACATCCCCCCAAATTCACTCAATCAAAGAACCCCCCCCAAATGTGATGATTTTGGCACTTTATAAGTAGTGCGTATACAATGGGCCACTTGCAAAAAATGGCAAAGTGGACTTCTGATTTACAATTTTACAACTGTCTCAATAAGGCCAAAAGAGTCTCAAACTGATAATGCAAGAGATCTAACTAAGATCCAAGCAATTTACAAGTACCTAAGAGGCCAAATAAGACCAATATCTCAAAGTATAATTTTTACTCAAAATCTCTGAAATCTGATCATAGATTATGAAAGTCGATGAAAAAATAAGCACTTTAAAAAAAAACGGCACCTGAAAAAGAGGTCGTATGAGCTCAAACGAGGCCTTTGAAGTTGCAGAATTGAGGATTGGACAGGTACAGCTGCGAGAATCTAAAAATTCTAAAACACCTGTGCACCAAAATTAGAAAATAACCACACCAATGTGAAGATCATGAAATTTTAGCCCATTTCAAATAAAATTGCACCAAAAAAGGAGCAAAAATGAGCAAGATATGGCCTTTCAAAGTTGGACTGCAAAACTGAAAAGCCCAATGGAGAGGGGTCAAAAAAATTTCAAAAAATGTTGATGTGGCGCTGATGTCAGCAAATCACTATGTTAAATTTGACGGCCGTATCATCGTCGCAAAAACTTTGCCTACCTGCTGACTTGGCGTCCGTACTGTACGGACTGCTAACTGTGCAGGTGACTGTGCAGGTCGTACGGATGACATGGCAATCTGATAGTGCGTATGGAAGGGCCTGCGTGGCATGGGTGACGTGGCGTATGGTGGTATGCACATGTATGCCATGTGGTGGGGTCTTGGCTATTGACTGGGTGTCTGCGTGGCGGTCGCCAGAGGTTACTAGATGGCCGTCGGAGGCGGTGACTGGACTGGTGCCATCAGCGGCCTGCGGGAGTCCCCGGCGACTGCGGAAGGTGGAGACTGGTGGACGAGTGGGGAGATCTAGGTGCTCGAGTGGTGGCGGCCGACGAGGACGACGGGTACCGGCACGGCGGCGACGGGTACAGGCGCGGGGCAGCGGTGGGGAGATCGACAGGTACGGGCGGCGCCTGCAACACCTGCGACACGCAGGTACAGTGTATGGGGGGGTCTGCGGACCCCCAAACAAAAAAACCTTTTTTTTTTTTTGATTTTTCGAAAAAAAAAAATTTGAAAAAAAAATTTAAAAAAAAAAAATTTCGAAATCCATACGATAATAGCCAAAATGGGGAAAAAAAAATTCTCACCAAAATAGGTCGACTTTATATTCAAAATTCATGGAAACGGCCTCGCGGATTCAACGGTGATGTCCAAATCGCTGTATGACGCCCCCAAAAAATGAAGACCCCAAATCCGAAAATAGAAGCCTTCCACGATGTCTCCAAAAACCGATCAATGAAGCCCCAATAGCTCTAATAACATGTAGGATTTTGCCAAGATCAAAGGCATAATGAAAAGTATAAAAGAGACAATAGAATGACAAGAACAAACTATATTCTCATCAATATACAAAATGATCAACTGGATTAACCAATACAATGAATAGAGGCTTGCTTATATAGGCAAGGCCATATGGATGTATGAGCACACAAATATGACATGTGGCTCAATGAGAAACAAGGGTAGGTAAGAAATACTAAGGGTAGGTAGGAGAAATAATATAATATTCCACAAGAGGTGGATGACCCACCGAATGTGGAGTGTAACAGCAAAATAAGACCACAAAAGGTGGAATTTCTCCTACAAGCTCTATCCCTATGTGCACACTTCCCCAAGTGTCTCAAATCCAAACTACGAAGAGATGCATTATCCTAAGTTAACTTAAGTAAGTGTAATAATATCCAAAATGAATATTTATTTACACCAATAGGTAGAAAAGGTTAATGAATTAATTAAATAAATAAAGATTCATTTAATTAATAGAGAAAGTGGGATCAATTAAATAAAAAAAATATTTATTTAATTTAGGAAAAAGAATAATTTAAATAAATAAAAGTATTTATTTAAATGAGAAATAAGGCTAGCAGAGGATAAATGAATTAATTAAATAAATAAAGATTTATTTAATTAATAGAAGAATTAGGCTAAAGTAATTAAATAAATAAAATATTTATTTAATTAGACTAGACAATTTTAGATGTCTACATTTTGCCCCTCTTTGAGACAATGCGGCTTGTCGCGTTGTTTCAAAGAAGATAAGATGAACTGATACAAAGTTGCCCCAAGATGGGAATGATATGCCCCCTCGAGAGATTGGATGAAAATATTTGAAAAGATCGCAGACAATCTCTCGATAAGAAAGAATGGCTAGAAAGGATTGACCGGATAAAGTGACAGGATCACGGGATAACGAAGACTGACTCAGGAAACGAGGGCTAGGACTAAGGCGAGGGCAGTCTATAAGATAGACCACGAGGGGACAACATCCTCATTATCATCCACACATCCACGAGATCAGAGTGCAGAGTGAGATAGAGTAGCAGCAATCAGCAACAATGGCAATGGTTCACAGATTCGATCACGTTCGCCGATTTCAGAGGCCAGCAGAGGCAGGAGAGCCGGTAAGTACCCCAAAACCTCCTTGTACTTTGTTGCATTTATTGTTGTCATTAATGCATGCTAGATAGTGCAATAAATGCACTCTAGGATAGGGTCCAAAAAATGTCAAAAACATCCAGACGCATCTGTAATGGTGCCAGGCGCGTCTATGCTTGCTAGGCGCGTCCGCGTTGGTGCCAGGCACATCTATGTCAGGAAAAGCGTCTGTGTAGAATGCGGTCGCGTCTCATGCAACACGTCTATGGAAGGTAGGTGCGTCTGTGCTAGGCAGGCGCGTGTATGCAGTCTCTAAGCGCGTTTATGTCATGAAAGCACATTTGTGTCCAAAAATGTAAATTTGTGTCTTCTAGGTCAAATCGGCAGTTCTGTGATGAACATACGCTGTCGATTGGATAAGCTGCTGAGAGGATACACTCAAGCAGGTCCTCTGGGGAAGACTAGGATAGCAAATAGGGCTAGGATTGGCAATTATGTGATAGAGCATACGTTGCCAATTAGGAAACTACTCAAGAGGATTCACGCAAGCAGAAGCCATAAGATAGGATAAATCAAGGGACTTTGTGATGAACAGTTAGTACCAAGACATAGTACTTTGTGATGAACAGGGAGTACCAAATGCGAGGAGCACTTTGTGATGAACAGGGAGTGCAAATGTGAGCAACACTTTGTGATGAACAGGGAGTGCCAAACACGTAGTACTTTGTGATGAAAAGGGAGTACCACTAGGATAGAAGCAACACTTTGTGATGAACAATGAGTGTCACTAGGATAGAAGCAACACTTTGTGATGAACAGTGAGTGTCACTAGGATAGAGTACCATATGTATGTAGATAAAAAGTAGCATTTTGTGATGAACAGTGAATGCCACTATGACTAACATGATTGATTTGATTGACTGTAGGAGTATTTGTCTATGTTGGAGTCACGGGAGAGATTCCCATCGACTTAGAGGTTGTGACCTGAGTTGACATTCGAGGACCAAGCTGCGATTGAGGCTATGGGATTGAGACATATTCTGTATGTGCCTGAGTTTCAGGTGAACATGGGGTTGCTGACTGCACTGGCTAAGAGATGGCACTCTGAGACTTGCATGTTTCATTTACCGATGTGGGAGATGACAGTCATCTTGGAGGATGTATACAGGATTCTACGGATATCGATCGATGGGGAGCTGATTCCTTACGATCGAGATGGAGACAGGGATGTCCTGAGATGAGTGTTCTAGGATCCGGCATTGGAGATGAGGGTTGGACATGTTGCTTGGCATACTATGGCAGCGATAGGGTTAGCGCTACCAGTGGTACTGGGAGGAGTGATTAGTGGGTTCTTGTGTCCAGACAGAGCGACACAAGGGTTGGCTATGGGCTGGGGAGGTGCACTAGAGACACTAGTTACTTAGCACACCAGATATGCTAGGGGACCGTGCGTGCTGGCACATTTATATTATGAGCTGCATCAGTTTGTGTACCACGGATCAGTGGGATTGGACTGTAGAGTGACATTGCTATAGGTGTGGGCATATGAGCATCTACCAGTGACACGACCAATACACTTCAGGGGTAGGGGCCATGGATACAGTTTTGTGCATTTGTACGATATGATCACCTCACAGCCACGGATTAGCAGGTTGGAGTACTGGCGGTAGGCTATAGATGAGATTGATATGGTTATATGGAGGCCATACCTAGGATGCGAGTAGTGGGAGGATGATGCAGTAGAGCTACTCTACACCTTCTGGAGTAGGTATCTGATTGGGCAGATGCCCTATGTACTGGAGAGGTAGCTGGTTGACAGGGTGGGCAGGTAGTTTGGCAGGATCTAGCGGATGCCACGACATTCTAGTATGTACGAGCGGACGGTCAGGGATCAGATGCACTTTGGGCCATTGCTATCATATGATTAGGCTATTACATAGCTAGTGGAGATGATGCCCTTACCCTAAGATACGTGGCTAGAGATCGAGGATGCCAGCATGGATGCAGAGTACACAGCGTATTGGGCCGAGCATCCATTCCCATGCCTGATAGATCCAGGAGAGCCGCTAGACACAGATGGTGGTGGGGATGGTGATGATGATGGAGATGATGGGGGTAGAGGCTGATGGAGGAGATGAAGTGTAGTTGGAGAGAGGAGGGTGGCGCCGTGGAGGGAGGGTGGAGAGGAGAGATAGGCTCGGATTGTGAGGGGTCACGGTGGATTGCCACTACAGGTGCCAGCAACACAGGGTCCTAGATAGGTGCAGGGATAGGGATAAAGGAAGGTACAGGTATAGCCACTGGTACAGGCATAGGCACAGGGATAGGCACCCGTATAGGGGGAGCCATAGGCAGAGGCACAAGGCCCGAGGTGGAGGAGGATGAGCTGGTTGAGCTCAGGGAGATCTGTCAAGGACAGGCAGATGAGATCCAGGAGCTGGAGAGGGAGAGGGATTGACTGAGGAGATAGCTCAGAGATACTGAGTAGGAGTGGGACCAGGCCATTCAGCGCTACACAGAGGCTGAGACAACACTGAGGGTTGGGAGGTAGGCAGTAGAGGACACAGGGGCTGGATATGCCTATGTCCTATAGGAAGGAGAGGAGATAGGCTACTGGCAAGATCTATATTATGATGTAGTGCCACCGGATCAGCGGGCAAGGAGCTTCCACAGACAATCACGGACAACGACAGCTACGGGAGGGAGCCAGAGGAGACATGCATCCAACAGTGGGGTTATGGGTCGTCCACCACCACCAAATAGAGGGGACAGGAGAGATGATCCTAAGGTGGGTCCTTCTAGGGCTCAGATTCCATCGAGGCTAGGTGGCTCCGAGGGAGGGAGCTCATCATAGCTGTAGAGGGCTCCCTATGTATTAGTATTGTACCATTTTGTATTATGATGTAGACACCTGTGGGTGATTGTAGCCATATAATTTTGACATCATTGTATCATGACACTTTTGATTTATATATATGAGATGATTCATCTTTGCGGCAGCTATATGCATGTGTACCTATGTGATGAGATGTTTCATGGTGTCTATTTCTATGTGATGAGATGTTTCATGATGTATGTTTCTGTGTGATGGTTATGATATGGATGCAAATATGTACATGATGAAATGCCATATTTTTGTTCTTTTATGTTTTATATGTTATGCATATGCAAATGTGAATGTATGAAATGCAGATGAATGTGATAGTATAGATACTATTTGCATGATGAGAATGTAAAATGTGCTAACATGTGTTGTGTGTAGGATGTGATGCAATTGTGATATCTATATGTATGTATGAAATGCTTAATATGTGGTAATGTATGTGCAACTACATGAAATGCAAATATTTTTGGCATGTCATTATACTCAGTCATGTGATAGCAGGCTACACGGACTCAAGAAGGATGAGGGAAGTCAATCAAGAAAGGGGGATGAAAGATAGAAGATATGAAATTGAAAGAGCTTCTTGTGCGTTATCATCATTGAGCTTTATTATGGAAAAATAGGTTATGACAATCAAGGCATATGTTCGACCCAGAAAGTCATTGTACCCATTTGCATGGAGATAAGACAGTCACAAAAAAGGAATGCCCTAGTTCATACTAGAGTCATAGTGTCCTCATATCCTTGGACAAGTCATAGCATTACTAAGAGACAATCCATAGATAGCAAAGAAAAAAATAGGTGACGATATCCCATCCTTGCCTTTCTAGTCAAAGACATCCTGGAGATAGAATCTCTAGTCAGAGACATCCTGGAAAAGCTAAAAGACATGTCACCAAAAGATAAAAATCAAAAGAAAACCAAGACTCGACACCAACATCCACTGTAATCCTCAAGTTTAGTGTCTCTTGTCACATGTATCAGACTTATTTGATTGTGGTCACAATGTTTGCTTTCACAAAAAGGATAGATAGCACTGAACCATATGTTGTCTGAGTCTGCTGAAATATTCAATTTGTTGAAGTCCATTGTTGCTATTGTGTCTCATTTGAAACTGATTGAATCCATGAAACTGATACTTTATTATGGATTGGTGATGCAAGTGTTTCTTTATTGTGGATTATGCACTGATAGACTGAAGAAAACTAAAAGAAACTGTACTCCTCGACACATGTGATGTTCTCAGTTGCACACCCATCACTAGACGTAGGATTTGCCTTAGCCACAGATAGGAGCTGATTTATTATGGAAGGAAAGGGATGAAAAGGGAATGTTTATTATGAATGGCTAACCAATCTTAGGTAGATCAACAACAAGCCATGATGGGAATGGGTAAGTTTATTATGAATGGATTGGTTGTGAGTGTGTGCAAAGTGAGAGGATGAAATTGAATCCTGAAGGAGGGAGGAGCAATGTCTCTACACATGGCACCGGTGACCCGGTTTTCACCATGGTACTTGCCCAGGGCACCACCGAAGTAGTTTTCACCATTGGATGAAAAATGTTTTTCTTTACTTTTTTGATTTTTTAAATTTTTTTGTGTCACAAGGCTCCTGTTTGCCAGGTTTTCACCAAGTAACAATTTTTTATTTTTTTATGATTTTTTTGTATTTTTGAAATTTTTGAATTAGGATATTCCAAAGAGCTATGTGTAGAACCTGTGAAGGTGCATGCTATTGATAGAATCCTCTAAAGGTTCGCCCTTTGTGGTTGAGAGTTGATATGCATCAGATCCATATGCTGTTGTAATGATGTAAGGACCAAGCCAGTTTTGTTCGAACTTGCCCTTCTTCTCTCTGTCTTGCTGATTTTTGGGGTTTTCTCTGAGAACCAAATCACCTACCTCAAATGTGCGAGGCTTGACTTTGTGATTGTATATGCGACTCATTCGTTGTTGATAAGCCTTGAGATGATTAAAAGCAATTTGTCTTCATTCATCCAATAGTTCAAGTTCTTGTAAGTGAGAGACCCTATAGTCTTCATCACTGATGATGTTTTGCAAGGAGACTCGTAAAGAGGGTAGCTCGACCTTAATAGCAAAGATAGCTTCAGTGCCATAGACAATTGAATAAGGTGTAGCTCTTGTAGGTGTGCGGACACTTGTGCGGTAGGCCCAAAGTGCAGGATTAAGTTGGATATGCCAATTACGGCCAACGTCGTCGACTGTCTTTTTTAAGATTTCAAGTATTGTTTTGTTAGATGCCTCATCTTGACCATTACCTTGAGGGTAATAAGGTGTGGAGAAATGATGGAAAATATGGAAGCGGTCACAGCGTTCACGAACATCCTGATTTTTGAAGGGACGCCCATTATCGGTGATAATGGAAATAGGAATACCGTATCGACAAATGATATAGTTGAGAATGAAGGTAGCAATTTGTTTTCCAGTGACTTGCATGAGAGGCACGACTTTGATCCATTTTGTGAAATACTCTGTGGCAGTGATAATGAATTTATGATCATTGGAAGAAGGAGGGTGAATCTTTCCTATGAGATCAAGTCCCCACTGACAAAAGGGTCAAGGAGTCGCAATTGGTTGAAGTTCTTGTGTTGGCGCATGGATGAGATCTCCATGAAGTTGACACTGCTTACATTTCTTAACAAACTGATATGAGTCTTTTTCCATACTAGGCTAGTAATATCCAGTCCTGATGAGTTTCTTGGCTAAGGTAGGACCACTAGAATGTGGACCACATATCCCTTCATGTACTTCACATAACACAATCTGAGCTTTGTCACTTTCCAAACATCTAAGAAGAGTGCCATCTAGACCTTGACGGTATAGGATATTGGCTAAAATGATGTATCAAGAAGATTGGTGATTGAAAGTGTGACGTTGGTTATTGGATAGATCAGGAGGTAGGGTATTGCCACGAAGGTATGTGAAAATGGAACCGTATAACTGGGACTTAGGACCAATGACACATATTATCTCAGTAGGAGTGATTTCATATGAAGGAACCAAAAGGTTATCCACCAAGAACTCATAGTGGGTCTCATTCAAAGGTAGATCGATCAGTGAAGCAATTGTAGCCATGGCATCTGTGACTCGATTCTTCTCTCTTGGTATCTACTAAAAGTCTATCTTTATGAAATGTTGTTTTAGGTCATCCACCATTCTTTTGTAAGGCATTAATTTCTCATCCTTTGTTTGGTAATCATCAGTTGCTTGATGGATTACAAGTTCAGAGTCCCCAAAAACACGAAGTTCCTAGATCTTCCACTGAACTGCTATTCATAATCCAGCTGTTAATGCTTCGTATTCTACTATGTTATTAGTGCAGGGAAATGATAATCGATATGATTTTGGTATAGAATCCCCTTGAGGAGTTATGAAGAGGATGCCAGCTCCTACCCCATGCTATGTGTATGAGCCGTCAAAGTAAAGTTGGCATGGCTTTGCATGTGACACTATAAAAATGGATTCATCTGGAAATTCTAAAATTAGAGGAGCATCATCTATCATGGGGGCATCTACTAACTGATCTGCGATAGCTTGTACTTTTATTGCTTTTCTGTCCACATACTCAATGTCAAATTCACTCAGGAGCATCACCCATTTGGCTAGTCACCCAGTAAGTGTTGCTTTATTGAGAAGGTATTTCAATGGATCGATCCTTGCAACCAACTTAGTCTTATGAGTTAGCATGTAATGTCATAATTTCTGCGAAGCAAAGACCACATCGAGACATGCACGCCCAATTGGTGTATAATTCAGCTCATAACCCACTAATGTGTGACTAATGTAATAGACTGCCTTTTCTTTGCCTTCAGTAACCTGTTGTGCTAAGAGTGCCCCTAGTGTTGTTGAGGTAGCTGATATATATAGTAGTAGAGGCTGATCTAGAATTGGTGGCATCAAAATTGGTGGATTTAGAAAATAATTTTTGAGTGCCTAGAAAGCTTGTTGACAATTATCATCCCATTTGAATTTGATGTTTTTATGTAGCAAGTGCTGTAAGGGATTACATTTATCTGCAAATTGTGCTATGAATCTTTGTATGGATTGAATTCTCCCTTGCAAAGATCAAAGTTGACTGATGTTTTGTGGTGGTTGCATCTCTAGGATGGCCTTGACTTTTGCTGGATCTGCTTCGATTCCTCTCTTTGAGACAATTAATCCCAGGAGCTTCCCGGAGGTTACTCCAAAGACACATTTCTTGGGGTTTAATCTTACTTTATATTTTTCCAACCGATCAAAGACAACTGAAAGTATGTCCAAATGTGTATCTCTGTCTATTGATTTTCCCAAGAGGTCATCAACATAATCTTCCATAGTAACGTGCATGAGGTCATGAAAGATAGTAGTCATGGCTCTTTGATATGTAGCGCCTGCATTTTTTAGCCCGAAGGGCATGACATTCCAACAGAAAGTTCCCCAAGGACAAGTGAATGTTGTTTTGTGCTGGTCTTCGGATGCAATTTTTATTTGATTGTAACCCAAGAATCCATCCATCAAGGATAACATCGCATGGCCTACTGTCAGATTGACAATCAAATCAATATTTGGTAATGGAAAATCATCCTTAGGACAAATTTTGTTGATGTCTCCGAAATCTGTACATATTATGATACTGCGATCTGGTTTACTGACAGGCACTATGTTGGAGATCCATTCGGGATAATCAATTGGGTGTATGAATCCAACATCCAATAATTTCTCAAGTTCTGCTTTGACTAGTAATGCCACTTGTGGATGCATCTTTCTTAATGTCTGTTTCATTGGTTTTGCCCCCAGTTTAAATATCAAATGATGCATTACCAAATCCGGATCCAATCTAGGCATATCAATGTATGACCATGCAAAGTTGATTTGTCGTTCTCTGAAGAAACTTATGAATTTTGACCTTTCTGACTCCCTCAAAGATTGGGCCAGGAATATGTTGTGTGGAACCTCTTCCATACCAATATTTGTTTTGATTGTCTCCTCTACTAACATGGATGACTTTTCCTCATATGATGCTGGGAGAATGTTGAGCCTTCCATCTTCAGGTGCCTCAGAGAGGTTTTTGCCCTCAGATATGTCCTTTCTTTTTACTTTTTTGGGATCAGACAGTGCCACAGTGTGTATTTCGCCATAAGACCCTTGGTTTGTTTTTATTTTTATATTTTTGCGACTAGAAGGCCCAACACCCTCACCGAAATATGCCACGCTATTGAGTTCTATAGTGTATCCCACTTTATGGTCCCCAAGGGGAAGATCATCTTGTATGACAAGATAGTCAATAAAAGCTTCATCATTTTGGAATGTGTCAAGCTATGCAGGTCCTTCATGATCCCAGTCAATAAGTTGGTGATGAACGAGGGGAAGGCCTTTAATGTCTTCAAAGTTAGCGGGGCTAAGAGTGAAGATGCAGTTATATTCAGGTATGTCGAGGTAATTATCAAGGTCATCATTGGCACTCTCCTCATCAGTCTCAATCGTGAACAAATCCAAATTATCATCACTAGTAGTGCATTATGGGATAGGTGTTCTCATTCTATGTGATTTCGACCTAGAACCTAGAGACAAAGACTGTATGGGTTCCTCTAGAGTTGTTTCTTGACCAACTTTGAATTTTTCATAAAATTCCTCTTCTTCTGTGGGTTCATCTGGTTCTCTGAATGTCTCGGTGAGCTCATAGTCACTAGAGGATTTGTCTGAACCCCATTCCCATTCATTGGAGTTTGTGGAATAATGATTCTCTTGTTGAATTTTGGCATCTTTGATTTGTAATGCTTCTTCTATCTTTTGAGTCATGAAACCAAGTCCCTTCAAGCGTTCCTTTCTGAATGTCAATTCAGGTTGTAAAGGTTCAATGATGCCTTCCTTTCTTAACCCAAGAGGGCTTTTGCCATCATACCCAAATTTTTGTAGAATCTTGAACCCTTTTCCATACTTCTCACATGGTATACTGACGAGATCTTGTGTATCATCTTCAAGGTCTTTGTAAAGCATTTTGTATAAATCTTCCTCTTCCAATTCACCCCATCTTTGAAAGATAGTAGGGTCCCATTTGAGTATAATGATAGAACCCTACTTATTAGGATGTGGTCTTCCATATTCTTTTAGTGAATTCATGACTTGTTGTAAGTACATGGTCTGATTCAAAGTGTATTCAACCATGCCCTTGTCATAGAATTTGCCCTTAAGTTCACCTTGTTTTGATGTCGAAGGTTTTAATGACTCAGGATCAATGTATGCAGAAGAAGGAACAGCTTCGCGATTACTAGGAATGATGGTCTCAATTTTTGGTCTCAAGTTATTGCAATATATGAATGGATTAGGATCTCCATTAACTATTGTAGACACCTAAAAATGGTCAACGCTTGCAGAATCATACTTTAACATTTGCGCATTGCCTCATTTTAGGTTTTTTTGCATCGCATTAACATTTCTTCTATGTCACGCACTTGGTTTTTATCATTTGCGAGCATCGAGTCATTCTTCTACATTCTTCATTCGTCTCGCTCTCAAATTTGGTCTTGTCGACAACACTCTCCAGTCATGATTTTGATCGATCTTATCCTGTCGCATCAATGTGTGTGCTCATTTGTTATCATTTTGGACATCGTCAATCCTAATTAGGGTTTTGTCCTCTTATCAATCTTGTCATTTTGCAATCGATTTGTCATCAATCGTTATCCTCTTATCAATCTTGTCGTTTTGCGATCGATTTGTCATTGATCATTGTCGTTTCCAATCTTGTCATCTTGCGATCGATTTGTCATCGATCGTGGTCATTTTCAATCTTGTCATCTTGCAATCTATTTTGTCATCGATCCTTGTCCTCTTGTCAATTTTGTCATTTTGCGATCAATTTGCCATCGATCGTTGTCTGTTTCAATTATGTCAATTTGGATCAATTAGTCATTGTTCCTTGTCAATTGGCGCGTTTGTCAATCAAATCACTTATCAGTATGAATCATTTATCAAGTCAGAATCATGATCAAATCAATCTTACATCAAGACCTAATTGTCATCCTTGCATTTCTAATTTATCTTCTAGGGTTTCATGATTTATTCATTTAACCTTGTTTGTCATTTTCTCTCCATTTTCTCTTTAGGATAAATAATTTATTTATTTATCCTAAGTCTTCTTGTCACAATTAAATGTCTATTTAATTGGCTAATTAATTCCTCCTATTTTTGTAAATTAATTAATAAATGAAAAATTATTAATTAATTTACCTAATTTGCATCAATTTCCTAATTTCCAAGTCATTATTTCCAACTTAATTTTCTAATTTCTCCAAAATTCCTAAATGTCTATTTCTATTTCAAAATCTTGTCATAAATTCTTGCATAGCAATTTGTCATAAATTGTCATAAATCCTTGCATAGCAATTTGTCATACACTTGTCATAATTTTGCTATTCCTGATTTGAATTTCCATTCGAATCACTTTCATGCTAATTTGATCTTTTCTCCAATTTGTCTATAAATTGGATGAATTTCTTCAATCAAAGTCCCTGATCTCTGGTCTAATCAATCACGCTTCTAGTACCCTTATGCTGTCATGTTATCTTGTCAATCTTGCTTTCATCTCATGCTTATGCACTAGTAGGTGAGATCCACAAACAAAGCTATTTGAAGGAGAAAGAAGGACAATGGAGCCACATGAAGGAGACATTCAAGTTTGCAATGGTTTGCGTTTGAATTGATGTCTTGTTTTCATGTCTTTATTGAGTGTTTTTAGGATTGTTATCATTGCAATTGAGTTTTCGTGATTGAACTAGGCCAAATTCCTATTTGCTTTGATGATTTCCACATTTCCTATCTACAACTATTATCTCAACTCCATTGTGAGGAAACTTGATGCATTGGTGATATGTAGATGGGACCGCCCTCATTTCATGAATCCAAGGACGTCCTAGCAATATGTTGTATGTGAGATCAAGATCTAAGACTTGACAAACCACATCCTTTGTAACTGGCTCAACTTTGAGAGGTAAGGTGACTGTGCCCTTGGATGAACGCTCTTCATCATCATATGCTTTTATAGTGATTTTGTTTGTAGAATTTACAGCCTTGTCGGAATATCCCAACTGCTTAATAGTGCTCAATGTACAAATGTTTAGACTTGCTCCTCCATCTATCAGGACTTGTTTGATTCGATGTTTGTGTATGAGGGCTTCAATGTGTAAGGGTGCATTATGTGGCCGACTTATGGAGGCATCATCAACTTCTGTGAATGTAAGGGAGTGTGGAATGGAAAGGTATCCCACCATGGCTTGAAACTGGTCCACGTTCAGAACAGTAGGAATGATAGTTTCTCTCAAGATTTTGTCAAGAATTGCTTTATGTGTGGGAGATATGTGCAAGAGCTCAAGGATGGAAATAAGCGCAGGTGTTTTCCCTAACTGTTCTATAAGGTCATACTCAGGTTTGGTTGATGAGGAAGTGGTGTTCTTGGCTGGAGCACCTTGCAAAGTGAATTTACCTCGATGGGTTGTAACATGACATTCAGAGGTAGGTTCAGAAGAAGATCCAATGCATTTTAGGACAATCTTGGGTCTTTGGGTAGAATTCTCAGGTGTTTTGTCCTTGATGATAATGGTAGAGACATAATTGTCCATCAAGATGTGATTGATAGTTGAATCATAGTTATAGGATGCTCTGGTATAGTTGGTTTGATCATCCATGGCTTTAGCTTTTCCCTTGTCATGTTTTGGGAAAGGTTCTTTAAACATCTCATGTTCTTGATTGGATGAGTGTCCCTCAATCTCAATGTCACCTCCATCAATGAGATCTTATATGATGTTCTTCAATCGATGGTGATTTCCTATCTTATGACCCTTTCTCTTATGAAATTCACAATATTCATCATCATTCCACCAATTTGGTTTCACCTTTGGCTCATATGGAGGAAAATCTGGAATTGTGATTACCTTGTTTGCCACTAGCTTCTTGAAGACTGACTCAAGTGGTTCTCCCAATGGAGTGTACTTCCTTCATGATCTAGAAGTTGTTTGAGTATTCACTTGATTGTTTGTAGAGCTTGATCCCAAAAAAATGAATTTGGGTCGCACTGTATTGGCATCAACAACACCATCATTGACTATGTTCTTGTTTTTATTCCAAAATCTTGGCTTATCTTTTCCTTTAAAGTCATCTTTGTTTTCTTTGAATATTTTAATGACTCCTTGTTCAATTAAAACTTTTTCTGTCGCTAAGCCTTTTTCAATAAAGTCCTTGAAGGTGGACAAACAAGCTTTTCTTAGGTCATAACCAATGTCTTTGTTACCATTCAGGGTGAACATTTCTACCATTTGTTTTTGTGGAATTTCACAAGAGCATCTGCTGGCTAGATTCCTCCATCGTTGTAGAAATGATGCAAAAGATTCTCCATCCTTTTGCTTGGTGTTGCACAAAGTAGTGACTGATATGTCTGTCTCTATGTTGTATGAGAAATTTTGAATAAATGCCTCTACTAAGTCACCCCATGACTTAATACCAGGTGGAAGTTGGGAGAACCATTCCATAGCTTGATCGCCTAAGCTCTGTGGGAATAATCTCATCAAATATGTCTCTTCTACTGCTACCTCAATGCAAGCTGTGAGAAATTGTCTTATGTGTGCCTTAGGATCTCCTTTGCCTCTGTACTTATCAAATTTAGGCATCACAAAGTGTGTAGGAAAAGGAGGCATTGGAATGCTCTTATCAAATGGATAAGGACATATGTCTCTCATTGTGTATGTTGGCTTCAGTGTATTTATGTCCTCCATTTTCTTTTGTAAGTCCCTGATTTGTTGTTCTAAATTTCTCTTAGGTGGAGATCGACTTCTTGGACTATACCCCATGCTTGAGGAACCAATTGGAGGAGGAGCATGTTGCATATATGGATGATATTGATCATACACATGTTCATATGGAGGAGGTCTGTAATGATGCTATGTATATGGACCACTTGGTATAGATTCATGTTGAGGAATGAAATATCTACTTTGTCCATGTATACCATACTCTACAAGCATGTCATGTTCTAATGTGTTGCCCCCAAATTTGACGTGGGGTTTTCTTGTGTCCAAATTTTGAACATGCCTTTGAATATCCAATTGCTTTGGCAGTTCCTTAGCATTGGTATGTGATTGAGCATATTTTTCTGCATAAGACTTCCATGATGGTCTATGAAGATGAGTATCATATGCTTGACCATGTGTGTATGGGACCTCTGGTTTTTGAAACAAAGATGATGGTGATTTCGACACCATATGTGGTCCTTTATTGCCTCCACTATTAGGCCTCCTTTGATCCATGTTGGAGTGAGTTTGTTGCAAAGGTCGATTTTCCATTATTTGAGACATGTCAAAATCATGAGGGATCTTGGCTCCACTTTGTGCCATCACTTGTAGAAAATATTGTCAATCTCTCCTCATTATTTCCTCAACCAATCGATTAAAATGGGGATTCATAATGGTGTCTTCCACTTCTGTTGAATGTATGGAAAAATTGTCCATATTGTCATTGTGTGTATCATTGTTGTTTGTAGTGTCCATGTTCTCAACATTTGGAATGTTTCTATAGGCATCCATGTCAGGTAATGTAGTATGATCAGAATTGAAAAAGATATCATTGTCATACTCATAGGAACTCATGTTTGCGGACTCTTGAGCCTCTTTAGCTTCTCTCCTAGATTTTTGGGAATGGGTTTCAACCATGAACTAGGTCTTGACCAAGATGTGTGAGACTAGATGAAAATGGAAAAGAGTATGGAAGACCAAGAGTTGGATGGAATGTAAATGAATCTGAAGTGTACTTGCAATGTCCAAAGTGTAAGACCAAGTATGTATGTAGTAGAGTAGGTGTGGCTTCCAAAGAGAGGATAGTTTCTCTTGATGAGGTAAGTTGACCTTGACTCTAAGTAAGACCAAATGAGACCCAAAGGTGATAGACCTTGATGAGGGACCACTTAGCAAAATGTTGTTGTATGTAGTATGTTGACAAAGTATGATGAGGACAAGCAAGTGACCTTTTGACTCAAGTTTAGACAAATGTAAATGTAATGTAAGGTGTAAAGCAATGATGGACTTTGTGAGATCCAAAGACAGGTTGAATGCTAGATGAAAACTTGAAGAGATAGCTTAGGAATCTCAATAAGTCTGAAACTGACTGTGTTTGTTTGCTGGACTGTAAAAGATTTTTTTAAAAAAATTCTGAACACAAACGTGCCTGTATACTGCACAGACGCGATTTCCTGACATAGACATGGTTCTGTTTAACATAGACACGTTTCTAAGATTTTGTAAATGCAATGTTGATTCTGAGAACACAGACATGTTGTTGCCCTTCATAGACATGGCTATACAACACAGACGCAGTTATATCAGACAGAAACGTGTTTCTGCAAAATTTGTGCGATTTTTTCCAATCTGTGAAGTTATTTTGTGACCAAATCTGAATGTTTGACTGTTTTTCATGACAAGAGGACACAGTGTTGATGAGGACTCAATGTTTGCAAGTGTCTAGAAAAGTGTGTTGTTTGATGTAAAATTGTTTTGCATACACTTGAAGACACAAAAGACACAAGGTTTTGTTGTTTGGTCTTGAATGTTTGAATGTTTAAAATAAGTCAAGCACAATTCTTATGGTTGGCCAAGATAATAGTTATTGATCCCACATGGATTTTTACCCCTGAGGCTACACTATTTAGAGTGGATACTTAGATGCTTGACCTCACTGGCTCCACCCTCGACACTCACTTCTCGGGTCAGCCAAGCATCAGTCCCCATGAAAACTCCCCGTGGCAAACTTTGTATCTCTACTAAGAACCGTATGTGTGTGGGCCGCTACCAAAGGTCCGACCTCCTACCCCAACAACTAGAAGGATTTGGGCTTCTAAAACAAAAAGGTGCTAGTAAGGGCATCTGCTCGTGTGGCCATACATGCGGCACTTTCAGCTCTGTAAATACAGAAGGCTCCTAGCCGGTAGGGGTTACGCCCTACAAATGATCAAATAAATTTGATCAAACAAGTTTATGGGGAGACATAGTTTCGGTATGAACTAATCAGCACACGGTATTCATGGTTTTCACCATGACTATAGTTGTTTATAGTGGTTTGGAAGAAGATGGTTTTTCTTTTGCTACCACTTGGGTCGTTCTCTTCTCACTAGTAGTCCTAATGACCACATGGGAAGACAGGCCCTCTACAGATTAAACAAAAAGAGCCTATTGTTCAAGACACAAAAGACAATGGTTCAATTTTAGTGCACCAATTGAAGTGTTTGCTAGTCTATGAAAACAAGGCACACAATAAAAATTAAAAAAACCCTTGTCAAGGACCTACAACAAAGATCTATTAGTAGTTTGGATTGTTTGAAATAATCACCCCTTCCTGCAAGCACACAAGTTAGGTAAATTTTAGATCCAAAAGACTGTGAAAATAGGGGCCTTCAACAAAACGATTTTGCTTTCAAGACAAGTTGCACCAATTTCATTAGCTAGATCTACAAATGTTAGCTCAAAATAAACGAGATCTAAAAATAAAACCGAATGACTAAAAACTAAATCAATAAAACTCCAAAAATGAAATCAATGCACACAGACACGATTACCCCAAACACAGACGCGGCTCTCTGAGGTAGACGCGCTTTTGTGAAACACAGACGCAGTTCCAGAACTCAGATGCGGCTTCTGGACACAAACGCGCCTAAAAACACCACAGACGTGGTTTTCAGAATCTGCAAAAAATAAAATACTGTCGAGGATGTTGAAGCGATCCAAGATGTCGCAAATGCGGCAGAAAACCAAAAACACGATTTGAAAGTACGCAGACGCAAAAATACAAAAATGTCATCAAAAAGGTTAGATCTGCAACTTCAAAGTACAATATCTGCAACAAGGATGTTAAATGCAAAAGGGACAAGAGTCCCATTGGGCGTGCCAAAATGTTTACGGTGAAAATGGATACAACAATAACAATATTGAAAGACTAAATAGATTCAACCACAAAAACCCTAGCCTAACAACAACAAAGTTCCACCATAACATATGAAGATTACCTAAGACAATGCAAATCAAATGAAATCACAAAGATTATACCATCACATGTCCAATAGGCTTTGAATCTCCATTCTTCCTATCTCCATTGATCTTGCTTGATATATTTGCTCTTAGATTTTATATGTGCACAAGAGCTCAGCAAAGAATAGAATGTGGTTGCAAGTAGGATCTCATATGCCAAGTAGTAGTTAGGTTGATTCATTAGCTAGGTAGTTAGGGTTTGATAATGAAGGAAGCATCTCCTTATATAGAAGACACTATATGAAAATGGAGGGATAAGATTGAGAGGTGTAAAAGGAGGTCGGCTATGATTAGAGGGTAGGTAAAGAAAATAATAAAATAATGAAAGGGTAGGTAGTGTATGAATTAAGAGATGAATGACATGTGTCATGGGTAGAAAAGGTTAATGAATTAATTAAATAAATAAAGATTCATTTAATTAATAGAGGAAGTGGGATCAATTAAATAAATAAAATATTTATTTAATTAGACTAGAAAATTTTAGGTGTCTACACTATCAAGTAGTCATTCTTTGTCTATGATTTAATATTTTATATAAAGATCTATCAATCTGCTTGAAGGAGTCTAAAGTATTGATTTAGTGCATATCCTTCAATCATTTAACAGGATCACACTTTCTTAATGTAACCTGTCAAATACTCTGTGTGTAGTGCACATGCTTCTTCATTTTGAATGCATATTTACCAGAGCATTATAAATTGTAGCATCTAAGGTAAGAAGGATGTTAGGGACTTTTATGGAATTTGGTTTTAGATTTCATAATTAGATCGGCTTAAAAGTTTCTAAAGTTATTTTCAAATTGTTTTTTAGTATATCACTCCATTTCGGCATGACTATTTTTCCTTTACTAGATACGAGATGTTACACTGATGAGTTTATTTGCCTTATCCCCTAAATATTTCTTTTTCACTTTTGATTTCATTGAAATAATGTATTTCAACAACACCATTTTCTAGGATTGCAGATAATTCTTGTCTTCCCAATAAGGGGTTCTAGAATGACTCGATTTGTGGGGCTTGTGATAAATGTCATTTTGTTTGTTTAAACTATTAAAATTGATTTTTATGCCTCACCTTTTGGCCTTGTCAATATCTTCAAGCCAATGGAAATATTTTGTCACATTGAGTTAAATTGAGAGTTGAAGGGGTCCACCAAAAATTGTAAATCTTATGCAAGAATGAATACCACGATAGGGTATTTAAATTATTTCCTTGTCATAATTAAATTATAAATAGTTTAAATAATTTAAATAATTTCCTTGCATTTTAACATATGAACTTGCATGACAGCCACTATGATTATTATCTATCTCTTAGGAGATTCATAAATTTTATCTCTATTCTTTCAATTTGGTAGATGCCCCACTTTGCTTTATTATTTGAAGTTTCCATCCTAAAATCAAATTAGGGTAATTTTAACTTTCATCAGAGAGACAATGGATTTCGGTGAAACTTTTTAACAGTCTTTCCAAGCATCTTACTTCTATTGAAAAAGTAGATTCCATACTCCATATTCCATAAACCTTACTTCCCATTGGGTTGGCCTTATGTCATTGGTGGTATTTTATTATTTCCTTTCTAGATCTTGAATTTTTATTACATGAAGGTATGTGGAACCTGCCACTTTTTTTTATCTAAAAACAATATTTGCCTTCACATGTTTAGGTGCTTGTTAGTTCTCTTACAACATATATTAGTTCCTTTTCGAAACTATATGTAGGGCTCTACCCTTATGGGAGACACATTTACCCCACATATAGTGTGGAAACTTGGAATATAAAGCTCTATTCGAATTTAACATTTCCTCACAGTGTATGCAATTTTAGGGTTTTTTATTGATTTTTATTACTTAGGAAACCCTAATTTAGCATTTCAATAGTGTCTTTGTTTGGGGATAAATGCCCCTTGCGGGCATGGAAAGAATCTAGGTGATCTCTAGTGGAAGTAGATTGAGTGTCAATTCATCTTTCCTTTCAAACTATTATATCCTCTACTTTAAAATTCAAATGAGATTTCATGTGAAAAGTCAATTTTTTGCATTTGGCAAGCACCAAATTTGGTGTGCACCAAATATTTTGCATTATCCAATGTGAAGGTTTTGTGACTGTTTGGATTTTTCAATCTTGACAAATGTTAAATCCACCCCCAAAGGAGAATATATACATGAAATATAAAATTTAAGTATAGCTCTATAGGACTTATAATGTAGATTCTAGTTTTTAGAGGATCATATAAAATATCAGACTTAGTCAAGTTTCAATAATTGACATGTCAAATTTCAATAATCAACATGATCCCATTAGAATTCTTTAGCTATATATCTCACTCTCTTTATCTTCCCCAGACTTTAGACCTATCTCTCTCCCTCTCTTGTCTCTCTCGCTTCTTTATCCTTGACTCTCTCCCTCTCTCTTCTCTCTCACTCCCTTATTGTTTATCTCCCCTCCCACTCCTTTCTCTTGGTCACTACCTATCCCTTTTATCCTCTCTCCCCATATCTAGGGTCATCCCTCCATCACTATTCACCTCACTGTCTCTCCCTCCCTATATTATTACCCACCTTTCTCTCCCCCTCTATATTTTTCACTTATCTAATTGTCCACCCTCTAGTTCTCTCCCCCCCTCTCCACCTTTCTCTCCCTTCTCCTTACCTCTATCTATTTATGAACTCTCTCTCTCCAAACCTTTCTATCTCCTCATTCTCTAGGTCTCACAGTCCCTCCATGTCTACCTCTCTATCCATCTCCTCTTACTCATCTCTTTGTTCTTCTATCTCTTCTATTCTCCCTCCCTCCCCTCTCTAGGTCTCTACCTTCCTTTCTTCCTCTCTCCCTCTCTATCTCCCTCTCCCACTCTCTCATCTTCTCTCTTCCTCTCTTATTCTCTATCTTCATTGTCTAGGTCATTACCTCTCAATCCCACCCTATCTCACCTCTGTATGTTTCTCCCTCCCTTCCTCTCCACCTATCTACCTTTGCATATAGGTCACGTTACCCACCTCTCTTTATCCCCCTCTATCTATCTCACTCCTCTCTGGCCATCTAGGTCTCTCACCTATCTATATGCTCCTTCTATAGTTCTCTATGTCCCTCTCCACCTCTCTCTCCCTCCTCCTTAACCCTATCCCTTTATTAACTCCCTCCTTTTCTCTTCCTCCCCTAACCTCTTTATCTCCTCTTTCCATAGGTATCTCACTCTCTCCATGTCTACCTCTCCATCCATCCCCTCTTATCCTCTCTTTGTTATTCTATCTCTTCTATTCTCCCTCCCTCCCTTCTCTAGGTCTCTCCTTTCATTTCTTCATCTCTCCCTCTCTACCTCCCCATCCATACGTACCCCCATATATATCTCACTCCCCCACTTTTTAATTCTATCTTCCTCTTTTATTCTCTCTCTCTACATTCTAGGTCATCAACTCTCTCTCACCTCTCTAGGTTTACCACTTCCTTCTTCTCCACCTATCTACCTCTACATCATATCTCATTACTCACTTGTCTCTCCCCCCTTCTATCTATCTCATTCCTCTCTCTTGTCATCTAGGTCTCTCATCTCTCTTTCCCAATATAGTTCTCTCCCTCTCTCTTCCCCTATATCTCCCTCCCCATTTACCCCTATTTATTTTTGAACTCTCTCATCCAGTTCTCACTTTCCCCCCACCTCTGCATCATCTCCTTCCCTAGGTCTTGTAGTCCCTCCATGTCTACTTCTCACTCAATCCCCTCATACTCTTCTCTCTCTTTATTATTTCATCTCTCCTCTTATCCCTCCCTCCCATTTATAGGCATCTCTATTATTTTCTTCCTCTCTCCCTCTCTATCTCCCTCTCCCTCCTTATCCCATCTCTCTCTCCCTTCCCTACTAATTCTTATTCTCTCTTTATCATCTACATCATCAACTTTCCATCACACCCTCTCTAACCCTCTCTAGGTTTCTCCCTCATTCCCTCTCCACCTCTCTACATCTCCATCCATATCTCATTACTAGCCTCTCTCTACCCCCCCTCCACCTATCTCAACCCTCTCTCTCTCTCTCTCTCACCCTATCTAGGTCTCTCACAACTCTCTCCCCCTCTAGGTATCTTATATCTCTATATAACCCATCTGGGTATGTGCAGGAGCATGGTGGGCCATATAACCCTTTAGGAAACCATATGACCTCTTAGGACAACATATGGTGGTCTATGACCCCTTAGGATACCATATGATCTCTTAGAACACCATATGAGCCCTAACGACACCATATGGTGTGCTAAGGGGTCATTTGGTGTTGTATGGCCCCTATGGACATCATATGACATGTCATTAGGGGTCATATGGTGCCTAAGGGGTCACATGGTGTCGTTAGGGGTCATATGATGTCCTAAGGGGTCATATGGTGCCCAAATGGGTCATAGAATTCCATATGACCCCTTAAGACACCATATGATCCCTAACCACACCATATGACCCCTTAGGACATCATATGACCCCTAACAACACCATATTGTGCCTTGAGGGGTCATATGGTGTCACAAGTGGTCATGTCATGTACTAGGATGTTAAAAGGGGTCATATGGTGTCCTAGGGGGTCACAGAACACCATATGACTCCTCAGGACAAAATATGACCTCTTAAGAAACCATATCATGTCGTTAGGGGTCATATGGTGTCCTAAGCAGTCATATGGTATTCTATGACCCATTAGGATGCCATATGATCCCTTAGGACACCATATGACACTATATGGTGTCGTTAGGGGTCATATGGTGTCCTAAGGGTCATATGGTGTCATAAAGGATTATATGGTGTTCTATGACCCCTTAGGACACCATATGACCCCTAAGACCACCATATGGTGTCTTGAGGGGTATATGGTGTCATTAGGAGTCATATGGTGTCATTAGGGGTCATATTATGTCCTAAGGGGTCATATGATGTTCTATGACCCCTTAGGACACCATATGACCACTAAAAACACCATATGGTGTCCTAAGGGGTCATATTGTGTCCTTAGGGGTCATACGGTGTTCTATGACCCCTTGAGACACCATATGAACCCTTAGGATATGTCATATGGTGTCCTAAGGGGTCATATTGTGTCCCAAGGGGTCATATGGTATTCTATGACCCCTTAGGACACCATATAACCCCTAACATCACCATATGGTGTCCTAAGGGGTCATATGATTTCCTAAGGGGTCATATGGTGTTAGAAGGGGTCATATGGTATTCTATGACCCCTTAGGACACCATATGACCCCATACACCATATAATTCCTAACGCCACCATATAGTGTCCAAAGAGGTCATATGGTGTTCTATGACCCCTTGGGAGACCATATGACCCCTAATGACAAGATATGATGTTCTATGACCCCTTGGGATGCCATATGAGCCCTCAGGACACCATATGACCCCATACGACACCATATGACCCCTAACAACACCATATTGTGTCCTAAGGGGTCATATGGTGTCCTAAGGGGTCATAGAACACAATATGACTCCTTACGACACTATATGACCCCTAATGATGTCTTCCTCCATCCAATACATATGTAGAATGTTGCATGGTTCTCGACAGACATAAAGATATAAAATAAAAATCCTTTCCCATCATTCTACCAAGTTAGAGGACTTGGTGAATGTAAATGCATAGGATATTATATTTCTTCAACCATTGGTTACCCTAGGCCGAGGATTTGTAGATTTATAAAAAATTGAATAACTTTATTGAAACTCAATGAAATCAATTGAAACAAAAGAAAAAAATTAGGGGATTCAAACCTCCATCAACCCCACTGAGTGAAAAATTAATAAGTCAAGTCTTTCACCATGAATAAAGTCTAGAATGACTGTTACACTGAATAAAACAAGGAAATAAGAAAAGAACTCACTTTTATTGTTATGAAACCATTTTACATCAACCAACTCTCCTCATTCTTAGAAATTACAAACATATAAAAACCCTTTCCCTTCATGGGAACTGATAATAACTACTTAACTACCTTAGAACCAACTTTTGGTTGTTTACATCCTTAATTTGTTGTCAACTTGACAACTTTTTTGATCTTTCTTGCATCATGACCTTTATTAATCATCCCATTACATCAATATGGTCATATGAGACCTTATTAAACTCAAAAAGATTATTAAACTCCTATTCTACCCATTAAACCCTTACAATTAGCCCTTAGAGGCCACACTAGCCATATTGGCAACATTGACACAAGTTGACACATTTGGCTTCAAATTACATTCAAATGGCTCTAATGGCCATAGTTACATCATGAAATGACCTTATAGGTCTTATTAAACTTCATATTCTCTTGGATCACCATGTGATCCTCATTGTGTTCCTTTGACTCCCAGGTGCTCCTGCACCAGATATGTACCATGGTAATTACTTTCTCCCTTTGTTTTTACTGAACAAGAACTTGAATTTTCACATATTATTATACCCTTGAGTTTCCTCTACTTGATGATCCCTACATGATCTACCACTATTATCATTTCATTCATTAGAGAAATAGATTCTTCTGATTCCTCTACTTGATGATCCCTACATGATCTACCACTATTATCATTGCATTCGTCAGAGAAATAGGAGGATTCTTCAAATAATGTATATTCAATTGTATCTTCAAAATCACCATCTCTATATCATTTCATCACACAATGGGTTAGGAAAGAATTAAAAAATCACTTTCAGGTGCATATGCATATTTTATTTGGTGTTCATGATACACCTCCTTGTCATATGATTTTCTTCCTGAAACTTATTCACTTCTTGTGCTTTCATTTCATTCTTATTTTGCATGTCCTCAACTAGCAATAATCATGAAGTTTGATCAATGTTTTTTATTTTTTGACAAATATTCAGCTATATGAACATTCTATGACATGACCTTATTTGGATATCCTATGAATTCTATCTGTTGATATCTATCCATGTTCATGGATTCCCTGATAAGTATGCCAGGTCCCTGAAACTTAGCATTTTTAAATCTTTGCATATTTTTGTTATGCCTCTTTTGAATGCAATCTTTCTCCATGTTATTGTAGGGAACATTCTATGACATGACCTTATTTGGATATCCTATGAATTCCATCTGTTGATATCTATCCATGTTCATTGATCCCCTGATAAGTATGCCAGGTCCCTGAGACTTAGCATTTTTAAATCCTTGCATATTTGGGTTATGCCTCTTTTGATTGCAATATTTCTTTGTGTTATTGTAGGGATGGTATCTCAAATATTGATGTTTCATTAGGGCAGAGGATGTATTATTTTTGGGAGGATGTGAATTTGTATTTTGAAAAATAGGTGTATGATTTATACTAATCAAGAGAATTTGGGATGATAAATATACATCATGGGTATGCTTTGTTGTATTTTAGGAGACATTTGGTGATGGCAATAGTATTACATGTATTGTAATTTTAGGCTAACAAATTCTTGGGTTAGCATATCCCTTTTCTATAGCAACCTGAACCTATTCCTTTTCTCTTCTAACACCATGATCTCATACTGCAATCTTTCCTCTGTATGAAATATATCACATGAAATCTCCTTTGGATTATGGAAAAAATTAAGAAATCACTTTTCAAGCTATTTCCATCATGAAATAATTTATGAAGGTAACACAATGAAATATTGATATGCATCACCCATCAAAGATCTTGCAAATAATTTCATAATCGCATCTTCTACATAGATTTGATGATTTATAATAAACTCATAAAATGTTCAGAAATGTGTAACTATGGACTCACCTTCCCTTTGTTGGAATTTTGGCACATGCCTTTTAATCTCAAGAGGAAAATCATTCTGGCCACTAGAGATATTACTGAAATCTAATGACTTATATGTTGAAGAAGACATACTTTCTTGTGTATGCATGGTTGTCATTGTTGTATATATTGCATTCCTGAATTTAAAATCTCATGAGGATATGTGTACTAATACATTGAGATTATTCCAACTACTTCTTTTATTAATTAGGTTCCTTTTACAGAGTTTCCACCTATTTCAAAGAGGATTAAAATTTTTCTTCTTCTTATAATTTCTTTCCCAAAGCAGGGTCCTTTCTTCAATTTGTAATAATTCTTTAGACATAGATTTCAAATTCTTCTAATAATTTGACTCGTTTCCCAAATGGAATTATCAAATGGCTCCCCAACAGAGTCGCCAATTTGTTGGAGCTCAAAATTACAAGTTGCTAAACCCTAAAGGTATGCCAATCCTTATACTCAGGTTCAACATTCAAGTCTGGCCAACTGGCAAAATAAATCAATGTGATTGTGATTCCCTAGGTACTCTTTGGGCTCTACTAAACCTAGGTGGTTATACCTTATTACCAAGTATCTTTATCCTTTGATACTTAAGCAGAGTATGATTACAAAACTGTCTTGCGGTCAATTTCAAATTGGCATAAAAGTTTGATATGACCTGATACCTTTACTTTTGATTCTGTATCTCCTAATTCACACTCTCCTATTTCTATCTTATTCTCTTAATTCTCTTCTATTCCTTACTTATATCTCCTACTCACATAGAAATGAGATTGAAAATTATATGTAATGATTTGACTGATCTTCAAGTGAAATTTATATGTAATATATCATCGCCTTCTTTTCTTTTGGGCTAAAGGGTCACCCTCTTCCAAAGCCTCGTGTATAACTTTGTGAGATAATTTTTAAATTCACCCCTTAGATGAATCTGTCAAATAATCTAACCATCAATACTATTTAATTAATGTTGGACACAATAATTACTCCAATTGAATTTAACTTTCCATGAAAGACCAATTAGATAAGAAACATAAGGACAAGGAACTTGCAAATGATTCTTGTTTATCAAATTGCTATGACAATAAATAACTCTTTCATAAGAAGCTTTAAGATAATATTCATTTGCTTAGAATGAAAATCACAAAGAACTAATCTTGAACAAAGATTTTCTACAACACATTGAAAGGAAAACACTGATTGTATTACTTAAAAAAATATTACATTTTTTTATATCCTCCCTTTCATTTGGTCCCGATTTCCCTTTTATAAGAACGAGGGAGCACTTCAGACTGTTATAATGCTTGGTTATAAAATTATATATCTATTTCTATTGGCAATTGACACTCATTTGATTCATATGTTGTCATTGATGGCAATAAGATTCTGTAGAAGGAATATATGTATAGATACCGATAGATACCAACATTGGAGTAATCAGGGTCATAATTGGCACCGACACCAACATCGACATACACCACTTTAGTGAAGCCGACATCAGTTTGGGATCTGGGAAAAAGTTTTATTTGTAAAATCATTTTGTAATTATTGTACAGATTTGACATTGAATATCTTTTGTAATAGGTTGTAAGCCAACATAAGGCATATTATTTATAAAGGGTATATAAGTCAGTTTATTAGGTCATTTTGATACATAAGAATGTGGAGAAGAAAAATGACATGAAGGATATGTATGTAGATCATTTGTATGCAAAATTAATATCATGCAATGATCAAGAGATGGTTTGTAAAGCATTCTTAGAGAAAAGGAGATACCGGTAAAAGGGTTTAGGGTTTATGAACCGGTATAGAATAGAACTATAACCATAACTCTTTTCGGCATTGTAGATGCATTTTGTGAGTTCACAATTATTGTTTTATCTCAGCAGAAGCTTGTAGTCAGTGAGACTTTTGTGTTGAGCAGTGTGCCTTCCTGCATGTGCAGGCCCCCATGCTATGTAATATCTTTCATATGGCCAATGAATTGATATTGTGGGTCACAAATCCCACCGTGATTTTTCCTGTTTGAGGTTTTCCACGTATAAAATATAGTGTGTTATGGTGTTCATTCATGTGGCTAGTTTATTTACTTCATGTTATATGTTTCTTCATTTACCTATTTATATGTGTATGTTGTAATAAGGTAAAATCTTATAACACTGACAGAACACTGATTCAGCCCACCTCTCAGTGTTCTTGGATTCCTTCTATTCCAACAATTGGTATCAACGCCTGGTACCTCAGAGGAAGTTTAATAGCTTGAGGAATATCCTAAATCTAGAATCATTGAATATGGATATGGAGAAGCAACTTGAGATGGCACTTGAGGATTATGATGTTGAAAGGTTGAATAACTTAAAGCTGCAAAATCAATTGAATTCTGCTAACAAATTCATTCTTGTTCTGCAAGAAAGGTTATCATCTGCTCAAGCTAGGAGGAAGGAACTTTTGAAAAACCAGGATGATGAAGAGAAAAATGCACTTAAGGAACAATGTCAGAAGATGAGTCAAGAAAACATGCTCATGAAGATTGAAATGCAAGACTTGACTGTGAGGATGTCAAACAAAATTAAGGATAGAAAGAAGGAAGAAAATCTTGTTGTATCTCTGAAGAACAAATTTGAAGAATGTGGCAGATTGGCTCATGAGAATGATATGTTGAGAACTGATTTGGTACGATTCTAGAATAATGACAAGAGCTTGAAAGACAAATAATGGTTCTAAGAAATGATCTGACTACTGTAAGTGAGTATAAAGAAAAATTCAGGATTAGTGTTGCATAGTTGGATGATTTATTGAAAAGATAAAGGCAGAATGAAGATTCTAGAGTACTTGGATTTGAACAAGGTGAAAGCTCTGGTACTGCAAATGAAGATCAGACAATCGATATGCAGAGGACATCGGTAAGGCAATCTAATGCTTACAAATTCAATGGTAGATGCTTTTTTTGTAATAAATTTGGCCATATGGCTAAACAATGTAGAAATAGAGCAAATCAAAACTACAATTCAGTTCTCAGTCAATGAACAAATTGCAAGAAATATGGTCATAAGTCAAAAGATTGCAGAATGAATGTTAAGTGTCATGCATGTGGAAAGTTTGGACAGTTAGCTTATCAATGCAGATCAAGGAATGACACCAGATATGGCAAAGTAATTCAAAATAACAATGTTACATGTTATGCATACAACAAAATAGGTCATATTGCTAAGTACTGCAGAAGCAAGACTAAATCAGTTAGTAATGATAGAGAAAATGAGAAAGCAAAGTAGAAGGTAGATGAATTACAACAAGATCGCACCAAGAGATGGGTTAGAAAGTTTAAAGAACCAAGTGGAGATGCAACTACTCTGGTAACTGCACCAGAAACTCCACTGGTAGAACAGAACATTCCTGCACCGATAGGAAATTCAACTAGTAACTAAGGCAGATGCCTTAGGGGTTGGCAACTTAATTATAAATCTTGCATATTCCACGAAAGAGATTTGGAGAGTTGTATTAATCACCGATGGAGGTTTATCTGGCATAAAAATGTGAAACCAACATCCGGTAGGACACACCGGTAAGCATTTATGATAATGAAGAATTAGGGTTTACTCATCAATAAAAGGGAAAATAGACTCATTTTCACTCACCCAGCACTCGAGCAAACCAGAGCGAAGAAAATGCAAATCATAGGTGATCAAAAGTGAGAAAAGGCATTCTAAAGAGATTTCTAGTAATTTTCTGAGAAGTAATCAAGATCTTTCAACTGACAATTTCTATCCAGGTATTTCTTCAAAATGGCATCCAGATCATCCTCTACTCCAACTTTCTTTGCGAATCCCACTATTGTTGAGGTTAAGGATAGGCTTAGACCTATTTTCAAAGAAGTTCCTCAAATAGCAATGAAGCAAGACTCTATTTGCACATTTTCAAGGGTTCCCGATGACGTAGTATACATGTGGAAGATGTCAGGGCTTATATTCACTACACTTTGGAGGAATTAGGCACTAAGGAAATTGAGGGAATATATCAATTTGTGATACTGGGCAGCTCTAGAACAATCAAGCCTGAATACCAAATCATTGAAGACCTAGGGTTAACCAGAATCCTGTATATACCAAAATTTGAGGATGAAATGATTAGATATGTTTTGATCAAGGTCCATAATGAATTCATCTAGCTGGACTGACCTTATATGATCACCAAAAAATAAATTTCAGGTAGTCACCGACTTAGCCAAAGTTGGGTAGGAACTCGACAAGAAAATCTCCAACATTCAGGTGGAAAAGCTCACCAGTGCAACCCATGATGGAAGGTCAACGAGGATTAGCACCATTAAAGACTCGGATGTAAAATTTTCTAGCATGATCATCAGTTACAAGGTAACCCAATCAAATCGATTAAACTCTATTACCAGTTCCTATATACATGCTACATATCAAATGATAAAGAATGATGGAAAATATGATTTGTGTGAATGGTTAAGAAGTGAATTGATGATAAATCTAGGAAAAATCAAAGGTGTTAAGAAAGGGACATTCTGGTATGGTAACCTTATTGTTTGTTTGATAATATATTTCATGAATGAGCTACCGGAATTGGGAAAGAAATGTTAGGCTCATGACATTCTGGTAGGCAAGCAGATTAGAGATGCAATCACCGATCTTGGCAACAACAAGGATGAGAAGTTATGGGGCTTCTTTAAATCTTTCCAAAAAAACATGAGATTGAGGGAGAGAATCTCCAAACACATTGTGGAGAAATACTCCACTGAAATCTACTTCATGGTAAAAACAAATGAGACTCTCATGAAAGCAGTGGAACCTAGAACAATATGGGTCACTGAATTGGGTTATGAAGTTGATGATAGCATTCTGGAACTATATGCAAAAATGCTACTTGATGCTCCTTTGGATGATAAGACTGAACACTTTGGTACTGCAAAGGCGAAGGCTCTTGAAGTCAAAATTGGTTTCAATAAGAAGAGGAGGGAAAAGAAAATATACAAAATCTCTGCCTTCATTCAGAATGTAATTCACAAGATAGATACAGAACTAGGTTCTAGATCTAAAATGGTAGATCAACTGGCAATGGCAGTTGTAGCAACTGAAGTGATAGGTGCTCCAAAGGTAAAGAAGCTAGAAACCTTCATATCTTCTATCACCTCTGACTTTGATATAGTGGATAATCAACCTCTTGCATTTAGAAGGGTACATAGGAAGAAAGTTGACAAGCGTCTGGTAGAAGAGAAGAAGATGGAACCAAGGAGGAAGCTAGTAAGAAAGATGACAACAACATTCACATCTCCAGCAAGGAAACCTACCCAAACAGGAAGCCAGCTCCATCCGCCCCTACAACCCCCGACAAGAAGAAGAAAAAGAGTGAGATAGATGAAGAAATTGAATCCGATAATGTTACCATCATCCCCCCAATGACTTGTGCAGAATTAATAGATGGGGTAACTAAAGATGGAATTTTGAAGAATGTGTCAAATTTTTATGAGCATTTAGAAGACAATGAACAAAATAAAATAGAAGAAACAATTTTGTTATATTTAGACATATATAAGAGGGATTTGATAGAGATTATGAGGGAAAATCCTTTATCTTTGTATAATAAGTTGGATGCAAGAAGATTAGATGCAGTCAAGAGGGATAGAGAGATTAAAGAAGTTGAACTTTTAAGCATTTGTGGTTCTATAACTAATGAGGAAATGAAAAGATGTTTATAAGTTGCAAATAGAACAATCTTTAGCAGAAAACCTCATCAAATAACCTTAATGATGGGTAGAGTCAATGAAATAATAAATGAGACCAGAGAAGGATGGGCTAAATTATTCCAAAAGAATCCTGATTTCCTTACTTCCCAAGAAGAATTTGCTAAGGAAACAACTCCCACCATTCCGAACAGATCCAAAGGAAAATAAATTTTGGGGAGTTCAGATCAAATTTTGAATGAACCGGTAAATAATTATCAATCAAATATGAGTGTACAGACTCCACTAGCAGATAAACCTAAAATTAATGAGAGTATATAGGCTAAACCGACTGAGAAAACATATGTACAGTCTAAGCAAGGTAATGTAAAGGATACTAATACTATTAATATTCTAGATTTCATTATAGATAATATTGTGGATAATAATCCATCGACAGTGACAGATACTGCACCAAGTGGAAAAGCCACCGGTGCAAAAGAGGATGAGAAAAGGGGTACACCGAGAAAGGATAAGGAAAAGAAAGAAAAAGAAAAGAAGACTAATAAGAGTAAATCTGCACAAACATCCAGTACCAAACCGACAGATGATTCCTCATCAAAAATTTTGGCAATTGACACTTCTCATGTTGAGATGAAATCCATCACAAAGATGAGTCCCACAAAGATAATGATGATGGATTCTCAAAAACCTCAACCTGTCTCTCAAATGCTCAAATAATTCCTCAAACCAATTTGACTTCATTTGCTTCCACCTACTCCTTCAAAACATTTTACTTGATCAAAATACCAGATTATTTGATATGTCAATAGCAGTAGAGTTATTACTATGAATAACTACCAGTACATTACAATCCAACTTTATATCCTTCAACATATGCTTCATCCATAGAACTTATGTAGAGTTAGTAGTAGTAACAACATACTCAACTTCAACAATAGATAAGGAAGTATATGACTGATTTTTGTTGATTCATGAAATAAGATTCTTTCCAAGAAAGTAAGTTTCATCAAATGAGGCTATCTAATTACCTATAATTCTATCCCAATCTGCATATGAACATGCTCAAAGTGTAAAGTCGTCATAAAACAAAAACTATACCAGAAAATTTGAAAATCCTAGCTACCAGAGCAAGGATTCAACATAATCAATTCATTCCTTCTAAAAATATCTATTGCAAACCAATCAAGCCAATTTCCAATAACATCCAAGTCCATGTGTTGTCCCTTTCTAACTGATCCAATTCCTCTTTCATAGATTTCATCCAACATTCATCCTTATAATCTTCAATAACTGGTGCCGATATAATTAAAGAAATTAAGCATACCTCATCAGCTACCAACCTTCTTCTTGTCCAATCATCTAATCTTTTGAATGACTTAGCCTTACATACCTAGGAGTCTTCTGAATTTCTCTTCCTCTTCCCTGATCTTTAGTTATTGTTGAATTTTTTTATACTTCCGGGGTAACTAGTTGAGCATTTTGTTTTGATAAAGGTGAACATTAACTGAACATTACCAATTCAGTTAAGACCATTTCCATTGTTAGTTCTTGCTCATAAATTCTAATTTGACTTCTATACCGCTCATCCACCTTGACATTTGAGCTCTCCACAATTCTCTACAATCTTTTCTTATAACATTAGTAAACCAAACTAGATCCAAGATCCAACAAATATTTGTCGGTTAACCTTCAAACTAACTTCCAAAGATATGAAATAGGCTTTCAGACCACTACCAGGGGCAATGCAAGATTTGTCATCAATTTTCCTCCCCCTAAGGCGAATTCCTTAGTTACCAGATGATTTTCCTGTCGTAGTAGGAACATTCTGCTCTGCCGGTTGAGTAACCAGGGTATATCCTTTGATCAAATGAATATTTGGGGCAATTGATTCTACTGGTTGAGCCTCAGACTTCATAACCCACTTCTTCTCATGCTCCTTCCAAATGTCATCAACCTTTTTCTTTTCCTTCTCATTATATTTATCACTTCCTAACGGTAGGTTCTTGCTTCTACAAAATTTAGCAATATGTCCTACTTTGTTGCATGCATAACAAGTGACATTGTTCTTCTAAATCTCCTTACTATAACCTTGACCATTTCTTCACTTGAATTGATTAGCCATATGTCCAAACTTTCTACATGTATGACATTTCACATTCATTCTACAATCTTTTATCCTATGACCGTATTCTAATTTGCTCTATTTCTACAATGTCTTGCCATATGACCAAATATATTACAAACAAAGCAACTACCATTAAATTCATGTGCATTGGGTTGCCTTACCAGTGACCTTTGATTTTGGTTGACCTTCTTATCTTCATTTAAAGTATCAGAGCTTTCTCCATGCTCAAATCAAAGACCTCTAGTGTCTCCAATGTCCCTTTGATCCTTTGATAATTCATCAAGATTAGTAGAACTAACCTTGAACTTATCTTTGTATTCATTTGTGATAGTCAGATCATCTCTTAGGATTGTTACCATTCTTTCCAATTCTTGCTCACTGTTTTGTGATTGCACCAATTCAGTTCTCAACACATCATTCTCATGCGCCAACCTAATGCATTTCTCATATCTATCTTTTAGAGATATAGCAATATTTTCTTCATTCTTCTTCCAATCTTCAATCTCTTTAGATATCCTCATAGTTAGGTCTTGCATTTCATTCTTCATGACAATATTCTCCTGACTCAGCTTTTGACATTGTTCCTTAAGTGCATCCTTCTCTTCATCATCCTAATTTTGTAAAATTTCCTTCCTTCTAGCTTGGGCAGATGACAACCTATCGTGCAGAGTAAAAATGAATTCCTTCTAAGATCTCAGCTCATCTTGCAACTTCATGTTCCTCAATCTTTCAGCATCATAATCTTCAAGTGCTATTCGAAGTTCCTTCCGTAGACTTATCTTCATAGACTCTAGATACAAGATCTTCCTCAAGTTGTTAGACTTACTCTAAGGCACCAGGCTTTGATACCAATTGTTGGGATCCAAGAACATTGAGAGGGGGGGGGGGGGGTGAATCAGTGTTCTACCAGAATGGAGAAATTTAACCTTATTAATAGAAAAACTTAGCAATCGATAAACATAAAAGCATATAAATATAAGAAACAATGCAACCACAAAGATGAACACCATAACACCATAGATTTATATGTGGAAAACCTCAAAGAGGAAAAAAAATGGTGGGATTGGAGACCCATAATATATATCCACTGATTAGATGAATAAATATTACAATAAGGGGCCTCCACATGTAGGAAGGCCAACAACCTAGAGCACACTACTCATTGCAAAAGGAGTCTCACTAACTACAGAAAACATCAGACAATAATTCGAAATGAAGATTGAACAACAAGTATAGCATCTCCCATGCCTGAGTACAGTTCTAATTAATCTCAATACCGGAGGCCTTAAACCTCTTCCACAAACCCAATATGATCACCTATAATCGACTAAATACTCTGCATATGATTACAACATTGTTCGCATATAGATAATCTTGCTGGTGCCCAAAACCATAGATTGGAAAACCAAAGACTTTCCTAATCCTCAATTGATCTAATCAGCCTTGGCCAATGAATAGGGATGGTTGAAGACCAAATCCCTCTACACTTTAGGCTCCACTAAACCCAGGTGGGTGTACCTTATACTCTCAAGCATAAAAGAGGTTTGTTTTGAGTGAATTTAAACTTTAGCAATTGCAGGGATCACAAAAGGTTTTCCTGCAACTATGCTAACAAAAGTTCTTTTTATTGAATGCCTTTAAAACCAATGAAAATAAGTGTGAGTATAGTTGTATTATGTGAAAGATTAGTGTTAGGAATTTAAGTAATTATGAAAAGAGGAGTACTTATAGGAATTAGAATATTTGTTTCTTTGATAAGGACCTAATGCATACAAACTTATTCAGCAAAGATTAATAACAAACCAATGCATTTATTTGACAGTTAATGAATAACTTTGTGGACAAGAATCGCTATCAACTCAAGAGACAATTATAAGACCATAATTGTAAAGGTTTCATTATGTGTTGCATGAACAATATGTTGGCATTATGTGAACCGGTATGAGGACATAATGATATTGTATGTTGTCATTGATGTCAATATGTGATATGTGAGAAGAGAGAACTGGCATATGTGATATGTGAGAAGAGAGAACCAACATATGTGTGAACCGGTATATATGCCAAAGTGAAGCAGTATATTTTTTTAAGGTGAACCAACATGTCAAGGTGAACCGGCATGTAGTTATGGGAACCGGCACATGGAAGCATTGTATGACTACCGTTTGGTAGGTAGTTTCCACTTCAGGATCTCCGGTTGGAGTACCTCAAGCCTGTGTGACTCAATCAATGATCTTTGTGTGATGAGTTAGCAGTATAACATAGAATAGATCATGTTTCCATGTAAGCCTTGTGCGCATGAAGGATCTTGCATGAAGAAGACTATCCCTATCCACCTTGGGAATGTGCGAAGTTTGTCAAACGGTGATGATGCGTGATGGGTTATCAGCCACCATGAAATCGGTGGATAATGGATGATGGAGAATGTCTTGAGATTGATTCAAGATTGTTGCATTTAATGTAGTATGATTCAATGGTCAAGATTGAACCGTTTGAATTGCTTAACCTAACAGGTTTAGGGTTTAGGGTTTTTGCTACCGACCTGTTTGTTTCCTATAAGGTCGATGTTGTGTTTCTTTCTAAAGTTGTTGGCAAAATTTGTATGTGTGTATCCAAGGGAAGTGATACGTGATTCTTGCTAGACCAAAGGAAAGAAGAGATACTTGCAAAGTGAATATGCAGAAGGTGAAGAGGAGCCAAAATGGATCTGCATTAGCATTGAGTGCTATTACCAGATCATTGTAATTCCTATTGATCTTTAACCACCTCAACAGTTGTGAAATCCCTTAAGAGGGTAGCCTTAACTGACTTGATACAAATCCTTTAACAGGGTAACTCAAAGTTATTGAGTTCTAGGAAGCTATAGAGCTCTGGAGATCCTTTAGCTATTGAGTTCTTGAAATCCTCTAACAAGGTAACCCTAACTGGGTTTAACCCTTAACCGGGTATTATAACCATCCCTTAACCTGGTGATCCCTAACAGGATCGGTTCCTAGCGGAACCAATTGTAATATCTTTAACCGGACAAGGCTCCTAACATAGCAAACTTCTAAAGAGTTCAAAAAGCAGCTTGTGGGTATTCATCCCCACTGTGGTTTTTCCCAGTTGGGTTTCCACATGAAAAATATGCGTGTCATGTGTGATGCTTTTATCTTGTGATGCTTTGTTATTACCTGTTAAGCATATGATGGTTTTGTGTTTTATGCCTATCTATAAAACATATTGAACTAACTATTGTGAAGATCTGATGATAGTTTACCTATTCATGCATGAGAGTGTAATGGTACTATAGTATTGAGCTAAGAGGAAAGCTAAGTGAGTAACAGATTTATGATTGTTTTAGTTGTTCTGGGTCTTACCGGTTGCACTCTATTTCGACCAGTGTCACTGCTTGCCAGTCATTTGGAGTATTTGCTGTCAAACCGATTTTGGACTGTATTTTGTCTGTACTGATTCACCCCCCCCCTCTCAGTATTGATTTGGTACTATTCATTCATCATTGAGTTATCACAATAAAAACCCAATTTTACATTCAATACAACATCATGTGATGGCACATCACAACAAATCCAAAAGATTTATCAAGAGGACATATGATTTTATCAAACATGAAATTACAGACAATGGTCTGAAGATAAAAACATGAAATCTTGTATATTAACTTCTGAAATAAGAATGTACACAAAAACTACACTTACAAATACTCCAATACATTCAGTTTGTATAGTATAAACTTCTTATTCCTACTAGATCTTTCTAGAACATAACACTTGCAGCCCAGCTAGCTACAGAAAATGTCTATTGCCCCCATGATACAAAAATTACTCATTACATATCTGTGAACCAAAATATTCAAATGAAAGGACACACCCTTTCATCTTGCTAAACTAATATTAATTAAAACCTAACACCTAACTACCTAACTGCTAGATACAAAATATAATTACAAAATAAAAATCAGTTTTGGTCATCCAATAGTGTCACACTTTTGTATGTGTTCTAAATACTTGTTGTCCTTGTGAGTGCTAGTGTTGAACACAATATCTCTGAAAACAATCTCCATGGTAACCATTTTCTCCATCTGCTCACGTGTATCCTTCATATCCAAAATATCTACCCAGGCAACATCAAGGGATGTGTTAAGTACATTCTGGCATTCTGCAATCCAATTCCCTTTGTCCTTTAACTGCTCTACATCATCCATAATATCTGGTACACCATACCTAACAGTATCTTTGCAATCAGTAAATTCCTGCTTAATGTCCACACCACATGCCTTATGCTTGTTCAACCTTCTCTAGATCTTCTCAACCATTTTCTCATCGACACTCTTATCTTTCAGCAATGCCTTCAACCTGTTCAAAGTTCTTTTATGAGAAGCCATATTATCCAGGGTGTTCTGACAATTTGTCTAGAATTCTCTGAGAACTTACAATAAATGTTCAAACCTATTAGTTAATAAAACACAAGCAGCATCTACCCTAGCAGTCCCGATTTGCCTCTTTAACTTAATGTTTTCCTTCATCTGGTCTTTATATTTCTTCTTCCATTGAACACCAGTATTAGCTATTTGTGGTACTTCATGACCATGACTTCTCAACAGGTCTTCATATAAATTCTTATATTTTTGACCCTCTTTTACCACCCACTGCATTTGGGCCTTATTCAATTTTGCAATGTCAATCCCCAAATCTGCTGTGACAATTGGATTAACCTCTCCCACTTTCAACTTCATCATGTGCCCAAATGCCTTATCTACATCTATGATCTTGGGTCTCTTATTTGGAGGGTATAGGGCCTAAAGCAACATTTCCTCTTCATTTGGATCATACCTTGATCCAATAAAAATGTCATCAACACCCTGTATGTCTAATTTTACATCTTTTATGTCAAAATGCAACAAGCTGTCAAAAAATAAAAGAGGCACTTAAGTCCCATCCTGGGAACAAAATGATGCTTGCCTCATTGAGAAGCTGTCTCCCTCTCTGTGGTGTCATTGTGGCCACTTTTGCATCAATGTCTTCTTTTAATTTTTTAAGCATCTCTGCTTCATTTTCTGGGGTAACATTTGGGATGTTCTCCCTCAATTTTTCCCCTTTGTAATGGTACAAAAATGACTTGAACTGTTTAGACTATACAAAAACCTCATCTGCAAAAAAATTTGCATGCTCTTCCATTATTACATATGCATTGGCATTTATTCTCACCATGGATTGCTCTTGGCTCTCTGCCACTTCTTCTAATTTAGGTGCACAGAGGGTTGATACAGTTATATTCTCATCAGACCCACTCTCAAAATCTCCCTCTTGTCTTAGTTCTTGAAACCTCTATTTTTGCTCTTCTAATTTTTGGTTTAATTCCTCTAAAAGTGCAACAACTTCATCTCATTCCTTGTTTCTAAATAAATCTTCAGCCTCCATGGGTATATGCAAATAATCTCCCAAATTCTAGTTCTTCCTACAGTGGTGGATATACCCCTCTGGATCATAGTTTTTTTGAGCCTGGTGTCCAATAAAATTGTACTCCTCTAACATCTTATTTTCTATCATCTCATAAGCCTTGGTAGATACAAAGGTGAAGTCTCCAAAATGCAAAGTGCCAGGCATAAATACCTATTTGTGTGCACCAATGAAATGTTTTGGATTTGACATACTAAGTTGACTAACAATCTCTAAATAGGCAATCCTGTCAGGAACTAATGTAGGCAACATATATGAAACATCCTCAAAACCATAAACCTTGAAAAAGGTGAAATTTTGACATACAAACCAGTCACCCCAATTGTGGCTGACACTGGTGTCTCCAAAAGCATGGGGTCTCAAGAATCTCTTAATCTTCGGTGAGATAGATCCATCATATTCCACTTCAAACAATCTGTACAAAGGCTTAACAAAATATTTTTCGAACAACACATAGTGTGATTTGTCAAATCTTGAGTCCCAAAGAAATACCCATAATTGAATTGGTTGGTCTTGTCCATCTTTGTTCCTGGAAGTCACCCTTAATTCCTTTGGCCACAAACCTTGAATATGCCCATGAAACAAAACCAGATGCATTAGCAATGAGTAAAATTTAAAAGTAGGGTTAGGCTCCATTTGCAAACTCAAGAACCCTTCATGAAAATTCTTTTCCAAGTAAGTTGCATAATCAAATGGCCTTGGCTCATGCATTTGAATATCTACAACCAACACCAATGGGCCTATCCTTGTGACATTAGGTACTTCTTCCCTGCAGACCTGGCTACATACCCAGTATGTGTACTACAAGTATTGTCTGAACAAAGTAATTTTGAAAGGAGGACCATCCTTCTCTGTGAGTCATCCTTTCTACTTCTTATTAATTGATAACTTCCATACTATGTGAGCAGTGTCCATTTGGGTATACTCTTCTTCCAAGTCTATAAAGGATAGGGACATGTAAGGCTCATAAAGCATACAAAAAACCTCCTGAATAGACAAGACAAATATCTAGATAAATGGATCCCCATTGGGCAATTGAATGCACCTTTTTTATTTGTTTTACTTTCTAGTAAGTAATTCCAATAATTTGAGATTCAAAAAAACATTTGGGACCACCAGTCTACCCAAATTTGTCGTCCAAGGGTTCGACAATGGCATCTCCTTGTTCCGCCTCAGGTAATGATATAGAAACAATTTGTGGCCTCTTATGGCTGTCCAAATATCTCCAACCTCTTTGTAATTGTCTTCCAGTTGATTCTTGGGTGGCAAATAGGCTTTAGACCTCCTTGACTTAGCACTAGATGACTCCATTTGGTCAATCATGTCCTGATTCAGTTTTTGCTTTTGCACACCCTCTACAGACTTTGTCTTTTTTGATTTAGTAGACTGTGTGTCTAAAATCTCTATGACCTTTCTTTTCCCTTGTGAACCAGAGGCCTCCATGATTAAATGCTTGAAATCTCAAATTACTCACGCTTCTTGTTTGCAACTTCAATGTTGATGGCTGAAAACACTGTGAATAATTCTGGCATGAAAACTCTCTCTTTATGCTGGATATACAACAGCTAGAGTCTGTAACAGTTATAAAATCATCAGATTTGCTACATGTGGATCTAATCCACCCAATTAGGAGCATTAAATAATGGCCGTTGCATCAGATATTTCAACGACTAATCGACATAACCCTACCTGATAATTCAATTACTTGGTGCCACCTGCATTTTGCATTCCTTCAATTACCTTTTTATCTTTCTGATTGACATAGGTCACTCCGATCAGTTCATCGGATCTTGCCTCGACCGTTTCACTTTCTTCCTCAAGGCTTGGCTTATGCCGATGGATCCTCCTTTCCTTTCTATTAGTCATCTTTGCTTTACGTTAAATCAGGTAGGTCTCTCTAATGAAACCTCCTTCCGTTTATCCCTCTGTGGTATTCTTCCCATCAACCATCGACACAACTATGAAAATGTTTCTTTGATAATGTAAGTTACCCCGATGAGTCTTTTATTTCAATCCACACCTTACTCTCCTTATCGGGTTGCTTCGATCTATCAACATAGGTTTTCTCGATGTAATCTCTTCATGATCGACTCCCTCATCAGGTATCAGGATGACTCAAAATATAGCTTCCTGATAATGTATGTTACCCTGATGGCTTAGCTCCCCTTTTTGCTTGGTACTGCTTTATCGAAGAAAGTCTCTCTGATATATTCACCTTCTCCACTTAGTCTATCGGGTATCGGGGTAACATAAATTAGGACCTCCCAATGACTTGATGACATCGCTATGAATATATCACTCCCTCTATTGTTGGCAAGAGTTCCACTGATAACCCCATCAGGTGTCGGGATAACATTTTCTCCTTGTTCTTGATAGTGTATGTTACTTCAATGACTCTGAATTCTTATCATATCATCATCGAAACTATCCCTGATGGTTTTTTACTTAGTTGCACTTATTCCCACTACTCTCACTTTAGGAAAAACCATCGACATGAGTTACTCTAATCAACACACTTCGTTCTCCTTAGGCGATCTCATTGGGGTAACTTATGTTGATAAACAAAATTTTATATATTTCATAAAAGAAGCCCTTCTCCATGGATGCAACTTTTAATAACCATACTGAAAGGTTTCTCCCATGCCATTAACATCTCTGAACATGTTCACAACCCTGCTCTATGTTGGTCTTCCAAAAGTGCTTCTGCAATGAAACCAATTGTGAAGATGAGGATTGCTAGAATGCCATCATACTCAATATTTCCCTTGAATATGCCCAAGTGATGCTATTTCATGAAGACACTGCAACATATCATCTGCACATACAATCCAATAGTAAATGCTCTTATGATGAAACTATATGCAAAAAGCATCCATATATAACATAGAAATATGTTGTAAAAATATATGCTAACAAATCTCTAACCCATACCATACACGATCTCCTTATGATCTATAAAGGGGTCTTACATCATATTTATACCAACTCGGGACCTAAACAATTAGATTGGCCACCTAAAGGATAATATAATAAATTCATAACATAAACCCACAATCTAATGATCAACCAAGTCGGCTTAGGCCAAAAACAATGTAAACCAATCATTAAATCCCTTCGGTAATGCATTAGGAACATCCTCCAACACGTTATAGAAACTGGTCCATAACCAACAGAATAACCACCAGACCTATAATAGGTCACCATAAACAAAATGAAACACCATGAACAAATATAACATGAACATCATAACCATTAGCATCTAGATAACCTTCTAGAAGCCGCACCAACACCACTTATGTATAATATCAAAATATCTTCAACAAATATTTATAGGTAAAACCCTTTCTGGTAACCAAAAAGCTTAATAGAACACATGATAGCTTCCAGATCATAAAATCCTAAACAAACTAAATGTGATACACATCAGGAACACATGAATAACCAATCCAAACTAATTCCACAGACCAAAGCATACCGAAGCATACCGAATCAACATGATCTTGTCAACTAGAAACCAATTATCCTACAATGACCAACAAGATACCAATAAACAACCAAAGCAGCTAGTGTTGACATCAATGACAAAACATCAATGCAACACATAATCAGTTCCTTCAAGTTGCCAACAGTAACCAGGCATGGGGAGATGCCATTTTATCAGTTCATGATCCTTCGGATGTAATCCAAGTATTTCTATAAGGAAGTGAGCCTTCCCAAGGGTTGTTGCCCTTTTTGTTTTGTGATTTGAGTAGTGAGATCTAGGTAGTTTTCTTGAATGCATGCGCATTCCATTGAAACCCCAAAATTTCAATACTTAGTACCCCTAGCATGTTAGGCATCACCAAGCTCTTGTATTTAAAATGGTGAAAATTTGAAGCTACATAAGTTTTCTTTTACCTTAGCATAAAACCCCACATATTGGCTCCATTATGCCCTAATGATATATGAAAAATTCCTGATAAACCCAAGAAAGATCAGTAAGATAACCTCACTAAGAAAACATTTCATGTACATATCGTGATAGCTATTCCGATCTAATAAATAAATGTTAGCTACTAATATCAGGATAGCTAACTTGATCCGAAAGATCAATGCTGAACATAGACATTGGGATAGCAATGTCGAACATATGATTTCCCGTTTGAATGACTAACAAAAGTGGATGAACAATTCTTTATGATTTTGATAGAACAAACTATTCCAATAAGCATTACATAAGTATAGTTATACCAAACAAGATTTTTGAGGCACCTATCAAAATAACCACCAAAGGCGGAGAAGCAGTATTTTGCAATACCGACAGAGTAAGCTATCCCAACACACAAACATTTTTGGATACGTCATCCTGATGAAAGAAAATAAAAAAGAGTATTATATAATCATATCGAAATAACTTATGAATTTAGAATAGCACATCAACACGGTTCCAATTACTAAAGCTATCTCGATGGTGAATAAATAGAATGACATTGAGGGAACTATCCCAATTATGCACTTATGACCGATGAAGTGATATCGATAAAACCTATGATGATAAAGGAAAATGAAGGTGATACCCTATCGGTATAACTAATGAGATTGAGATAATGAATTTCATATGATTCAATAGCATAAATTATTCTAAAAATAGGCACATGGATGGTCATCGAAATAGTTACTCCGATGGAATGATTTTGGTTGAAATACCTCTAATGGTATAACTAGTGAGATCAAAATAATGAATCATCTATGAACCAATAGTCCAACCTATTCTAAAAAAGAGTACATGAAGTGACATCAAAATAACTACTCTAATAGTGCACTCTTGACCAAAAAACTATATCAGAATAACTTATAGTGAAAGGCAGAATCAAACGTGAAGATATTCATCAGGATAACTTGTGAAGTCGGGCATACAAATTTTTGGTATGCTGATAGTTAGAACAATCCTAATGAGAACCACCCAAGAGGAATTTGACATAGCAAACCCAAAGACCAAAATCACACTAGTAACAACTCATCTATATAACCTTAATTCAATCAAACTAATAGTAATTGAAGACATCTAATTGTAACATTGAGGGTTAGGTAATTGAAAGATCCATCCAAGGGAGGATTTAAAAATTGTCTTTAAGAGTTATACATAGGGTTTGAAAGTGAATGACTCTATTGCCCAAAAGAAATAAGGCACTGGTCTATCTACATATAAATTTTAAATCAAATCACTTAACCACAATTTTCAGTCTCATTTTTATGTAGGAGATATACCTAGAAGTTAGAAGGAAGGATAGCTAGAAATCAGACAATAGGAACCAGATTAGAGAAAAGATAATCAGTTAAAGAAGATCACCAAGAGAGTAGGAGAAATAAGATAATTGAAAGATAGTTTATCCCAAAGACATGCCACTTTGAGATAAACAATAGAGGTAGAAAATACAATATACAGATATGCTATAAAAAGCAGCAAGTAAGAAGATCAATTGGTGAGTAGGTACATCTGCCTAGGTTCTGTAGAGCCTGAAGTGAGGGATTTAGCAACATTAAAAGGTTCACTTTGTTAGTTGGCTAAATCAATTAGAATATTTAGTCATTAATCAAGGCATACTCATAGAATTTTCCAATCTATTGATTTGAGCACCAGCAGATTGGTGACTCTGTTGGGGATACAAACAAGGAAAGAACTCTGCTATGGGAAAGAACAGAGGAGAAAATAATAACAAAATATTCCTCTTGAAGAGAGGTGGAAACTCTAATGTAAGAAAACACATTTGGATGTATGGAAGGAGGTCTCTGAGACAAGGAAATACCCTCATACAATTGGTGTTCAATCAAAAAAGAAATACAACTAGCCAAAAGAAAAACAACTCATTAAACAATCCAATGGGGCCTAAAAAGATATTTCATGCTGAACGATATAATTAGTATAATGCTGAAAAGGAATGCATTCAAAATCCATCTTTCAATACATAAATGGATATGTTTTCATCTCACAGGGGAGGTGAAGACATGGATTTAACTATTGTAGATAAAACATGAAAAAATAGAGGCATCAAGTTTACCCACAAGGAAAGTTTAATACTCTTGGTTTCTCTTCTAGACCTTCTAGCTCATGTTGAAGTGATTCTAGAAAAAATTCTACAAGTTCAAAAAACCCGAATGGATTACTGGGGCATTTTGAAGGAATAATAAAATAGGTTATGGACACAACTCTTGAAATGAGAAATTAGGGAATGACAGAAGAAGCCTTGGATGCTTGTGATAGTTTAGGTATAAAACTTGATAAAGATGACTTGGTCTATGATTTAGAAAGACATAACAGAGAAGGTGTAAGAGCAAGTCAATCCCAAAGGGCCCCACAAGAAGGATATTTTGTGTCAGGGAGACATGGTGGAGGTCAAAATTTTAGAGAACATGAAAACCCTTTATATCAAAGACCTAACCAAAATCATAGGCTAGGTAATTTGGCCCATGATCAAAACACTCCTCAATATAATCTGTATAACCAGCGTTGGCTTGAACAACAATATAATCCATATAATCAATTTGTTCGACATTCCCATTTTCAACCATAATATAATCAAGAACCCCCTTTTACCCATCCCTATAATAATATAGACCAAGGCCAGTATTATGGAGGTCAATTCCAAACAAACATGAGATATAATGCTTTGGGTGGATTTATGAACACTTACCAGTACAAGCAATTTGATTTCTTAGGAGTCATAGGTTACCCACACCCTATCTCAAATTATCTAAGAACTGTTATTCCAAAATTCATAGGGAGTGGTGCTATAGTAGGTTGAGGGAATTGCAATGCATTTCATACCATGATATAAGACTTTGTATTCCCACCTGAAGACATCAACATGAGACTATTTATGCAGTCACTAACTAAGGATGTAAGGGATTGGTTTAGATCATTACCAGATACTTCAATTAGTAAACAGGTAGAATTCAAAAGTCTCTTTTTGGAGTAGTATGGAGATCAAAATAGCCTATAATTTACTCTCCATGAAATTATGCCCACTCAGTGTTACAAGCTAGTGTTGCCATTGCACCAAAAGATCGACCTGTCAATGCTCGATACAACCACTAGACTTATAGAATCCACAGGAGGCTATTAAACCATGTTGTGAATCCTCACGAGGGATGCTGATCCACTACCAACAATCACCCTCCCAGCATTAGTCGTTGTGGCTTGCATAATTCAAACCTATGACCAAGCTCTGATACCACTTGTTTTAGGCAAACCTGATTGATTATAGGCATTATAGACCAAAAATCCATGATATGTCTTACAACACAAACTGGAAGGATGGAAAACTAGAAGTTCCAAAACAAAACTCTAATAAGGATTTACATGATCCACTTAGTAAAGGAAATTGCATGATAGAGGACAATCCCTAGTGTAATGCATGCAATCTACCACATTCTCTACTATAATGTGTGGTGGCTCAAAGTCTATGAAGTGAAGAAATGACATATGATCAATACGACCCTTCTCACTCTCAATCAATAAATACAGTATCACTTCATCCTTTTAATGAGGTAAATGATTATGACTCATCTGAAGATGATTATGAATATGATGTAAATGATCAAATGTATAATCATCAGTGCTGCATGCAACAAGTGTTTTCAAATCATGATGAACATGAAGTCCCAAGGTTAAGAAAGCCTATAGAAGAAGAACAAAAGGTGCCATTGCAGTTGTGGCTCAAGCGAGGAGCAATTATAAAATGAGAAACAAAGTTGTAAATCCGGATCAAGGGAAAATTGCAGGGTTATTCATAAAAGAAAGCAACATGAAAACCAAATCATCCGCCACAACAACAACCAAGCCACAGAATGGAAATATGGCCAAAACAAAAGAAATCAACACTAAATTAGTCAAGCCATTTAAGAATAAACACATTGAGAAGATTGAGCCAAACATTTCATCTTTTGACATCACTAATGTATTATCATAGATGAAAGTTTCAGTTCCTCTGTTGGAGATGATGAAATTCCTTGAATATAGAGCCCACAAATTTATATAAAGATCAAAATTACTAAGGTCAAATAAAGGAGCAAGAAGAGGAAGTTACACCTGTGGTATACTTGGGAACGACAATAAAAAAAGATCATTCACAAATATACCCCTTTTATATGACATTGATGATTAACAATAAATTGGTAAGAAATTTTATGCTAGATTCAGGAGCTACAATGAATATTATTCCTTTTGAAATAATGAAAGAACTAGGGAAATGGGTGAATACTACCTATGGAAGTTTTTATGCCATGGACAATAGGTCTATCCTAATGGTGGGTGTCATGAAGAATGTATAATTCAAAATTGTTGCCTGCCTTGAAGCTTCATACAAAACAAATATAATAGTGGTGGATGTTCCCCCTAACTATGGGATGTTATTGTCTAGACAATGGTCAGGCCTAGTGGGAGGTCATGTTCAATTAGACCTATCATATGGTAGTATACCAATGAATGGGAAGGGAGTAAGAGTAGAGAGGGAACTAAGATCCTCTTACATTATTGAAGATATATACCCTAACCAAATAACATGTTTCTATCATTTAGACATGGAAAATTCCTAGTCCAATTGAGAAAGCTAGAGATAAAAAATACATATCCCATTACCTTTAGTACCTATGAAAGCATGAATTAGATATGGAAGATGTATTTTGACGGGGCTTACAACAAGGAGGGAAATGGAATAGGAGTTATTTTTATTTCAGCAAAAGGAAAAACATTTAAATTTTCATTCCTCCTATCATTTGATTGCACCAACAATATAGAAAAATATGAGGCTCTTTTGTTAGGATTAAATTTGGCATCCAAATATGGGATAAAACTCCCCAGTGTTTACAAAGATTCAAAATTGATCATTTCATAGGTCAGATCCAAGTATACCACTAAGAACACCAGACTAAAGAAATAGAGAAATGAATTTTGGGATACTATTGAATGTTTTGACGCCTTTTCATTAGAGTGAGTTGATAGATCCCAAAACATCATGGCATATTTTCTACCTAATGTAGCCATCAAACAATATGATATAACTTGTTTTGGTATATCTAAGATGGAAGTTGTAATACCCTAAAAATGGTCACCTAAACCATGGGCCCCTAATCTTGACAACATCACCAAGGTCCTAACCAAAGGCAATTAAATCAACTTTGAGCACCTAATTAATTATTTATTCAATCATTAATGTTACATGGCAAATTAATCACTCTATATTAATTAAATATTTATTTAATTAATTAATCATTCCAAGTAAATCATTTTAATCAATTATCCTATTTATTTAATTAAATATCCTATCATATTTAATTAATAAATAAATTTTCCATTTAAATCACAAAAAGAGGAATTAATTTACAAAAAGAGATTAATCACAAAAGAGTATTGATTTACAAAACAAGATTAATCACAAAAAGAGGAATTGATTTACAAAAAGAGATTAATCACAAAAAGAGGAATTAATCTGTAAAAATAAGAGTTAAACTGCAAACAAAACAAAAGAATTAAATTGAGAGCAAAAATCAAACTTAAGATATTTCTTTTTGTAAAATTGAGATAACTAGAGAAATTTCAAAAAAAACAATTAAATTAAATTAGTCATTTTCTTTAAAATTAGAACTCAAAGCTTTTCTTGAGGAAAGAGGTTCAGTTATATTGAAAATTCTTTTTCTAAATAAAAATCTTGAGCAAATTAAAGAAAACTGCATGGAATCACCTTTTTTTATCTCAAGTGCATGAAATCATCTAATTTTATCTCTAATGCAAACTCAAACTTATAATCTTAATGCATTCAATCAAGCTATAATTAGAACCTATCTCAAGATTAACTCAATCTGATCTCTCAATTATTTCAGTTAACCTGGATTGTTCTTTTTCTTGAGGAATCTCAACCGTTCATTGTTAATTGATCTTGACTATTGGTCTGTCTTTTGAGTCTCTATAAATTCAACCTTCATCTCTCATTCAAAACACCCTGGAGATTTATTGTTATTGTGCAATTTTTTCTTTGGAGTCATTGAAGATATTGTTCTTTGAGATTATTGCATCTTAGATTAGCTTTTTGCATATTTAGTTTAATCATTATTGCTTGTATTCATTTAGCTTAATCTTCATTCATCTAGCTTAATATTCATATCTAGCTTATCTTGCATACATTTATCTTAATCTTGTACTCATATAGATTAAATCCTTCATCTTGGTGTAGTCTAGTCATTGGTATTGCTTAGACAAATCTAAGAGCAAGTCTATCCTTGCATATTTTAGAAGGCAATAGGTTGATTTGTTATAGTTTTTATATTCATGATTATATCTATCTAACCATGCATGCAAAGACTTAATTGAAGTGTTGTGTCTTACAGCTTGTAGATACTTTTTCCACTTTTCACACACACATTTGTTGTGCCCACCGTGGGGCCTAAAGACTTCAACTTTCGGCCTTACAAATCAGCTCAAATTTATTTTTTGAATTTTTTCATACAGTTACTGCAAAAACTCATACGAGTTATTATAGAGGCCCGAGCAACAATCTGCAAGTATCATACAGTCCGTCGTGAACTATCGTATGACTGGGTGAGAATTATCGTATGATTTTCTAGTTTTTGTATTAAAACAAATTACATTTTTAGCATTTTGTAGATTAAATTTTGATGGTACTAATACTAACATTGGCTTGTTTTTTGTCTTCCTGAGAGATTTTGACATCCTAATTCATTTTTTCTAGAATGTTTGTCGAAGAACACGTCTATCGCACAAAACCAATATGACTACTGATTTGTTGTTTTTGTAGGTTGCTTGAGGAGATTCAAGTGAATATCGTGTATTCTTTAAATTCAGTTTTAGGCACTTAAATTGCTATCTGGTTAATGAACAAATATATCTTTTCTATTTTATGAAAAATTTAAGAGGTAGGAGAGTATGTTCTTGTTTGCATAGAAAATCAAAAATCTAGACCCTCGAAGATTTTTCTAAGTTTTGAGATTTGTGTACCTTTAGTAGGCTTGTCACAGTGGGAAAAAATAATCACCTTGTGAGAATGACCCAAGTGTGTACAACTGGACCTAAGCATTCCAACTCACTATAATAAATAGGTCTCTAGTGATTAAAGTCTTAGAGGACATGATTATTTGATTTTTCTCTTTGAGATCTCTCATATCGAGCATTTTGTAGGGCCTCACCATCTCAATCACATTTACGTGACTACAACTTGTTTTGGTACCTTGTCAGGCTATAGGCCTCAATCATGCTTGAGTGACTTCAAGGGGTAATTTTGAATGAAATTCCTGACTAAGAACTATAAGATAGAGGCTACTTGATTCACCTTCGAAAGGGGGATAATCTTTCTACAAGAGAGATAGTAACTCTCCCAAGATACTTGCCATTTCATGCCCCCATTAGCATTTGGAGTCAGCTAATAGGACATTGAGAATCCATTGCGTGAGACTCAGCGGCCATATTATAATTAGCTATTAGGTGTGTACTCGAGTTTGCAAGCAAATGTTTTCTTCTCTAAGCCAACTTCCATAGGGTTTGCATGTTGTGATTGAAGTCATTATACATCTTGCATGTTTACTATGTTTTCATCCCTGAAACTGAAATTGAAATACTGAAGCTAGAGAAAACAATCAAAAACATCAAAAACTCAGTGATCAAAACTCTATCTATGTAAGAATCTCATCTTTGTCCAATCCTCTGTCATATGATTCTACTGATTATCATTTGGCTATATACCTATTGTTGTACAAGTCTGAATTAGTCCTATCAGATTGTTGTCTGGTCCTATCAGAATTGTCATCCTCGTCCTCATAATTGTCATTCTGGTCCTCAAGAATTGTCGTCTAACCTTTAATACATTGTAATACGAGTAAACATTATCCTCATCATATTATCGTCTAGAGAAAACTAAATTGTCGTGTGAGTATAGGCAGCAACTCGTATGAGAAACTGCCTATGTCATCTGAAAATTGATCAATTGTTGTTTGGGTCTAATACTCTGTCATACAAATTTATGATTTTATCATTCTAGAAACTTGTCTTTTTGCACACTTTTCTAGAACTATCATACTTTCCTATATTAGTGTAAATCTGGTCATCGTAATCCTAAGCATAAAAAAATCTTGATAGTGTACCCCTACCAGTGTGTTGCATGATTTTGTCGATCATCTTTCAGCTTGTTCAATCAACTACTTATCAAACTAAATCAAACTAAGTTACTTAGATCACATCTTATATAGGGTAGATCATTCCTGAAACTAGATCAAGTCTTAGTCACTTCTCTCAAATCACTACATTAAATGAAAAACTAGCTTCAATTTGATCTTGATTTCTACATCACATCTAGCTCTCGGTCACATCAGTTACAAATGCCTATTTAAACCAGAAGTTCTCATAATAAATCTGCCAAAGGTAACGGATAGTCCTTTTCATTACAGACTAAACCATTATTTGTAGAAGAACCTCTCTTTGACAAACCTTCATTGTCAAGTATACCAATTTTTGATCAACCCTTATCTCCCACCATGTCTGGAGAAAATAAAGAAAGAGAAGCTGCTAAACATGATACTTATGACAATATCAGTACCCATTCGAATGATAGTGATTCCTCATCTAGTGAGTTTGAAGCTTCTAAACCTACAAAAGTTGTTATAAATAGCTGTCAAAATGATAAAGATTTCCAAAAAATGATGAAGATTATCATGGCTAGAGAAAAAGAAGAGCATTTTCTAGAGCTAGCAAAACAAGGCGCTAAAATTCCTACTAATTATAACATTGAAACCCTTATCACTAAAGATGAAGAGACACCATTAGCATTGGTAAACATACAATTTCAAGCATTACAGATTGAAATCAAATAAATGAAAAAACAAGATTAAACCATCTACACAATATTCTTTAGACATGACCTGCGCATTCCCATTTGACAAGAACCTTTACATGTCTCCATTTTCTTCAAGAGTGAAAATTCCTAAGTTTGACAACTATGATGGTAATGCATATCCTCAAGACCATGTCAGAGAATTTTGCGCTTTATGTATGGATTTTATGCACGAACGGGCATATCTCATGCACCTTTTCCTGAGAAGATTAGGAGGACAAGCTATGGAATGGTTTTCAAGCCTGCTTATGGGAATTAAATCTTTTGAAGAATTAGTCAAATTGTTTCTCCAACAACAATCCTATAAAATTCATCATCCAGTCATTATGATTGAGTTTTGTAATACCAAACATAAAATAGAGGAAACTTTTCTCACTTTTCTTCAATGTTGGAGAAAGGTGTTCTCTAGATATTCATGGCCTATCCCAGATTATGAGAAGATGGAAATTTTTATCAATAACCTGATCCCTGAATTCAAATGCAATATCCAAATACAAGTATACCCTTCATTCAACAAAATGGTAGATAGTTCTCTCAGAATGGAAGATGTGCTTATAAAAAAAGGAGACATATCACTTTGGAAGGAAACACAACAAGGCTCTAAATTTTGCTTTGGGGACAAACAACCTTATGGGAAATTCAGTGTTAGGGGACCGAATCACACAAAGAAACACTAAATGATCTCTGGAGTTGAGAAGCCGGCTCTTCCTTGAGTTTTGAGGAAAGGGGAGGAGACAAATACTTTTTAAGAAAATGAGATGCTAAATACTTAGGCGATGCGCCATATCATTACTATGAAATGAACCAACATAAATCAAAGAACACTTGCAATCTTTGTAAGCATCTGAGCCAAATCAAAACAATGACGAAATTTGCCTGAAAACATAAGGGACAAATTCATCATGCATTCACTGGATAACAAGTATAGAAAAGCATAGTTTAATCAGTGAAGTCTTAGACCAAATATTCCCAAAGTCTGTCAAAATTTTCAACAATAATAGCACAAAAAACACTATAAACGGTAAGCCAAGAAAGACATCACAAAGGCCACATGCACAATCTGAATAATCTTCTTATAGCAAATCCCAAATAGTTTTTTAAGGCTGGAAACGAAACAAAACCCCTACTTAGTAAATTAGACTGTTCTTCTTCTTCTCTAAAAATCAATCCTCCCTTTTTCCACAAGAAAAATTCCCTCTTAAATACACCACTACTTCTAAAAATAGCTCCCCTAAAAATCCAAAACTGGCACAACCTCTTTAGAATAGAAAAACATGGCCTGTCACAATAGAGGCTGCACCTAGCAAAACAAACTTCTTTAATGGTCTGGAGGTTACCCAGAACTGAATTGATTCTGTCAGAAGGGAAAGGACTACAGAAAAAGGGACTGCTGCAAAGAAACTTCTTGCAAACCCTACACATGAGTGGGCCCACCCAGAAGAAAAGTAAATGAGCATTGCCATTTGTCACCCCCGTGCTGCTTCAAAAATGAGACACCAAAGAAGAACCGAGGGAGCAACGTTGAGCCACCAAGTGTCACACATGCTCATCCTTGCTGGCTAAAGAGAAAAACAACAATCACAACCAGGCCCACCAAGAACCTACATCAGGGAAAATAAAGGTGAACATTTCCTAGCGACTGTCAGGGGTGTTTTTGCCTGTAGAATAGAAGAACCCAAAATTGTTGGTTAAAAGACCAGACCTCAATCCACAACGAGGTGGAAAAGATCAAAAACCTACTTCAAGGGTAGCCATTCATCCTCTGAGAGCGTAACTTGCACTTCCAACTCTTGAAAATATTGCTCTAGGCAAATTACTTCATCCAGGGGTAGAGGTACAAGTTCATCTTGAACCTGGTTCAGGAGAGTGGAGAGCTAGGCTAGAGGATGCAAAAGACCTTCCACTTCATTCATTGAAATAGGGCTTCCCAGCAGTTGCAGAAATTTTTTTTCTTGCTGTAAAATCTTAATCTGTTGCAATACTTGCTCAATCTGCAGCACAAAACCATCTGTAGGAAAAGGAGAAGGTAAGCCTAGAGAAACAAATTTCTCTATAGGCTGCTTAATGTTAGGTATGGAAAATTGCAACGGCGCTAGAGCAGCTGACACTTGCATAATTATCCTATGGTGATTTATGAAGACATTAGTCCTTTTGATCAATTACCGATGATCTGCAATCCCTTTCTCCCTAAGCTCCTCTTCTTGAGCAGAATAAAGCAACTGAATAAGAGTCTGGGCTATTGGAAATTTCAGAATGATGATAAGCATAGAGTTATTTATAAGGTGCTCGGCCTTAGCACAGAGGGATTGCGCATCACTAAGAAATCTTAACGCCGATTGCAAAGATGGGCAGAACTGCTTTACCTTTTCCCAATGAGAAACATATAGCTTTGTCAGCATGGTGGAGAAGTCTGGGGCAATCGGCTGAGGGGGTGGGAGGCTCATCAATCGAGATATCTCATTATCTTTCCTGATTGTTTCCTGCTGGAGCTGCTAGATTTTGCTTTGCTCAATAGCCACCTGATTTTTCAAAGTTAAGATTTTTACTTCTCCAGTCTTGATGGTCTGCTGCAACTGCAATGTATGGTTCTACTCCTATTGTAGAAGAGTTTCCAATTCTGAAACATGTTTACTAGATTGCTCAAGACTTTCTTCTTTTGCTTTCAGTTCGGTTTCGAAAGTCATCCTCTCATCTGTCCGTGACACCTGGGCTTCACTCAGTTGACGGGCATAACCTTCTTTGAGAAGGATTTCTTCATGCAATTGCATCTGAACTTGGCCGACATCCCTGGAAGCGGCTTTCAATCGTTGTATCTCAAAATCTTTATCTTGTGCTTCCTTTAGGGCTGCATTCCTTGTCACTTCCTAACCTTTTAGTTGGGAACTAACATTGTTGAAGGCCAACTGCAATTTTCCTTTTTCTGTTTTTGCTTGAGCTAGAAGGCTTTGCAGATGATTGATCTCTGACACACGAGCCTTATCTTCCTTCCTTTGCTGGGAAAGAGAATTGCGGAGACTAGCGTTTTCCACTTGGAGCTTTTCTAAATGATGACTCTTTTTAATAAAGTCCGTGGACACTGCTTTAGAAGTTTCTTCCATCATCCCAACCTTGTTAGATGTTGTGGTGCTTTGGAGACTAATGCCCATTGCTTGTAACTCATAATCATCAAGCCTCATCTGAGATTCTAGCTTGTCAACCTTGGGAACTAGATTTGCAAAGTAAAGGCAATCTCTTTGCTTGCTGAAATGGGTCTATAGGCGAGAATGAGCATGATGAGAACCTTCCTTCTCCTTCCTTTTATTTGCCTTATTCAAACCAATGGTTCAATCATAAACAACCTACTGCTGGAAACTATTTGAGTGATCAATGGCTTGACCTGCAAAAATTGCACCAGGAGGGATAGCAAAAGGGAAATGCGAAAATGGGGCAGCGAAGGAGGATTGGACCAGATGAGTCACTGCCAGTGGGGAAAATAATGGGACAAAAGGGGAACTCACTAAGGGGAAGGAACTGGCGGACACCGCAGCCATACTCTGGGGGGAAATTTTTTTGAAACCTAGCCTGCGTGACACAGGGACCACTTCTGATGAGGGTGACTGAAAAGTTGTAGGTATGGGGGTTCTGGCAGGGAGAGGAGCGGAACTCTGTGCGAGCACATCTTGGGGATTAATTGTCATACCCGTAGGGGCCAACGTAAGAGCAGTAGGGACTAAGGTTTGCATGATAGGCATGAGAGCAGTTGCAAGAACATCTGGAGAATGGGAAGAAGGGAAAAAGGGGCGTACCTGATAGACCGAAGGCTGCAGTGGCTGAAGATCTATTGATGCTGTCGTCGATGTGTCAAGTGCAATCTCCTCAGACCCACTGAAATATGGCTTCTTTTTTGGGGGGCCTTCAGAGGACTGTTTCTCACATTGCCTCTTACTAGACAGCGAACGAGGTCTGTGAGTTGCACTATCTAGAGAAAGAGAGATTTATGGCTCTGGCTCTTGCCCTTTGGTACTTATAGTTCCAACTTCTTGCTGAGCAACCATCTCGGGAGATGAGTCCCTGATCGTCAGATTTATTTACTTTACTCCATTCCTGCTCGAAACACTCGTCTAGGTGTGCATTTCCAAGGCTAGCTCTAAGCTGATTCACTTCCTAACGATAGACCCAAAAATTTTCCCTTTTCTTTCTAGGCCAAGATAAAGCTTTCATGCTCTCTAACAACACCCAAGGAATTGGCTTCATGGGGTTGACTCTTTGCACTGGGGAATAAAATTTTAACCATGAGGGGAGATCCAAAATAGGAAAATCATCGGGACCCACATATTTGCTCGGGTCGTCAACCCGGGGGTTGGTATGTTCCATCCATGAGTCTCGAGGCTCATGCTTCACAATGTTTTTTCTTTTGCTCAAGTAGCCATCAGGGTCGTAACTCCATAGGTCATCAATTACTATTAAACCTAGCTGCACCAGCTTTGATGTCAGGGTTTCTTCAGCTACCTTTCTTCTTACTAGGGTAATTGGGCCAATGGCCTTGTTGTCCTCTATGATGGAAGTGTCGTGCTTTCCAGTGCCAATTGCTTGCTCGACCCTTTCCAGCTGCCTCACCATTTCCAAAGCTAGGGTTCTGTTGGTCACGTGAGTAGGTAGCTGGAATGGTTCTTCAGAGAAACCATGTATGTGGATGAAAGAGAAATCTGGGCCCACAAACTAGTCGTAGGGAGGGTTTTCATTTTGCATCCAGTTCATTTGGACTTGTGAAAAATGGGCGAGAGACTCATTGGGAATTACTCCAAAATCCTTGAGTACAAGAGCCAAGAACAAGTCAGAAAACTGATAGGAGTCATAAGAGGCCAGCAAGAGAGACGTCCAACAAGATACCGACAATACACTTTCCATCTCATCGAAAGTGGACAAGCGCATGAACTATGTGAAAAAGGTTTCATTCTGATGCAGAAGCACGTGCACTAATACTGAGGAGAACCTGAAACGTCGCAGCTGTTGGAATTCGAATAACTGCTTGACCATGGCCTTAGCGATAGTCGTGGAGAAGTCGAAGTGAAAAGGTTCGCTTTGCTTCCTGCATTTGAAAAGAAAGCCCATCATGGAAGTTGTGATATTCCAGTCACTATCATGACCACACAACCAAGCTAGGGTAGATGAAATATCTTTAAGGTCCTTTTGTTTTAGATCATTGTATGACAAAGGGAACTTCGGAGGCCTTGCTGAGGAACTCTGGTTGAGGGCATTCTGACAGAAAGTTAATGCGTCCCTCCTAGTGCTCCAAAATTCCTCCTTGGATCTCTCCAAGAAAACCTCAGTATTCTCCAAGATTGGGGAGCAGAGCTTTTCCCTAATGGCCTCTAGAGATATGATCAGTTTCAAGTGCGAGCCGCTAACAAAAAATGAGGTAGGATCAAAAGCCTCTGCACAAGCAGCTATAAGTTCAGGACAGTAGGGAACTGTGGGGACCAAGGATTGGGGAGCACCACTCTTCCAGAAATGCACTGGGACGGAATGAGGGTCATTTCTGTGATGCAACATCCTTGAGTAGGTGGCCTCTCTGAGGTTTTTGGGCTGCTTTCGAATCTCAGACTCGTAGATATTTTCTAAGGAATCTAGCACAACCGACAGGTTGCGGGTCATCACTTTCTTTTTTGCCTTTGTCTTTGGATAATCCTTCTTTGGTGGGATGGCATGAGAAGAGTAAGATAGTTCCTCAAAAATATCCACCTAGAAACCCCTAGGAGCCGCTTTCGTGGATGAAGCCTCTGAATCCATCAAGGCGACAATCGGCCTTTCCTGAACTGCTATCAGACTGGAGATTGAGAATGGAAACATGTGCATCGTCTTCTAGCCTAACTCCTTGGCACAAAATGAATAAATTGATGACCAAGAGAAGCTTTGAGCTTTTAAATGCATGACATGCCTTGTTTTTCGTGAAAGCTAAGGCTCGGCTAACACGCACGCCAACTAAACTGCTGCTGCGATCAACTTCCACGAATGGGGGAGCCGTCATTCTCACTTTCCCAAAAACTACTTGATTGTGATGGTGTTCCTCGGGAAGAGTACCTTGGGGCTAAATCTTTCTTTAATCAAGTAGATCAGCTAGGGATAATGGTCGTGTGAGTTGAAATGGGCTGGTGGAGCTGGTTCATTTAAAGGGGGGGCATACCTGAAAGTACGTATGACTCTTTGTTTCCATTCATTCATTTTTTGAAGTGACTGACTAGACGCCAATATCTTGGAAATAACCCCATTCAAATGATGCAAATTAATAGAGGTGTAGTAGAGGCATTAAAATGGGGAAAGGGTGGGTTCAAGTTGCCGATTGCTTATCTGCCAAGATTTTTGCTATAAATATGTCCTTTTAGACATTCTTTCATCATAATGTGACCTATAATGGCAGAGTTTTTGAAGAAATGGATACTCCAGTTTGGCTCGTCAGCAGAAGGGCGCAAGTCACTTTCTTAGGGAATATATCAGACCAGAGCCTGCAAGGGATGACAAGAAGGAAAAATCCATTAATAATTGCTGCCATCAAATGGGTACTTGGGAAAGATTTCATTGGCAATCCAGACCGCTACCTGGTGGATACAGATATCTACTCGTGCTTCGTGGCTTCTCTGCTAGAATGCGGCCAATCTAGGCTACTGACCACACAGCTGACACAAGCCCTCTTTCCTTTAGACTATCTAGGGGGCCTTGAAGATGTAGCTGCATATCATGTACCTATCCTCGGACTCCCTGTGGCATCTAACTTAGAGCACTTCATCCTTCAAAATGAAGAAGTGAGGTGGCATCCACTTATTAATGGCCTGAAAACCATGTCACTATCCTCCCATAGGTACCATGTTGAGCTAGCTGCCAAGTTTCTTTTGCACATGCATATGATGGTCCCTATTCTAGAAGGCACAAAATGGTATACTAGTTTCAGGGACTATCTCTTCCCAAGGGTCCTATTGCTTGATCAGCCTCCAAACCTGGTGGTTATATTCATGCATGGGGAGCCTAAGAGTTCTTCTAGTTCTGAATGGCTAGGAGAAGAAGGGGACTCCGATACTGAGGAGGAGGATACTGAGACTAGCCTCTGAGTCCTTGGCAAGGCGCGACTTGTGCTGGAACTGATAGATGTAAACAAGATAGAGGTCGAGGGCCTGCACATTTTGTAATAGTACGAGAAAGACTTAGTATCATGATTTTGCTTTTTCTTTATCTAGTCTCTCTTTCCTTTTGGCTATCTGAAAATAATTAAAATAAATACACACCACACATATGCACATAATGTACACTATTTACATGAAAAAGGGGAAGGACCCTTAATAATAAGGCTTAAGATGAAAACCGTTAACCGGGATGGAGAGAGTCTCCATTCATGTCCTCTAACTCAAAGGTGTTGAAACCTTTACATCCTATGATGCGGAAATGGCCCTCCCATAGGCAGTCGAACTTGGTGTGTTGACCTAGCTTTTCTGTTCTCTCATGGTACTTTAGAACAAGGTCTCCGAGGGTGAATATAACATCAGAGCTCTTTTTACTATCGAACCATCTTTTTATGACCTCTTGTCTATCCTGGAGAGCTATGAAGGCAGCCTCCCTCGCTTCTTCTGACTCCATAATCTCTGCTAGCCTTACAGCCATCGGACCATTTTTGGGGATATCCATAGATCTTAGCAACTATAATGCCAAGATTTCCAGTGACAGAGGAAAAAATATGTCTTTCCCGTATACCAACTTGTACGGGGAACTCTTGAGAATCTTCTTAGGTGTTATGTGGTCGGCCCATAATGCACTCCTCAGGTGATGGTGCCACTCCCTCTTATAGTCTGTGCCTATCCTCTTGATATGTTAGATCAGTTTCTTGTTAGTAGATTCCACCAGACCGTTCCCTTGGGGATAATAGTTAGAGGAGGTTTTGAGATAAATACCTCTGCTAAGAGCGAACTGCGTGATCCGCGAGCTAGTGAAAGCATGAGCGTTATCAGATATAATGGTTTTGGGGGGACCGTACTGACAAGTCAGTTCTTCCAGGAAAGATAGCACCTCATTTTTAGATGAATTCTGTAGGGGAACAACTTCAGACCATCTAGTGAAATAGTCTATGGTGGTCAGGATCCATTTATGTCTGGCTGAGCTTGGGGGATTGATCATTTCGACAAAATCGAGTCCCCATTGAGCAAAAGGTTCTTCAACAGACACAGGCCTGAGTGGCATGGCCACTTTCTTACCTCTCCCCGTGTAATATTGGCATTCTTTACATCCTCTTACTAGAGCATGTACATCTTTGAGCATGGATGACCAAAAGTATCCAGCTTGAGTAATTTTGATCACAGTTGTTGGGGTGGAGAAATGACCTCCCGAGGGGCCATAGTGAAATTCTTGGAGAATTTTATCAGCTTGGCCTTGATCTACACATTGGAGTAGGACTCCATTGAAATTCCTTTTAAAAAAAAATTCATTTATGAGGTGGAAACTGCTGTTTTGGAGTCAGTGGAATCTCCTCTTGATTGGAGGGAGATCTTCAAGAAAGGTCCCTGTCTTCATGAAATTTTTCCTTTTGTTAATCTATTTTCCACTGGGGGTGTCGGGCATAAACATAACCGTCTCTTCTGGGATGGTTTCAAAGACACGTGATTCACCATCCTGCACTATATACTCACATAAACCTCTCCCATGGACTACCTTTGTGGGCTTGATGTCAACATCATATTCTAGGATCTTAGTGATCCAATTTGCTCTTTTTTCTGTGATGTCGCCCTCCATAATGTATTCTCTTACTGCGGAGTGAGCTACATACACCGTGGTCTTGTTGCAAGCAATGAAATGCCAAATTTTTTTCAGTCCTTTTACGGCAGCTAAAGCTTGTTTTTCCACAAGTTATAGCAGAGCTCATAATCCTTGAGAGTTTTTGAATGGAAGGCGATAGGGTGCTCTTCTCCCTTTTGGGTGTCCTTTTGAGTTAAGACCATGGCAATACTATGCTGACCGGAATAGACATACATTATGAAATCTTTCAACATGTCTGAATTAGATAATACTGGGGCTAAACAAATGGCATGCTTTATTTGGTCGAAGGCATTTTTGGCTTTGGCGGTCCATTTGAAATGTACATCCTTCTTAAGCATAAGGGTGATAAGTCTTATTATCCCAGCGAAGTCAGAAATGAAATGACTGACAAAATTAACTTTTCCCAAAAATGACTACACTCCCTTTTTGTTGACCAGAAGGGGGAGCTCTTTGATAGCCTTGACTCGGTCAGGGTCGATAGAGATGCCTTCTTTAGAAACTATATGTCCCAGCAACTTCCCTTGGGGGACCCCGAAAATACACTTTTTTAGGTTCAAGGAGATCCCAAATTCCAGACATTTTTGCAGGACTAACTCAAGATGATCGAAATGATCCTCTTGGTGTTTAGAAAACATGGTTAGGTCATCAATAAATATTAAGATAATCTTATTTATTAGCTCTTTGAAAGCCAGATCCATGGCCCTTTAGAAAGTGGCCCTAGCGTTTGACAAGCCAAAAGGCATCTTTTGATATGCAAACGTCCCCCACTTGGTGGTAAAAGTGGTCTTGTGTTGATCCTTTGTTTTAACACTTACCTGATTGTATCCTGAGAAACCGTCGAGCATAGAAAACATTTCTGATCTAGCTACTGTGCTTAATAATTGCTCCATTGACGGCAGGGGATAATGATCCTTGAGTGATGCACGATTCAAGTCTCGAAAGTCCACACAGAGCCGAATGTCTCCATTCTTTTTCCTCACTGGGACCAGATTGGATACCCATGTACTGTGTTTTATAGGATAAATAATCCTTGACTCAATCAGCTTCTTCAACTCCTGAGCCATGAGGGATTCGATCTTAGGATTGACAGGCCTTTGTTTTTGTGAGACTGGCTTAGCTTCATTTGTGAGTTCGATGGTGTGCTGAATGACGCTGGGATCGTAACCTTTTAGATCATCATAAGACCAAGCCATAACACCTTCATATTCATCACAGTATCGAGCCAATTTCGCCCTCTCTTCAGTGGAAACACGTTTGCCTACTTTGAGGATTCTTCCACGTCCCACTGACATTTCAATGTAATCTCATTTGTCTGCAATGAGCTTCCACTTATCTTTCTTAACATCCTCATGATCAAACAAATTCTCCAAGGTGATCAGACCATTGGGAAGCTTTTTGGATTTTAGCTGGATAATCTGGTCTCCGTAAGCCTCTTTAACTCTAGGTTGCAGGTGATCGACAAATTCTCCCAAGCTTTGAATAAATAGAGCAATTTGCTCATTGCTTTCAAATACTTGCCAATATGTATTATTATTAGGAATAGCCAGGCGGACCACCATATTACTGCTGAATTGTCAGCCAAGAGGTCTACAGTTGGATCAAAATGAGTTCCTATGGTTGCCATGTGATCAGCTTTGGTATTTAGTGTCTAGGGAATGCTAGTGATATTGAAAGCATCAAAACTTTCTATTAAATCCCAGACTCTGGAGCGGTAGGATCTCATACGGATGTGCTTGGTGCTGGATATCCCTCAAACTTGATGTACTACTAATTCAGAATCACCGAAAACTTTAAGCTTCTTGATGCCCATTTTTTCTGCCATGTTCAGGCCTTGAATTAGCCCTTCATATTCCGCTTCATTATTTGAACATGCAAACTATAATCGGAAAGACCTTCGGATCAGATCACCCACTGGAGGGGTGAGATAGACTCTAGCCTCAGAGCCCATTTTGCATTTGGCACCATCAAAGTGTAGGGTCCATAGTGTCGAAGACAGCTGATCTTTCGAGAAAGGATCCTTGGTGAGTTTTGGGATTGGCTGATCCTCTTCAAAAATGCAATAAGTTCCTAGGTCGGTGACATAGTAATTAGAGAAGGGATCAGAGTTTATGAACTCATTTAGGAAGGTTTCTTATTCAGGTGGGATTTCTCTTGTCACTTCTTTATCTTCTAACAGTTCTACCACCTTTTGCTCATCATGGGTTATGGAGGTGTGAGTAGGCTCGAAATTAATCAAGGCTTGGTCTGCTATATGCTCGACGTGAAGAGGTTATGAAAGGATCTTCATCTTAGTGCTGCGTCGGGTACAGAGAATCAAGTGAGAGAAATCCAGGGACATATACCCTCCTATTTGGTGGTGAAGTCTCGGGATAAACAGAGTCCAAAGATGGGAGGGATGTCGATGACCACTACTTCTTGGGAAACTGTTATACTTGGACATGCAAATAAGGTCAAAGGGAGGCTTCTGATGAGACCTATCATCTAGACTTTATTCACGTCGAGCTGCATTACCCCTTTACTTAAAGGGTCATACTTAATGTTTAATACTTCAGCAATCTACTTGGGCATGACCGTGGTGCTAGCATCAGAGTCTATCATGGAGTTATGCAAAAATTTGTTTCCAACTATTAGGGTGAGGTAAAAAGGATTTGGTTTAGGTTTACCTTCTCCTTGTGCAATGGAGGGTGAGCCTTCATTTATCAAAGAAGCAGGGGAGCATGTCTTGTTAACTACTGAGTGGCAATCCATTCCATTCATCTGAGAGGGTGGCAGAGCTACTATGATTGTATCCTTTTGATCATGGGACAATGCCTCCCTTAGCTAGCTTTTCTGCTCTGGTATACTCAAGAGGTCCTAGAGAGAGACATGGGCTGGAGCTTTCTTCAACTGATCTATTACATCCAATGCTGGGGGCATGGAAACTCTAGGCTCTTTCGGTTTGTAAGGGATGAATTTCTTCCTGGGATAGGCAGAAACGATGACTGGTGGTTCCAGAGGTTTGTTTACGGGTATTGACCTTATATTACTGGCATCCTCCCCGGTCAAACACCTTTTAGAATGAAGGTTGTAGTCTGAATGCACCATAGAGGGCCCATTTTTTGAAGCTCTTTCCTCAATAGTTAGTACTGTCTCATCCTCCTCCATCCATGAAAAAAGTGCATGATCAGGGGCGATTTCCGCTTCTTGTTGTAATGACATTCCTTGCATCTAAGCAACAAAAGCCACATTATCCATGCCTGGGGATGTATATGCAGATTCATCTGGTATTATACCTGAGTTTCTTTGTTCCGCGACCTTTTGTTGCAGATTACCTCTTGGCCAATTCTTTGGGGTGTGAGCATTGTTGCATCCAAAATACCAAGAATTGGCATCATCTGCCAAATTATTCTGACCCATAGTCAATTCTCTACTACTGTTCAGGTGGATGGCCTATAATGGATTAGGGACGGGGACTATTTCGCCATTCGGTGGGGTATTTTTCTCAGCTCGATAATTAGGATGTTGATAGGGGGGTCTATTTCCTTGGAAATTTTGCTGAAAAGGAGGTTTGGTAGGAGAGACCTAAGCCCTTTTTAGGTTGATGATTTCATTAGAGAAAGATCTTAAGAGATTTTTCATATCATTGACCTCAGAAGCCAAAGAGGCAGAATGGACGGTATTTTGAGGAGTGGGGAACGAATACATAGACTATGGAGCAGAAGTGCTTGGGACCGCTTCCTCCATTACTTGGGTAGACATTTCGGGGAATACTGGCATTGTAGGGTGAGGTGCGAGCTTTCCAGCATCAATAAGGTTATTTTCAGCTTGAACCGCTAAGTCAAAAGCTTGCGAAAGAGTGTTACCCCCTAAGGATTGGATTATTACTGATATATTGGAATTGAAAGCTTTTAGATAAAATACAAAGGCCATATCTGCCGGAGGGTGGGCGGACAACAATATCCTTTGCCAGGTTCACTGGAATCTTAGGTTGAAATCAATTAAGGCCTTCGTAGGAGCTCTTTTGATCATAATGAGTTGGTGCATGAGGGATGATCTATCGGCTTTGTCTGAGAATCTTTGAAAGAAGTGATCTACCAACTAATCCTAGTCCCCTATGGTACTAGGGCCTAGAGATCTAAACCAGTCCAGAGCTTTTCCTTTGAAAGAAGCTATGAGCAACCGTAAAGCCACGTTTTGCTCAGTGATGTTGTGTACGGTACAAATAGTAGCCACATCATGCAAATGTTCTCCAGGGGTTTTGTAACATTCTCTTGTGAATTTGGGAAAAACTTTTAGTGTGGCAGCTAGAATGGCTCCCCAAACTACGGGTGGAACTGGAGGGATGAGAGGGCTACCATTGTCCCAGGTCACAAAATTTTGAGGGGAAATCTGGGCCATTATAGGGCATATGATGGTGGGGGAACCCTGTGGAAGTGAAATGGAGGCAGAATGGATGGTCACCAATGGAGGGAAAAGAAGATGGGGATTTATGGCCATTTGACTCCTGGTGACGAGCCTATGACTCATAAACTAGCTCAGATGTGTTTATTTTTATTTTTAAAGGTAATGGTCCCACCGAGCGTGCCAGAAAAAGAACTGTTGACTCTAAATTTTGCTTTGGGGACAAACAGCTTTATGGGAAATTCAGTGTTGGGGGACTAACTTGTGCAAAGAAACACTGAATGACCTCCGGAGTTGAGAAGCCGACTCTTCCTTGAGTTTTGAGGAAAGGGGAGGAAACAAATACTTTTTAAGAAAATGAGATGCTAAATACTTAGGCGATGCGCCATATCATTACTATGAAATGAACCAACAGAAATCAAAGAACGCTTGCAATCTCTGTAAGCATCTAAGCCAAATCAAAACAACAACCAAATTTGCCTGAAAACATAAGGGACAAATTCATCATGCATTCACTAGATAACAAGTATAGAAAAGCATAGTTTAATCAGTGAAGTCTTAGACCAAATATTCCCAAAGTCTGTCAGAATTTTCAACAATAATAGCACAGAAAACACTATAAACAGTAAGTCAAGAAAGACATCACAAAGGCCCTAGACACAATCTAAATAATCTTCTTATAGCAAATCCCAAATAGTTTTTTAAGGCTGGAAATGAAAGAAAACTCCTACTTAGCAAATTAGACTGTTCTTCTTCTTCTCTAAAAATCAATCCTCACTTTTTCCATAGGAAAAATTCCCTCTTAAATATACCACTGCTTCTAAAAATAGCTCCCCTAAAAATCCAAAACTGGCACAACCTCTTCGAAACACAAAAACATGGCGTGTCACAGCAGAGGCTGCACCCAACAAAACAAACTCCTTTAACGGCTTGGAGGTTACCCAGAACTGAATTGATTCTATCAGAAGGGAAAGGACTGTGGAAAAGGGGACCGCTGCGAAGAAACCGCTTGCAAACCGCGCACATGAGTGGGCCCGCCTAGAAGAAAAGTAAATGAGCATTTCCATTTGTCACCCCCGCATTGCTTAAAAAATGAGACACCAAAGAAGAACCGAGGGAGCAACACTGGGCCACCAAGTTTCATGCACACTCATCCCTGCTGGCTAAAGAGAAAAACAACAATCACAACCAGGCCTGCCAAGAACCTACATCGGGGAAAATAAAGGTGAACAGGCTCTAGTTCCAAAGAAAAGAAAAAATACTGGAAATATGACAAAGATAGCAACAAAAATGTTGTTAATGGTGGAGTGGTGGATACTGTTAAACCTAAATAAAAACCCCTGATATTTAATCTGGCTAGTAGCACACAAGCCCTCAAAGTAGCTGAAACTATGGTGGAAAACCCTCTGAAGAAATCATAAGAGTGGTTTAAAGAGAAGCCTTGGCTTTCAAAGCCTAAATGTGATTTCACTCCTTTGGCAAAATCGTATGAATCAACTCTTAAGACTCTATTGGAAAATGAACTGACACATTTCTAGACAACTCTAGACCATATGATCCAGAAGTTAAACCCAAATGGTGGAGGGAAGATGAGTACTATGAATATCATCAAAACAAGGGTCATACAACAAACAATTGCATGAAACTCAAACATGAGATTTAAGACCTCATCGATGCTGGCAATATTGTTGTTGGAAACCACATGACTAATGCTGATCACAAAGCTTTTAAAGATCCCTTTCTTTCTTATGAACAAGGTGATTCCTCAAAATCCAATGGAGGTGCCAAAGTTAATTACACCTATACCAACAATGACAATGTGATCAATATGATTGAATCTTCCCAATCTGAGTATTGCAACATGATCATAGTCAAAGATAAACAACATAAAACACAAACTGCAAATGTTGTAACCCATGCTCAAAAGAAGGTTACTCTAAAAGGAGATAGTTCCTCAACTCCTAATCAAACAACATCAAACCTACTGAATTCTTCAAGCAAACAAGCATATGCGATCACGACGAAATCTAAGCAGTTGTCTACATCATCCTCTCCTGGTTACAACATTCTCGAACAATTAAAATGAACCACAGTTGAAATCTCCATTTTTGAACTACTTAAGATTTGTTCTACTGATAGAGAGATCCTGGACAAAGCTTTGCTTACTACTAATGTCCCCAAATATTTAGATGTAGATCAGTTTAAATCTATGGTGGGTCACCTGACTTCACCTCATTACCTCACCTTCTTTGAAGAAGATGAAAATTCACTGAATCATCTACATAACCGGCCATTACACATCGAATCCATGATCCATAAACATCGAGTGAAATGTGTTTTGATAGATGGAGGCATTGGGTTGAATGTTTGTACCTATAATTTATTGATATAGTTGGGATTTTCTGAAAATGTCATTGATCCAGCAAAGAAAATAACAGTCAAAGCTTATGATGAAGAAGAGAGAGCCTCTAAAGGTCTGGTACTATTATCGATTAGGGTAGGACTGGTGAAGAGAGATGTTATTTTCAGGTGCTTGACCTTCCTCTTTCCTACAACATCTTGTTGGATAGGCCATGGATTCATGAAGTGTAAGTAGTACCATCTACATATCATCAGTGCTTGAAATTTCCTTATAATGGAGTTGAAGTCAGTATTCCTGCTGATACAAGTTACACCTGTAGTGCATTAAAATAGTGTGTTGATACCTTTGTTCCTCATAACAGAGCAGCCTCTATAGCTAAAAGTTTAGAAACTTTGATGAAAGACTTAGAAAAGAAATTTAAAATCACAAGTACTGGCATGGATGGATATAAGATAGAACTTGTAATTTCATTAATGTATCTTCCTCCATCGCCAAGAGAGTTTGGAAAACCATCTAAGGCTATGAAGCCACAAACTTCAACTCCAAAGGTCATTTATAATGGTATTTTTGTATAGTCCTCTACTTCCCTTGCAACTGAAATAGAAGAGGAAGTTGTTCTCAAATGGATTTTCAAAGAAGATAGTGAAAACAAAGAAGTGCAATAGTGTGAGATTTCCTCTGAACAATATGGTCCAGGTTATAAGATGATTCAACGCACAGGGTAGTCAAGTTCTGGTCCTCTAGACAAGTGTCAAGAAGGTATTGTTGAACCTATTTAGCTACAAACTAAGTCTACAAATGATAAAGATGGACTTGGATACCATTTAGAGGAGTCGTCAGATCAAAAACATACTTCTCATTATCAGTCTAAGTGGAGGAAAAAGATACTACATCAAACATCATAGAAAGTAAATACCTAGCAAACTCAAGAAGAGTATGAGAAAGAACAAAAAGAACTATCAATCAAGAGAGAAGAAGCAACTTGTAATCAAGTTCCAACTATATCAGCAATAACATTACAAGGAGTAGAAGTCCCAGAAGATATGAGAGAGGAGATGGAAGGAATTAAAGAATTGTCTGCACCACTGAACATTCTAGTCACATACACAGGAAGAATGGAAGTAGATGATTCAGAAACAAACTTGAATGAGTATGAATGGGGTCCAGAGCCTCTATCAGATGCATCTACTTAAGAAACTTTTGAAGAACCTAGTGATATCATAGATGAAGCACAAGAGAGAGTGCGCTTAAAACTACAAAAGGAAATAGAGGAAATTGGACTAAAAGGACAAGAAGACTATAAACAAAAGTTAAAAGAAGGAAGAGCACAAGAAAATTCTTCACCTATTATATCTTCCTCTAATGAGATAGAGAAAATCAGATATGGGACTACAAATGAAGAATTGGAAGCTACAAAAGTAGGGTTGGTCATTAGTACAGAGGAAGCTAAATGGAAAAGATGACAAAGACTAATAGAGTCATCAAGGTTATGTCAATAGGTATGTCAACTACAAGTGATCATTGAACCGAATCATGAAGGAACTTGCAACATTAAAGATATAGATATTGATATTATACATGCTTTCACTAAGCCACTTGAAGAAAATCTAGAGGCCTCATCTTCTAACTTTGATCACTCTGAAATAAGATCTATTTATGACATTACCTATTCGACACCAAACTATGACTACTTCGTCATGAATGTCAAAAATCTATCTGTTTAACCCGTTACTATCGAACCATGATATGTAATCTAGTCTGAAGTAGAGGACGATGCTAGTGGTAGGTCTATTGGGTTAGATACCCTAAATGATAACATAAACTTAGATAATCATGTTCTAACTCTTCCTGGTCTTGGGATGCTTATGCAAGGTAGTCTTCTAGAAATCGACTTGTCATTCCGAGGTTGTGATGACAATACCATGAATTCCCTTGAACCTGTTAAATATTTATCCTTGGTACATCCTAAGCTTATTGACTGTATCTCCAAGATCAACTTTTGAATATACCTACCTTTTCCAATGACTATACATTATCCTATTATCTTAATGCAGTTGAACAAATGGACTCTTCCACTAGTGAACAAAGTGAAAACATGATAGTAGTAGATGTCAAGTATCTTAGTCACAAAAATAAAAATAAAGAAAGATAAGAGTTCTGATGGCATAAACCACACTGTGGCGGTGTTAGAATAATTAAAAAAATAAATAAAGGACGTACCTAACGGTGAAAACGTCTTAGAGGTGCTTGAAGGTGAGATACTTGACATTTTGCCTGATCACTTTCAAGAGTGATCATCAATGCTAATTTAATCTACACAACCAATAAACATTGGAACATAAGAAGCTCAACACACCATACATGTAGCTCAATCCTTGTTAGCCGAAGAACTAAAATAATTTTCTGATTTCCTCACAGAAAAGAAGATCAATTTTACATGGGCATATGCTGATATGCTGGGTCTAGATCTTGACCTCACAATGCATCATCTTTCTATCACTCTTGGAGTTAAAACTATTAAGAAGAAAACCCCAAAAATGCGTCCTCATGTTGCATTACTTGTTAAGGATGAGCTAGAAAAATTACTAAAAGTTGGATTGATCAGAGCAATTGATTATGCCAAGTGGATATCTCATATTGTACCTATTTCCAAACCTGACAAATCAATATGTGTTTGCATAGATTTTAAATATTTAAACAAAGCTTTTCCAAAAGATAATTTTCCACTGCCCAACATAGACATGATAGTAGACATGATAGCTGGCTATGAAATTTACTCTTTGGTGGATGGTTTTTTTGGATACAATCAGATCAAAATTGCACCTGAGGATCAAGAGAAAACATCATTTACCTATGCATGGGGAAACTTCTACTAGAATGTAATGCCCTTCGGCTTAAAGAATGCAGTCGCTACTTATCAAAGAGTTGTAATAATAATTTTTCATGATATGATGCACAAAAACATGGAGGACTATGTTGATGATACTCTACTCAAATCTATGAAAAGATCAACACATATATTAGAACTAGGTCCAATATTAGACATGATGAAAAAATTTAAACTCAAATTAAATCCCAAGAAATGTGAATTTGGGGTTACATCTGGTAAGTGTTGGCATATGCACACTCCAATGAGACATTGTATGTGATTGAAGGTTTTGTCATTGATGGCAACCTTACAATCCTATGGCACCGACAAGGCATTACACCGGTAAGTTAGTGCATCGACATCAATGATCAGACTCTACATTGGCACTTAGGACACTAGCACCGACACAGAGAAAGGAAGTGTATCAGCACAGAGGCTGACAAGATTTTGTTATATTATATTTTGTTTATTATTGTAAAAACTTTGTAAGTCAACTTGGCATGTTGTAAAATGACTCTTATATATAAAAGAGATCATTGTAGACATTTTGTAATGAAGGAATGAATAAGGTTATGTAAGTAATATATGCGAAATATTAAGGCAGATCTATAATGCGAAATATAGGGTAAAGGGTTTATGTAAGAAGCAGAGTAGCAACCGGCACTGAATCAGGCATTATAGATGCTATTGTAAAGAAGCACAAGATATTGGATTTATACAATCCACATTGTAAGTCAGTGAGACTTCCCACTGAGTAGTGAGCTCTAGGCAGTTGGCCTTCCTGCATGTGCAGGCCCCTATTGTAAGTAATATTCTCTTATTGGCCAGTAAGTGGATATTGTGGGTCACAAATCCCACTGAGGTTTTTCCTACACTGGGTTTCCTCATTAAATCCTTGTGTCATGGTGTGCTTTTCATGTGGATGTTTTAAATTCTATTTATTGCATTATTTCTTGCATACTGGTACACTGTTATAATATATTCTGCATATTTTAAGATAAGAAATTATGTACACCAGTTAGATACTGATTCACCCCCCCCTCTCAGTATCTGTGGGAATCTTAACAATTGGTATTAGAGCTTGGTCCTCTATTTTTAGAAGCCTAACAGCTTGAGGAAGATCTTGACATTGGTAAAAATGGAAAATCTGATGAAGCAACTTGAAGGAGCTCTTTCAGACTATGATGCAGAGAAATTAAAAAATATCAAACTAGAAGATGATTTAAGGGCAGCTTTGGATATCATTCAGACACTTCAAGAGAATCTTACTGTTGCAAGAAATAAGAGAAGAGAACTTCGTGAAAAGATGCAAAATGAGAATGATGAAAAGGAATCACTTAATGATCAGATAAGCAAGCTGAAACAAGAGAACATGACAACAAAGAATGAGATGCAGGATATGACTATGAGATTTTGTAAAGAGCTTGAGGATAGGAAGAAGAATGAAGAAGAATTGACCAGAAGACTAAGTGATGCAGAAAATGAGAACACAAGACTTAGCTATGAAAATGACATGTTGAAGACAGATCTGATGCACACTCAAAATGACACAAATGAACTGATGAGATAGAAAGAAGTCTTAGAAAGAGAACTAGAAATTGCAGATCAACATAGAGAAAAATTCAAGATAAGCTCAGAGGAACTTAGCACCTTGCCAAAGAATCAAAAACCTAAAGGTGACAATTCTGGAATTGGCTTTGAAGTTGGTGAAAGCTCTGGTATTGCAAATACTCAGGATCATAGAAAACCGATAAGACAACCTAATGCTTATAAATTCAATGGAAAATGCTTTAACTGTAATAAGTATGGTCATAGAGAAAATGAATGTAGATCTAGAAATTATTAGAATATCAACACACCCACCGGTCAATGTTCAAAATGCAACAAAGTTGGTCACAACTCTAAAAATTGTAGAATGAATGTGAGATGATATGTTTGTGGAAGATTTGGAAATTTATCCAATCAATGCAGAACACAAACCGACATAGGTTATGGGAAAGCTATTTAGAAGAATAATGTAACTTGTTATGCATGTAACAAGATTGGGCATATTGCAAAATTCTGTAGAAGTAAAGGATCACTGGTAGACAACAAAAGTTCTAGCTTGAAAGGTAAAGAAAAGGTTGAAGAGGTTAAGCAAGAATTCTCAAAACAATGGATTAGAAAAGCTGATCTAAATATTGGGAATACTCCTCCACTGGTAGAACCAGTCAATGCTTCACCAACAGGACATAGTGATGCTTCACTGGCCGGACAGAGCAGTGCTCCATCGATAGGAAGTTCTTCATCTACTTGAAGAAAGTTTCCTTGAGGGTTTGGAAATCTAATGACACATGTGCTATTATTCCCTTGGTTAGAGATGAGAAGTTGGAAATTACTTATTATCGACAGACAATGTTAAGTGAATACTTAACCGACATTCATTTAATGTGGTAGATGGTGAAAAGACACTATAAATTTGAGGTTTTGGCTCCATTTCATTTCACTGAGATTTCAAACCTACGAAGAGCGCAAAGATTCCAAGCTAAGGCATTTTGAGCAAGAGGCAAGAACACTTCAAGCAATCATCCATCCTAAAGGCAGTAAAAGGTATTTTATCATGGCATCCACCTTTGCAATTGAATATATAGCAAACCCTACCGTTGTCGAAGTTATAAAAAGACCTAGGCCCGTATTTCAATTAGTTCTCAAGATAGAAAAGAAAGATGATACCTTACGTGCTTTTTCTCAAATTCCTAAAGGAGTTGTTTATGCTGAAGACCCCAGAATTTACATTCATTGTAACATTGAGGAACTAGGAGATGAAGAGATTAAAACCATGTTTAAAACTGTCATATGTGAATCCGGCAATGGAAAAGATGAACACAAGATCATTGAAACCCTATGATTTACAGAGATCCTTAGCATTCATGAATTTCCCAAGGATGTGATTAGGATAGTCTTAAGCAGGGTACATGGTGAATTTTTCTGGTTAGATGCAAATCACAAAATTACTAAGGAAGCTGTGAAAGCTGTCACAGGGTTACCAACCATCGGTAAAAGGCCAGACAAAAACAAGAAGGTTTCCAATGACCTAGTTACTCAGTTAACTGGTGCCACATCTGATAGAAGGTCCTTAAGAGTAAATGATGTAATAGATATTAATGTGAGATTTATCAGCATGATATTAGGATATAAAGCTACTCATGCAAATAGACTTAATTTAGTTTCAAGTTTATGCATTAAGAGTGCTTATGATATGGTCACGGGTAATGCAAAGATTGATGTATGAGAGTGGTTGAAGGGCGAATTAATTGACAACTTAGGCAAGATTAAGAACGACAAGAAAGGAACTTTTAAATTTGGAAATATGTTAGTATGTCTGATGCTACATATAACCAAACAGGTTCCTGGTATAGGCTACAAAGAGCTTGGATATGATATACCTATAGGTAAACAACTAACAAAACTATAATTCAATAATATGGGAGAAGATAAGGAAAACAATATCCATGATTTCTTTCAAGCACTAAAGGTCAAAATGAAGAAAAGAATCAGATTGTTGACAAATATAAGGATGAAATATGCTTTGTAATCAAGAAGGATGAGATCTGGATGGAAGCAGTCATCCCTAGGACTGTTTGGGTAACAGAGATGGGCTATGAAAAAGATGATCATATAATTGAAACATATGCTAAAGCACTTCTGGAAGCCCCTAAAGAACCTAAGGAAAAAGTATTTGGTAGTGCAGAAACTATTGAAAGCCAAATACAATCTAAGAAAAGAGTGAAAAAGGTTGAGGCAGTTGTGAGAAGAGGTTCCAGATAGGCAAAGGCTATTAAAGAATATGTGTTAAAGCAAACTGGTATAACAGAGGATGAGTTAGCAGCTCCACAACTTGAGACTCATCTATCACTGATAGGCACTTCTTCGGAAAGTGACATGCCTGCAACTTTCAAGAGAGTTGTAAGGAAAAGAGATCCCTCACCGACAACCACACCCTCACCTAGGAGGACAAGACAAAAACAACAAGCAGTGAGATCTCCGGTAAGAAAGGCTACACCAAAGAAGAAGAAACTAACACCCAAGAAGAAGAAGAGGACAAACAAGGACTTGACCCCTCTTGATATACTGTTAAATGAAATTACAAAGGAAGGAAAATTGAAGAATATAGAGAAACTATATGACACTCTGACAGCTGATGAAAAAGAACAAGTAGAAAATAGTGTTACATTGCATATGGATATGTATAAGAAATTTTCAATGGAAGTAGTAAATGAAGTACCAGATGAACTATTTAAAAGACTAGAAGCAAGAAGACAAGTAGTAGTAGAACTTGACAAGAAAAAAAAGATAAAAAAGCTACTTGTTGTATGTCCGGTGAATTCACCCAAAGAAATTGATGACTTAATTGCTCAAGCCAACCGGTCAGTATTTTCTACTTCACACTGGCACATTGCTTTGATGGTTGGAAGAGTTAATGAGGTGACTGAGGAGACAGAAAATGCATGGGACATTTTCCTAGTGGAAAAAGAAAAACAAGAAGAATACATGAGTCACAAACCTATAAAGGTATATCAGAAAGAAAGAGACAAGGGTAAAGGTAAAATTGGTGGACCACCCAGTATCAAGGTTAAAAATAACTTAGCCCCACCTAAAAAAGATCAACTGACAGTTGAAAGTATGGATGTAGAGGATGTTAATCCTAATCCCGAAGTCTTATATACTGTGGATGTTGATACTCAAAAGATCAACATTGTGGTAGACAAAGATACAACTGATAAGACTGAAATGGCTAGTGAGCCTCCGGTAGCTGAGCAAACTGATAACACACAGGAGAAACTGATAGATGACAAAGAGCAAAAGGTAGAGACTCAGGCTCAGACTGAGACAATGCAACAAACAAGAAACAAATAGAGCAAAAGGCTCCTGAACAGGAACAACAACAAGAACAGGAACAGGTTCATAAGGAAATAGTGCCACCGGCAACTGGAGAAGTAGAAAAATGTAATGCCCCTACCTTAGTCAGCCTTGTAAAACCCATTGATCTTGGTTGACTTCCTATGTGGCATTCTTGAATGGTGGATTTACTATTATATAATGTTGTAGATTAGACTATATGAATATTGTGCGTACCTATTATTGGGCGAATTGCATCGATTCTTGTGTAAATGTAATTGTTTCCTAATTCTTGCTATAAATCTCGAGCTAACGCCTTCATTGAATATGTATATATATGTATGCTTGTGTGACTCATGGTTGCAGAAGATTGCAGGTACTATACCGCCCAGGTGCGAGGTTCATCTCCATTGGGATTCGCAGGGTTGAGTATACCTCCTTCATCCTTAGGATTTGGATTAGGTGGTCATAAAACTCTCGTCTTGCCTTAGCCATGATCAGGTGAGCGTCATGTGTGGTAGGGTTCCTTTATCAGTTCGGTTGTGTGTCATGTGATTGGTGGACTTTCTTGGTTTACGTGCCTTGCGTGTGGGTAATGGAGTATTTTATCCTAAGTATTTAATTCAATTTAATGTGTGGATGTACGCATTAGTAATTGAGAAATTTAAAATAGATAGTTTTCTTTTTTATGATTAATCGTTAATTTAAGAGATCACTTTATTTATATTTGTAGCAAGCTTAAGTATTTAAATTTAATTAATGTGTTCATTTACGCATTAGTAGTTGAGGAATTAAAATAAATAGGTTTCCTTCATGAGATTAGTCATTTATTGAAAAGATCGCTTTTTAATATGTAGCGAGTTTAACTTAATAGTTAATTTTAAATAATGAATTTAATTAGTCTATGCATTTTTAAAAAAAGGAAGATTTAAAAGTCATTTGGAAATAGAAATAATTTAACCACTTTTGCATGTTGGAAATGAAAGGGTAAATTTTATTATTTAAAGAAAATCATTTTTAAATTGTAAAGTTTGATATAGTGTAAAAGATTGATTTTGGAAATTAATTTAATTTAAATACTTTACCCTTGTCAATAGTTCGAAATATAAATGTTGGCTTAATTAATATTGAGAAATTAAAATTAAGATCAAAATAAGAGAGAAGTATATTAATTATAAAATCAAGTTAAATCAATTTAATAGTTGAAAAGAATTATCATTTCTTTTTATTTTAAAAGGGCTTAATTTTCAAAATTAGAAATTAGGTCAAAAGGGGTTTTCCATTTAACCTAAGTTGAAAAATATTTTGGGGGGAATTCTTTTTGGAAAAGAAAAATAACATGGGGATGGAGATTTGGGGATTTTGGAAAAGGGTGGATTTTTCTACAGCTGCAGGTTGGGCTCTTCTTCAAAATTCTTGCCAGCAATGCTAAAGGAGGTAGGTTTCTTGTTTATCTTTTAGTTCATTTTAAATCAAAGAAAATGTGTTTGGTTCTTCCTCATGAAATTCTGGTTTTTTTTTGAAAAAACAAAGATAATCAATGGATGATTCTTAGAATTGAGTTCTAGTTTTGAAAATAATGGTGGATATTGGATCAAGAATGTTTTTATGGTTTTGTGATTTAGCAAATCTTACCCATCTGAAAGTTATTGGGTTTTTTTTGGAAAATCATGAACTTGCTGGGAAATTTTTCCCCATTCTAATATTTTGGTCATTCTGGAAAAATATGTGACTGTGAAAAAAAAAATTAAAAAAAATGGGGGATTTCATTTTCTTGGCTTGTTTCTATACCTTCATTTTAAAAATAAAATAAAATTATACTGTAAATCGGATAAAAAAATAACTACAAAAAAAAAATAAATAAATAAAGGGGGAGAAGAAATTTTTATTGGGGTTTCGGGGGGGGGAGCGGAAGCTCAACCTGCCCCTCCCCACAGCGCCACCATAGCTCCTACCGGTTTCCACATAGTGGGGGGCTGGAGGGGATTGCGACTCCCGTGGAGGCCGTAGCAACCCCCGACTCCACTATGTGGGGGCCGAAGGGCCTGTGACCCATGGCAGCCACAGTATCCCTGGCTCCACTGTGTGGGGAGACAAGGGGCCTGCGTCCTCCGTGGAGGCCATAGACTCTTCGGTTAGGGCACGGCCCGCCCTAGGGTTTCGTTGCCTAGAGTTTTGGGCCGCCCTCCACATGATTGTTTTTTTTTGTTATTTATAATTTTACATATATTTAAAATTTAAGTTTGATGTTATTTTGTATGTGAAAAAAAAAATAACAATATAAAAAAAGGATATATAATAATAAATATATATTACAAGTAATATATTTGTTATTATTTAAGTTTGGCTAAGATTTATATTTTTAGCAAATAACAATTATGAAAAAAAAATAAAGAGGGGAATAATATATATATTAATAAATTATACATTAATCATCGGACTCAATAAAGCAATGATATCTGTTGATTTAACAAATGTTGAATGTTGTATTTATTTTTATTTATTTAAGTTGGTAATTATTGGGACTCAAATTTAGAGGCTAATGAGTAAATCGAATGGTGAAATTAGTTTTAAAATGAATGCTAGGGAATCTTAAATTAGCTGGGAGATGATTTTCCCATTCCCTTATTTATTTTTGATGTAGTTTGTTCTTTACAATATTGGGTAAATTTTTGAGTTGGTAGGAAAGGGGCTAGAGTATTGTTGTAAAACCAACTTGCCATTGATGCATATCTAAGGATTAAATAACTTGTTTAGATGCTTAAAATAACATGAGAAAAGATTGTATTTACCCGTTAATGCTTGTGCATGGTGTAATATTTTTGTAATCGCTATGTCTTTAATAATAGCATGTCCTTGATAGGATTGCTGGGTCCCTATCGTCTGGTTGCTTGTGTCTAGTCATAGTCGGTCAAGTCTCTATTTAGGGTACCGAAAGTTAAGTAACCCTTGTCTTTTCTTTTGATGTATTCATTAGAATCCACTTCAAAAGGATCATTATGTAATTATCGACCGAGGTGGTTGTCGTATTGTGGTTGTGTTCACCTATATGGCAAAGATGTAAAAGTCATGAAACTTATGTAATCCTAACTATATTAAATGCCAGAGGGGTCTTGCAGTTGAGCAAACCCGGAGATGTAGCCCTCTAGTGGTGAACTCCAAGATCATATCCGTGTTATGCGATGCCTTTGTCTCTTTTATTTCATACTTTAAGTTATCGTGTATGGCTGCATTATGTAAGTGTATAATGGGAATTTTAATGAAGCTAAATCTCATGTGCATGAATTTAGTCATCTTGTTAAATAGGGTCACAAAAGATTGTAAATATGATTATGGAAAAGTATTTTGTTAATATTAATACAAAGAAGTAAGCATGGAAATAAACTCACTGGATAACAAATATTGGATTAACTTTCATAATATCTAAATTGAAATCTAATGGATGAACCTCACTTGGCTACTTACCGTATTATCTTAATAAATGAACATTGTCATGTTAGTTATATTTCACTATATTGGATTAGATTATTTAATTGTTTACGTTTTATCCTAAAGCAAATAATCCTTACCAGACTAGTTTATAATTGGGTGAACTCAAATTGGTTACCCTCACTATAACCTTAATAAATGATCTGCAACATAATTTGAACTAAAACGGGAGAACTCACTTAGTTGTTTAAACCTTACCCATAGCAAATGTATTCCTTCATATTAACTTTAATTTAAACTAATTGGAGTGAACTCATTAAGTTAGTTATATTTTAATCCTAATGGATGAACTTCACTATGTACTTATAAATTTAATCCTGATCGAATGAATATCATCTTGCTAACTATATTTTAATTAAAGAGATGAACTCATGTGGCTCTAGTACATTTTCACCTTAATGAATTGAGTTCCATCTCTTAGTATTATTTTAACTTCAATGAAAGAACTCTTTGGCTATTTACATTTTATCATCTATAAATGAACTACGACTTATTAGTTGGTTATGTTTAAAACCAAATGAAGGAACCTCGTTTTATTATTTACAACTTAATTCTTAATGAATGAATTTCATCTTTTTAGCCATACTTTTAACTATAAAGAATGATCTCATTTGTGGTTGGTTACTTTTAAACCTAAATAAATGAACTTCGTTATATTAGTCGCATTGTATCAAAAATGGATGGACTCGTCAAGTTAACCCTACTTAAACATTAATGGGTGAATTCTTAAGCTAATTATGTTTTAACTTCATTGAGTGAATATCCTCTTGTCAGCCTCATCCCCAACAATATTAGATGAATTCTTCCTAAATTCTAAAATGTCTATTCATCGAGCATAGCATATCCATGTCTCAAGCATTAACTCGTAATTAAGATATCTAGCTTAAATGGATCAATTGTCATGAGTTGAGTTAGGTGAAAGGTTACGTAATCGCATTGGGAAACTCCTTAAGTTCGTTTAGTCTTCCGCTGTGTTATCTAAGCGTTAGATAACTCCAAAATTATCTTAATGTTGTGACTAATTATTAACGCTCTTAATTAATATTATAAAAAAAAAATATTTACACTCCATTTGAGTGTTTTTAACTTAAACCCTTTGGGGTTTCCCGATGGGGCATTACACTTGGTATCAAAGCCCATGTTGCAACACTAGGATCTCTAGTTTTGCTAGTGCCCTTAGTTGGTGTGTGTGTGTCTACCTTATGTTGTAGGCTTGACCTCCTTATTGTGTGTGTATGAATGAGAAAACCCTACTTGTGTGTAACACATGTGTTCACACCTTGTTTTCACCTTCTTGATGTGGGTGTTTTGGAAATGATTATAGGTGCTTTGTCTGCTTATTGAGGTCTTGGTCTGCGATTTCTCTTATTCTGAAAGGGAGTCGTATGTACCTTCATTCTTGATTTGTTTTACTCTTTTGACTAATCCAGCTGGGTTGGTTGGTAATATCCTAAATCTAAAAGTACGATATGTGCTTGTCATGGTTATGATCTATCTTAATGATTGACCACTTGAAAGACTAGTATGGCAAATATTAATGCTTATTATGTAGTAAATTGAATGATTATGACTCTTCCTCTTCTCTCTCTCTAGAAAATTAAAATGTTTTGATATGGGTAATTATCTCTTATTTAAGTTTTCTTATTGCAAGAGAAAGGATGATATTTATTGAGCTCTTGTGTGAGCCTTATAACGCTTATGTGTTTTAGATTGTGAAAGGGGTTTGGTTTGAAAGTTAATATTGGTTATTGAGATAAAAAAAAATTGTATGTTTACATTAGAGAACTCTCCATGTGCATTCTAGGAATAAGATAATTAAATGCTATCTTAGGTAAGGTGTATTAATATGCGCATAGTTGATTTTGTGAAAATTGCTTTGTTGTGAAAGAATTACTGAAAGAGAACATGTTATAGTAGCTTCAAGAGTGTTTTAATGTGTTCCTCGAAAGATTGTTTTATGTGCTTCTTCAAACTAGTTTGATTTAGGACCTATTTTAGCAATGCTCCATTTAACTTGCCTTTGGATATAGATAATTGTCTTATTGTGTTTAGAAAGATTAAATGAAAGACTTGTTAATTTGAATGCATTAATGTGTCATATTTGGTAGACAACTCCTCATTTACCCTCTTGTCAATATTGATTTTCAAGGATAGGTTGCAGATTTTGATGTGTTATTGTATTGTATTACGAATAGTGAGTGTTCTCAAGAAGACTTGTATTACCGAAAAATTATTTGTCTTGAATTCTTGTTCGGAAAACTAGAACATTATAGTGCAACAACAATATTTGGAAATGTTATGTTAGGTTGTTTTGGCACCCTCCTAAAAGATAGTGAAATGAAAACCGTGCAACTAAAATGATAGACTTATATCTAAGCATATAGAGTGATCTAGTAGATCTTGTGTATTCGTAGGAAATAGTTGATTTTAAAACTCTCTTCCTCCTCTTGCCTAAAATATAAGGTTGTTGTTTTTGAAATACTATTTAGAATGCAGTGATTTAAGAAGAATCCTTATAACGCATATGAAATTGTATGTTGCTTTTGGCTTCTAATTGAAAGGGGAAAGTTTTTCGGTTTGGAAAAGAAAATTGCATAGTTAGTAATGTGAATGGAAATGCTTAGTGGAATTTGAGAAAGATATCAGAATGATGTTATTTCCTTATGTAAATTTGAATTGTTAAGAATTTCAGAACGTGTATCTAGAGTAAACTTTATTTAGTGATTCATATGTAAAGCATAATTAAAACTTCCCTTAAGTAGATGTTAGCGTAGTGTAAAGTACTCCCCATAAATGTGACTAAACTAGTAATGGTGCTATTCCTTGTGTGTTGTAAGAAACCCGTACTTGCTATGCGTGCCCATGGGATGGTGAAGTAATCAATCATGGATGATATGTTTGCTTATGAGTATGGGAAACCATACCTATTTATGTGATGTTGCATATTTGTTCCCTTACTGAGTGCCAACCCACGGGTTGTTGATAAGTTAGTATGTGAAGGGGTAGTATTAGAAGTCACAATTCTTTGAATAGTATGAATAGCGTACGAGTAATGTCAACGCGAAGTGACTTTAGCTTCCCTATCTCGAGGAAAAATATAGTTATATAATGAAACTATATTATAGGTGCACTCAATACTTTCCCTTCTGATGAACCGATTTATGAGGTTCATGTGTGCTAGCCTGATTCCTATCCCTTATTTTGAGCATATAGATGACAGTTCTTGAGCATTATGATGGATTTATTCAAGCATCTTTTGCCTTGTCTTCATGAGAGGCGTGTTATTTTTCACATGAGCTGCTAATTGACTAGTGTTGGTAGACTTGTGGGTAGACCTTAGCCATGTATACCTCTAGCTTACAGCGAGTATCCTGAGAGGAACATCGCTATGCGGGGTGTGACCGGCGCATGCCTTATCTGCGAGGTACACTGCCATGTGGGATACGTCCATTGCGTACCCTTTCCTCTTGGAGTATTGCCATGTCGTGCTGAGACATGATGCGGGATGTAGTAGACATTGCCATGCGGCTTACCAATAGGTATAGGGTAGAGCCATGCCACATGATGAAGTGATGCGGGGTGATGCCAAGGTGCTCACTGCCATGCCATGTGGATGTGTGACTAGGCCACACCACATGATGAGCTACTGTGATAGCTAGATGATTGTTCCTTCCTTCCTCATTGGTGGCTAGCTGCTAGTCACATAGTGATGTAATGTGCACTTATGATTCTCTTTTATTATTTATTTATTTATTTCCTTGTGGGCCAGAAATTTATTTTATTTTGACCTTGAAGGTTTAGCCACGATCTTGCAATCTTGTTTTTACTTGATTTGATGTTGCAATTCTGGAATTTTTTTCTTGCCTTACTATTGGAATTGGTGATTATTATCTTATTCTTCTATACTTTGGTGGCTAAACTGGTTTATCCTTATTGTTTTCGTATGTTGGTCTTGTGTTGCAATGTGAATTCCTCTCAAAGAACGTAGGAGACGGTCTTGGATGAGTGTATACGAGGAAGTAGACATAGGGAACCTTGAGGATGGAGGTATGTGAGGCTGTGAGACAGCTAGGATCCACTACCTACCTATGAGTGGTGACTATCTCTTGGAGGCTAAACACCTTATGCAACAAGGGATATTCACGAGGGTCCTGTATGGAAGGTAGCACCACTATGGTGTACCCTCGCACCATCAAGCCCTTGAGTGAGATGTTGGATATTGATGATCATGTATTTGTTGTGAGAGTAGGCATAGAGATGTTGATCATGCATGTTACCTTTGATCGAGCATTAGACATGCTCACATGTGGCCTTTTGTGTCGTGCAAACCAGTTATGTGGATGGTTATTATGTGTAATTATGGATTAAATGGTATTAACTTGTCACTATGTTATGGGGCATAGTCATTTGAAAAGTTCTTTTATGCCTGAAAAGTGTAAACAATTGAGTTCTTTACGTTGCTCTTATTTGTCAAAAGTTAACTTGGTTGTAGAAATTGATAATTGAAGCTAGTTCTATGCGATAAAATTTTGTGAAAGAGAGGAATTGGTAAAAGAAATTGATCTTGATGGCATGTTTCTTGTCCTGCTTGGTAGAATGAGTATGGTAATTGTTGCTTATATCTTTTAATTGCTTTAGATGGTGTAATGAAGGAAGGAAAAATTCTCGTTTCTCTACTATGATTGTGTGTAAATTCTAGAATATTTTAAGAAGTGTATGATTTTAGATGCATTCTGTTAATGGATAATGACATTCGTAGAGGATTTATAAATAATGTTTTAATTGTTAACAAAATAATTGTTCGTGCAAATTGAGAATTGTTAATTGAGTTTAAGGGCTAATAAGTGTCGTATGACTTCCGCTTAGCCTTGTGACTTCTAGGAGTAAGTCGGAGCCTAGGGGGGGAGAATGTAATGCCCCTACCCTAGTCAGCCTTGTAAAATGCATTTGAACTTGGTTGACTTCCTATGTGGCATTCTTGAATGGTGGATTTACTATTATATAATGTTGTAGATTCGACTATATGAATATTGTGTGTACCTATTATTGTGTGAATTGCATCGATTCTTATGTAAATGTAATTGTTTCCTAATTCTTGTTATAAATCTCGAGCTAACGCCTTCATTGAATATGTATATATATGTATGCTTGCGTGATTCATGGTTGCAGGAGATTGCAGGTACTATACCGCCTAGGTGCGAGGTTCATCTCCATTGGGATTTGCAAGGTTGAGTATACCTCCTTCATCCTTAGGATTTGGATTAGGTGGTCATAAAACTCTCGTCTTGCCTTAGCCATGATCAGGTGAGCGTTGTGTGTGGTACGCAGGGTTCCTTTATTTTTTGGGTTGCATGTCGTGTGATTGGTGGACTTTCTTGGTTTGCATGCCTTGCGTGTGGGGAATGAAGTATTTTATCCTAAGTGTTTAATTCAATTTAATGTGTGGATATACACATTAGTAATTGAGAAATTTAAAATAGATAGTTTTCTTTTATATGATTAATCGTTAATTTAAGAGATCACTTTATTTATATTTGTAGCAAGCTTAAGTATTTAAATTTAATTAATGTGTTCATTTACGCATTAAAAGTTGAGGAATTAAAATAAATAGGTTTCCTTCATGAGATTAGTCATTTTTTAAAATGATCACTTTATTATGTGTAGCGAGTTTAATTTAATAGTTAATTTTAAATAACGAATTTAATTAGTCTATGCATTTTTAAAAAAAGGAAGATTTAAAAGTCATTTGGAAATAGAAATAATTTAACCACTTTTGCATGTTGGAAATGAAAGGGTAAATTTTATTATTTAAAGAAAATCAGTTTTAAATTGTGAAGTTTGATATAGTGTAAAAGATTGATTTTGGAAATTAATTTAATTTAAATACTTTACCCTTGTCAATAGTTCGAAATATAAATGTTGGCCTAATTAATATTGAGAAATTAAAATTAAGATCAAAATAAGAGAGAAGTATATTAATTATAAAATCAAGTTAAATCAATTTAATAGTTGAAAAGAATTATCATTTCTTTTTATTTTAAAAGGGCTTAATTTTTTAAATTAGAAATTAGGTCAAAATGGGTTTTCCATTTAACCTAAGTTGAAAAATATTTTGGGGGGAATTCTTTTTGGAAAAGAAAAATAATATGGGGATGGAGATTTGGGGATTTTGGAAAATGATGGATTTTTCTACAGCTGCAGGTTGGGCTCTTCTTCAAAATTCTTGCCAGCAATGCTAAAGGAGGTAGGTTTCTTGTTTATCTTTTATTTCATTTTAAATCAAAGAAAATGTGTTTGGTTCTTCCTCATGAAATTCTGGTTTTTTTTTGAAAAAACAAAGATAATCAATGGATGATTCTTACAATTAGGTTCTAGTTTTGAAAATAATGGTGGATATTGGATCAAGAATGTTTTTATGGTTTTGTGATTTAGCAAATCTTACCCATCTGAAAGTTATTGGGTTTTTTTGGGAAAATCATGAACTTGCTGGGAAATTTTTCCCCATTCTGATATTTTGGTCATTCTGGAAAAATATGTGACTGTGAAAAAAAAATAAATAAAGAAATGGGGGATTTCATTTTCTTGGCTTGTTTCTATACCTTCATTTAAAAAAAATAAAAATTTATACTGTAAATCAGATTAAAAAAATAACTACAAAAGAAAAAGAAAAAAAAAAAGGGGGAGAAGAAATTTTTATTGGGGTTTCGAGGGGGGAGCCGAAGCTCAACCCGCCCCTCCCCACGGCACCATCGTAACTCCTGCCAGTTTCCACACAGTGGGGGGTGGGAGGGGACTGAGACTGTTGTGGAGGCCGCAGCAACCCCCGGCTCCACTGTGTGGGGGCCGAAGGGCATGCGACCCAATGACCGCCGCATTATCCCCGACTCCACTATGTGGGGTCCGAGGTGCCTGCATCCTCCGTGGAGGCCGCAGACTCTTTAGTTAGGGCATGACCTGCCCTAGGGTTTCATCGCCTAGGGTTTTGGGCCACCCTCCACAAGATTGTTTTTTTTAATTATTTAAAATTTAAGTTTGATGTAATTTTGTATGTGAAAAAAAAAAATAATATAAAAAAAAGGATATATAATAATAAATATATATAACAAGTAATATATTTGTTATTATTTAAGTTTGGCTGAGATTTATATTTTTAGCAAATAACAATTATGAAAAATAAATAAAGAGGGGAATAATATATATATTAATAAATTATACATTAATCATCAGACTCAATAAAGTAATGATATTCATTGATTTAACAAATGTTGAATGTTGTATTTATTTTTATTTATTTAAGTTGGTAATTATTGGGACTCAAATTTAGAGGCTAATGAGTAAATCGAATGGTGAAATTAGTTTTAAAATTTATGCTAGGGAATCTTAAATTAGCTGGGAGATGATTTTCCCATTCCCTTATTTATTTTTGATGTAGTTTGTTCTTTACAATATTGGGTAAATTTTTGAGTTGGTAGGAAAGGGGCTAGAGTATTGTTGTAAAACCAACTTGCCATTGATGCATATCTAAGGATTAAATAACTTGTTTAGATGCTTAAAATAACATGAGAAAGATTGTATTTACCCGTTAATGCTTGTGCATGGTGTAATATTTTTGTAATCGCCATGTCTTTAATAATAGCATGTCCTTGATAGGATTGTTGGGTCTCTGTCATCTGGTTGCTTGTGTCTGGTCATAGTCGGCCAAGTCTCTATTTAGGGTACCGACAGTTAAGTAACCCTTGTATTTTCTTTTGATGTATTCATTAGGATCCACTTCAAAGGGATCATTATGTAATTATCGACCGAGGTGGTTGTCGTATTGTGGTTGTGTTCGCCTATATGGAAAAGATGTAAAAGTCATGAAACTTGTGTAATCCTAACTATATTAAATGCCAGAGGTGTCTTGCAGTTGAGCAGACCTAGAGATGTAGCCCTCTAGGGGTGAACTCCGAGATCATATCCGTGTTATGCGATGCCTTTGTCTCTTTTATTTCATACTTTAAGTTATCGTGTATGGTTGCATTATGTAAGTGTATAATGGGAATTTTAATGAAGCTAAATCTCAAGTGAATGAATTTAGTCATCTTGTTAAATAGGTTCATAAAAGATTGTAAATATGATTATGGAAAAGTATTTTGTTAATATTAATACAAAGAAGTAAGCATGGAAATAAACTCATTGGATAACAAATATTGGATTAACTGTCATAATATCTAAATTGAAATCTAATGGATGAACCTCACTCGGCTACTTACCGTATTATCTTAATAAATGAACATCGTCATGTTAGTTATATTTCACTATATTGGATTAGATTATTTAATTGTTTACGTTTTATCCTAAAGCAAATAATCCTTACTAGATTAGTTTATAATTGGGTGAACTCAAATTGGTTACCCTCACTATAACATTAATAAATGATCTGCAACATAATTTGTAGTAAAACGGGAGAACTCACTTAGTTGTTTAAACCTCACCCATAGCAAATATATTCCTTCATATTAACTTTAATTTAAACTAAAATGAGTGAACTCATTAAGTTAGTTATATTTTAATCCTAATGGATGAACGTCACTATGTACTTATAAATTTAATCCTGATCGAATGAATATCATCTTGCTCTAGTACATTTTCACCTTAATGAATTGAGTTCCATCTCTTAGTATTATTTTAACTTCAATGAAAGAACTCTTTGGCTATTTACATTTTATCATCTATAAATGAACTATGACTTATTAGTTGGTTATGTTTAAAACCAAGTGAAGGAACCTCGTTTTATTATTTACAACTTAATTCTTAATGAATGAATTTCATCTTTTTAGCCATACTTTTAACTATAAAGAATGATCTCATTTGTGGTTGGTTACTTTTAAACCTAAATGAATGAACTTCGTTATATTAGTCGCATTGTATCATAAATGGATGGACTCGTCAAGGTTAACCCTACTTAAACCTTAATGGGTGGATTCTTAAGCTAATTATGTTTTAACTTCATTGAGTGAATATCCTCTTGTCAGCCTCATCCCCAATTATATTAGATGAACACTTCCTAAATTCTAAAATGTCTATTCATCAAACATAGCATATCCATGTCTTAAGAATTAACTCATAATTAAGATATCTAGCTTAAATGGATCAATTGTCACGAGTTGAGCTAGGTGAAATGTTACGTAATCACGTTGGGAAACTCCTTATGTTCATTTAGTCTTCCGCTGTGTTATCTAAGCATTAGATAACTCCAAAATTATCTTAATGTTGTGACTAATTATTAACACTCTTAATTAATATTATAAAAAAAAAATATATACACTCCATTTGAGTGTTTTTAACTTAAACCCTTTGGGGTTTCCCGGCAGGGCATTACAAAAAACCATTGCTTAAGGAAATGCAAACACAAATAGACCTACCAGAGGTCAATACAAGCTTGGTTACTTCCACTAGTTGTACTCAGAATGTAGGTTCATAATGAGGCTACAAATAAATTAATGTGATTGATGTACTATTGGATTCAATTAAAAAGATAACAGATTGCAGCTCACAAGCTTATAAGGCAATAGATGACACAATACCAATTTTGAAGGTAATTGCTCCTAACTGTAATATAAACAATAAAGATTCTTTAGGACAACTTGATACCTTGTGTAAATATATCATAGAAAACATTGAGAAAATAAAGGAAGAGACATTGAAGGACAAAGAAGAAATTGAAAAGTAGAGATTCTTTGATGAGTAGATAAAGAAGTGCACTAGAGATTTTGACACACTTCTACTGAAACTGTGTAATTTATTGAAAGAGTACAAAACTCTGTATAAAGACACCTATAAGACAAACCTTTTAACTATAGATATAGATAAGAAGATGAGCAAGGTACAGGATGAAATCAATAAACTTGCAGATAATTTTGTTAACTCACCTGATACATTATCAGTTTTTGAATAGAAGATAACAAATTTTGAAGAAGAATTACTTAAATTGGAAAGAGAAAAAGAGAGAACAGTGAATAAGGCAAAGCATTTGAGATTAAAATTGAGTCCAAGATTGGACTATCTAGCATCATTGCGGAAGGAAGTATCTTAGGCACTAATATAGGGATAGAAAACACCAACAGAGCATTTGCAGCATCTCACCGATACAGCTAAAAGAATAGAGACACCAATAAGAGATAGTAAAAAGTTTATGGAGAGTATAAACTTGATTTTGGTGGATCTATTTCAAATTGTAACTACCTAGTTACAAGGTTGAAACTGCAAACTCTACTGACATCTTGACAACCTTTGTCATTGATGCCAAAGGGGGAGTAATGGGATGAGAAAATTCAACATCACAGGAATCATATGCTCAGGGGGAGCACACACATTTCTGGTAATGTTTTTGGACTTCACATTTTTGGATACACTTTTGAAATTTCTCATGAGTGTCGCCATCAATGCCAAAGGGGGATATTGTTGGCATATGCACACTCTAATGAGACATTGTATGTGATTGAAGGTTTTGTCATTGATGGCAACCTTACAATCCTATGGTAGTGGTAAGGCATTACACCGGAAAGTTAGTGCACTGGCATCAATGATCAGACTCTACACCAGCACTCAGGACATCGACACCAACACAGAGAAAGGAAGTATACCGACACAGAGGCCAACAGGATTTTGTTATATTATATTTTGTTTATTATTGTAAAAACTTTGTAAGCCGACTTGGCATGTTGTAAAATGACTCTTATATATAAAAGAGATCATTGTAGAAATTTTGTAATGAAGGAATGAATAAGGTTATGTAAGTAATATATGTGAAATATTAAGGCAGACCTATTATGTGAAATATAGGGTAAAGGGTTTATGTAAGAAGCAGAGTAGCAACTGGTATTGAATCAGGCATTATAGATGCTATTGTAAAGCAGTACAAGATATTGGATTTGTACAATCCACATTGTAAGTCAGTGAGACTTCCCACTGAGCAGTGAGCTCTAAGCAGTTGGCCTTCCTACATGTGTAGGCCCCTATTGTAAGTAATATTCTCTTATTAGCTAGTAAGTGGATATTGTGGGTCACAAATCCCATTGAGGTTTTTCCCACACCAGGTTTCCTCGTTAAATCCTTTTGTCATGGTGTTATTTTCATGTGGATGTTTTTAATTCTGTTTATTGCATTATTTCTTGCATACCGGTACACTATTATAATATATTATGCATGTTTTAAGATAAGAAATTTTGTACACCGGTTAGATATTGATTCACCCCCCCTCTCAGTATCTGTGGGAATCCTAATAGTAAGCTCCTAGGATATATTGTTTAAGTGAAAGGAATTGAAGTGGATCTAGAAAAAGTTAAAGCTATCATGGAAATGCCACCTCCAAAGAATGTTAGTCAAATGAGAAGTTTAGAAGGGTAGATCCAATCAATAAGACACTTCACCTCTCAGCTAGCAGATAAGGCTCAACCATTCACAAAGGCATTACGAAAAAGGAGTCATATACAACTGGGATGAAAATTGTGAACAACATCTAAAGAAAATCAAGGAATATCTTTCTAATCCACCTATATTGATGTCACCAATTCAAGGAAAGCCCTTGATTCTCTACATATCAGCTACTGATACATCACTGGGGGCACTTTTGGCACAATAGGATGAGAATAAAAAGGAAAGAGCTATATAATATATTAGTAGGACATTGGTGTCCCATGAGATGAAATATACTATCATAGATAAAGCTTGTTTGGCATTTGTCTTTGCATCACATAAATTAAGACACTAGATGATAGCACATTCTATCAAACTGGTGGATAAGATTGATTTGCTCAAATATCTTCTCAACAAAGCAACACTTGCAAGAAGATTGGCTAAATGGGTTATGGTTCTCACATAATTTGATATTGAATATATAGAACATAAATCTATCAAAGGACTGGTCATTGCAGATCAACTTGTTGATGCTCTGCTTGAAGACAATCAACCTTTACACAAAATTTTTGGATGAATCCATCATGCACCTTACTCAGTGATCCTAGAAAATGTTCTTTGATGGGTATTTCACTCAACAAGGTTCTGGTGTTGGAATACTTTTTATCACTCCCTAGAGATACTCAATCCCGAGGGCGTACACAATTCTCTTTCCTTGTACCAACAATATTGTAGAATATGAAGCCTTGGTAAATGGAATCAAGTTGGCTATCGAATGGAAGGTTGTTGAGTTATACATGTATGGAGAATCTTAGTTGATTATCAATCAGATCAATGATATGTATCAAACTGAGGATGAGAAACCGATTCCCTATAAGAGAATGTTTGATGACCTCAAGAAATACTTTACTTTTGTATGATTTCAGTAGATTCCTAGATCAACAAACAAAGCAATAGATGTTATGGCTACCTTAGCATCTATACCACAGCTACAAGAACCTGAGTTTTGCTATGGATTCCTGGTGGAGAGTTACATTATCCTGCTTATAATTCCCCTGAGTCCCAGATGATTTGTTCTATTATTGGACTTGATTCATCTCGCTATAGCCACATCTACTCTTACGTGGCCAGATTATTCCTGCTAATCTTACCCATAATGAGAAAATAAACCTAATCTAAAATGCTTCACGGTATGTCATAATCGCTAATGATCTATATAGGTGAGGTTAGGATAGTACTTTGCTTAGGTATCTAGAAACTTAAGAGTCCCAATTCATGTTATCTAAAGTCCATGAAGGTATTTGTGGATCTCATTCAAACGGTCTCACTCTAGCTCGGAAACTGCTAAGGGCTGGCTACTACTGGCCATATATGGAAAAAGATGCTATAAAATTTGCTAAAACTTGTGAGAAGTGTTAGCTACATGGAAATTTCATACATTCTCCAACAAGGGATTTAATACCTTTCATCACACATTGGCCTTTTCAATAATGGATGTTTGACCTCATTGGCCAAATCTATCTTGCATCATCTAATGGACACAATTTTATCATAAATGCCACTGGGTACTTCACTAAGTGGGTTGAAGCAGTTCCACTAATCAAAGGAACCGGTAAACAAGTAGCTTTGTTCATCCTTAACTATATCATCTGTAGGTATGGGATACCTTCTTCAATCATGACTGACAATGTAGGGCAATTTAAAAATAAAGATCTAGATGAGCTCTATGAAAAGTTCAAAATCAGACATCACTGGTCATCCATATACTATCCTCAAGGTAATGGACAAGTTGAAGCATCTAACAAAAATCTACTACTATCTTGCACATAACGGTAAACAAATCTGGAAAGGATTGCCATCTATAGCTCAATCCCGAATTATGGGCTTATAGAACAAGTATCATTATACCTACTGGGGCTACACCTTTTGCTTTGGTGTATGGGTCTGAAGTAGTCTTGCCTATTGAGGTGGAAATATTTTCCTTGAGAGTTTCTTTACAAGGTCTTGTTATTGATGAAGACTACAAAATATCTACATTTCAAGAGTTGGAGTTGTTGGATGAATGTTGGCAAGTGGCATTTGATCATCTGAGAGCCTGCCAAAAGAGAATTTATAGAGGTTATAACAAGAAAGTTTGACAAAGAGAATTTCAGGTTGGTGACCTTGTTTTGAGAGAGAATCCTAAAAATCAACAGTTTTGAGACAACAAAGGGAAGTTTGAACCCAACTGGTTGGGTCCCTATATTGTTACTGCAGTCTTTGGCTCTGTTGCTTATCAAAACTCAACATCAGAAGGAGAACAACTCTGTGAACCGATCAACACTATCCACTTGAAGAAATTCTTCACTTAGTATTCTCTGCTTCAGCAACCTGTACAGTGAAAAAATAAAAAAATAAAAAAATGAAAAAAATCAAATGCCTTGGTGAAAACCTGGTAAATAGGCACCTTGGTAGTAAAAAAAAAAGAGAAAAGATCTTTTCCAAGGAGGTGAAAACCTAGTAAACAGGCACCTCTTGTACTTATAGTACTCCATCTATCAACTCAAATTTGGCATTTCCCATTTTCATTCCCGCTTTCCTGCACCTTTTCTTCCACTTATACATATCTTGTAGTCACTTTTGTGACATCTAGGTTCTTCTTGGAACCCTCATGGCTTGAAATGGATCAACATCCTAGTCTTAGGGTAATTGACTGATCAATTTACATGTCCTAAGTAGTTCAACCAAGTCATCTTTCTGTCAGTAGTACCAGGTCATCCACTCTGAGTCAGTCATTTGTCTCCAAAGTACTAAAGAGTTTTATCACTAAGTAAACAAGCTAAACAAGACTACTGAAAACAATCATTAAACTATTTGAGATATGATTGAAATTTTCTTTGTGTGCTATCTTTTAAATTACTTTTCAATTATTATTGCCTCTGAGTAACTCAAGGAAGTCTATCTTGACTAAAAGGAGCAAGGATTGGGGGAATAATACTTTTCTTTGTTTTCTTCTTGTAGGAATGATTCAGATGATCTGGAAAGATCTAATTAGCTGGGAAACTATGACAAGTGCCTTCACATCAACGTGAAATCACAACACATACCTCAACTCTACTTATTTGTATTCTACAGGGAGGTTGGGGTCATTTCTTTGACTGTTTTGAGGGAATTTCTTTAATGTGAAATCTGGATGCATGCGTAATCTGTCCAAGGATATGAATGATAAAAGGGTCATTGTGGACAATATAATTAATATTTCATATGAAAAGGAAGGAACTCTATTTTTCTTGCTCTATTTGTAAAACACTCAGTGATGAAAATTAAGCATACCAAAGCCAGTGACTAAGTTTAAGTTGCATTCATTATAAAATCTTATGCATTTCAAGTGATTTCAACATGATAACAATGATCTCTTTATCTTTTGAACGAGAGTCTGAAGCAATCATCATTTCTCAGCTAAGTGGTCTCTTTTTCATCATCGTTTATTTGATTGAGTACTTGTGTATTGAGATGTTAGTTGCATACATGAGCATCTTATATGGATCCATACATTTCATTATATATTTATCTACATTCATATTATTTCATAAAAAATAAACATTTTGATTACTAGTTACTCATTTTCATCATTTATTTGCATATGAAAACAAAACAAAAACAAAAACAACATTCATATTCATCTCCATTACATTAATCCATACTGAAAAGATATGCATACATATAGAATAGAGCATATAGAAAGGCATTTCATAATCAATCAACACAAGTATGATGAAATCAAATCAAGAGCTCGTATATCAAATACTAATCATAGTGTCTAAGAGTACAAATGATATCAACTGTCATATATAATGTCTCATCAGAGTAAGAATCATATAGCTTACAAAAAATGGGGTGTACAACAAAATCTAGGAGATATAAAAAAACTAGATCTCTGCCTCTCCCACATTGTCAGGTGGAGGAGGTGGTGACTGTTGACTGATGTCCTGTCTTGGTGCCCTAGCTCCCTCAGATCGAGCCATATATGAAGAATACGGTACAACCTGCTGTGCTATTGGGACTACTATGCTATAAGATGCAACATAATAAGTTTCACATCTTGTCTGATGCAAACCCTCTCATTGAAGGGAATCTCACTCTACTATGATCTTAGCAATTTGTCGGTCTCACTCTTCCAATTGTGTCTACGCCACTGTTAACTGTGACTGAAAACCTATCACCCTAGCCCTCAAAGATAGAACTAAGTCTGGTACTGCCTACTCTTTCCCTATCTCTTCCTCTACACCTCCCTTCTCATTCCTTTGTTGCCTAACCTTCCTAGGATCCTCTCTCTCCTCCTCGCCTCCAACCTCCCTTGCCCTAGAATTGCTAGCCTCAACCCCAAAATCTCCTAAGGATCCACCCTCCCCTCTCTATCGTTATCAACCTCCTACTATTGCCTTGCTGCTAATAGCACCAGGATCACCTCCTATCCATCTAGGTACATCTTCTCTTTGTCCCTGTACCCTACACCTATCCCTGTACCTGACCTGGTACATGTGCTTATGTTGGTGCATCCTCCTCAACCTCCTCTATAAGAGGTGTATGCTTTCTCAAATCCATAAATCGAGGGAATGGATGTCTTTGAAACCAATCTCTATACTAGGGTAATACCCCTGCGTTTGCCACATCCTCTAGGTACTCCCATCTCTGTGACTATAAAATTGCTAACTACTGCATGTTCAAGGCATATGATAGCCTAGGTTCCCATCCTCGTCTCTCTTAGTCCTTGTATCTAGCATACGCTATAAACTCCTAGGATATACTCTGCAATCTCTCATATTGCCTCAACACTCTAGATACTACAAATCACTCATTAATCATGGTCAATCTATTAATGAGAGGTCTAGTCATGAACATATCTCTCCGTTGTACCCTCCAATCATCCCACTCCTCTAGACCCCTATATCATCTCCATAATACGATGATCAAATAATCCAACTGCCTCCTCCAATAATCAGTCTTGCCCGGGTGGGGATGTGTAACATAACCTGAGTAAAAATATATGATAGGTTGATATGCCTCTCTAGAATCATCCACTATAGGTCTACATTGTGGGATGTGCTCCTATGCCCATATCTTCAAAACTAAGACACCTGTTGTCATGCTCTTCCCCTCATGGTAGACCATCACATACATTTTATGATACATATGAGTGAGTAAGAATGATCCCCACCCTAATCTCACTGGATGAGTCAATAACCTCTCAATCATTCTGGCCCAACCACATAAAAATATGTATTGTCCTCTGTGAGGCATCGCAAAACAACCAATCATACCAGCCAATACGCAAGCCAGGGGGTACTCTGCACCATATCTACTCATCAAATCTTCCCAAGTGATCGCTCGATCAAGGATAGTCTCATCATGGAATATACATCTAAGCACTTCAATACCTAGTCGTGGAGTAGAATCATAATCTACTTTATCTCAAGCAAACGAAATCCTTAGTATCTTGTATATATCCTCTGGCATGATGGTCATCTCTCCCATCAAAAAATGAAAAGTGTTATGTTTAGAATGAAAAAGATCAACTAATGTGGTCAACATATCATGATTCACACCGATATCAAGCATTTGTAACAAATATCCAAATCCACACCCCAATATGACCTATCTATGCGTCTGATAAATCATGCACTAGTCTCATCATCGGTGGAAATGTACACCGAAACTAAATATCTAGAACCTGAATATGCAAAATCAAACACACAAATCATCAGTACGTGATCAACTTTACGCTAACAATGTGATAAACATGTTAAAGAATCCAAATTTTCAACATTCAAAATAAAAAATTGCTCTTTAGACCTTTGAAAATACTTGTTGTTTCATACGAGTTTCCACAAACAAGCAGAAACTCATATGAGCAAACACTACGATTCAAACGATTAAACAGTCTCATACGAAAAACAACATCATGTTGCATGACTAAATGTCTCTTATGAACATACTTGTACGAAAGAAGAGTAAACACCAAACGACAAACCCTACATGCCCATACAATAAAACAAAATTTTTTAGAAACTCGTACGATAAAACATATTACACCGCACGATAAAATGACAAACACGACTTCAAACGAATTTCAAAATGAAAAATTCAACAAAAATTAAGAAAAAAGAGAAATGCAAAGGCTAGACATAGATCACTTACTGTTGGGGCATAGTTCTGTGGTCGATTATGTCGTCTCTGGCACTCGAATCGATGGTCTTGAATTGAAATTGCCATTTTTCTTCGTAGGAGGTTTTTCAAAATTTTGACTTTGAGAGGTAAAAATAAATTGATAGTGACACATTGAACCCCTTATATAGCCCAAAACCTAATTTTTAAACTTGCTCTGATGCACATAAAATTTGTACTCTAAGCTAAATCGACTATCCTGAGTCCATTTTTGGGATCGAAATCAAAATCTGACATCAATTTTCTAGTCAAAATTTCATGATGTTGACCACTTAGCTCTTTCATCCTCAAGTCAATTTTCTCATTATTTTGTGCTCAATTCAACTCTAATCTCAAAATTAATTCTTACATCAATCTTCGTGCTCAAATAATTATCATCACTAAATCTTTTTATCTTCTCAAAATTACCTAAAGTCGTTGTACCCTCCCTATCTTTCAATTTTTCTCCCGAGGGGGCATACTCATAACATCTTTTCAGTGATTATCATTTAAATGTCAAGATATTTCTCAAATCTTTATCTAAAGTTGAACAAAAAATCTTTTGAAACAAAGCAAATCAATTAAACCTTGTTACTAGGGGGATCCTAACTAAATCACATTGTATCAAGTTGAGATTCTTCGATGTAAAATAAAGAAATATCTAGGGGCATAACAATTTTTGTCCTTATCTGAATCAATCTTCAATTTGTTCAGTTTCATCGCTTCAAATCAAGCTGAACATTTCTCTCTTCATGGGTTTGTGATCCATCAAGTTTAGAACTGATATCTATTTGACATCAACTATTCTTTGAACCAATGCACTACTCGCACATTAATTCAAAGAAAGGAAAATGTAATACCCTAAAAATGGTCACCTAAACCATGGGCCCCTAATCTCGACAACATCACCAAGGTCCTAACCAAAGGCAATTAAATCAACTTTGAGCACCTAATTAATTAATTCTTCAATCATTAATGTTACATGGCAAACTAATCACTCTATATTAATTAAATATTTATTTAATTAATCATTCCAAGTAAATCATTTTAATCAATTATCCTATTTATTTAATTAAATATCCTAACATATTTAATTAATAAATAAATTTTCCATTTAAATCACAAAAAGAGGAATTAATTTAAAAAAAGAGATTTATCACAAAAGGAGGAAATAATCTGCAAAAGAAAGACTTAAATTAAAAACAAAAGAAAATAATTAAATTGAGAGAAGAAATTAAACTTAAGATATTTCTTTTTCTAAAATTGAGATAACTTGAGAAATTTTAGAAAAACATTTAAATTGAATTAATCATTTTCTCTAAAATTAGAACTCAAATATTTTCTTGAGGAAAGAGGTTTAGTTATATTGAAAAGGCTTTTTCTAAATAATTTTTTTGAGAAAATTAAAGAAAAGTGCATGGAATCACCTATTTTTATCTCAAGTGCATGGAATCAACTAATTTTATTTTCAATGCAAACTCGAACTTGCAATCTAAATGCATTCAATTGGGCTATAATTGGAATCTATCTCAAGATTGACTTAATTTGATTTCTCAATTATTTCAATTAACCTGGATTGTGATTTTTCTTGAGGAATCTCAATGGCTCATTGTTAATCGATCTTGACTGTTGGTCTCTCTTTTGAGTCTCTATAAATTCATCCTTCATCTCTTACTCAAAACACCCTGGAGATTTATTATATTGTGCAGTTTTTGCTCTCGAGTCATTGAAGATATTGTGCTTTAAGATTATTGCATCTTAGTTTAGCTTTTCACATATTTAGTTTAAGCTTATTTTTATTTAGCTTAATCTTCATTCATGTAGCTTAATCTTCATTCATCTAGCTTAATATTCATATCTAGCTTATCTTGCATACATTTAGCTTAATCTTGTGCTCATATAGATTAAATCGTTCGTCTTGGTGTAGTCTAGTAATTGGTATTGCTTAGACAAATCTAAGAGAAAGTCTATACTCGCATGTTTTAGAAGGCAATAGGTCAATTTGTTATGGTTTTTATATTCATGAGTATATTTGTCTAATCATACATGCAATGACTTAATTGAAGTGTTGTATCTTACAACTTGCAGATACTTTTTCCACTTTTCACACACACAAAAGTTAAAACTAGACCTTTTGTCCAAGATAACATATGCAATTGGCAATTTTTTGAAAATGATGAGGATTTACTAAACTTCCTACATTGTGCAGATAAATATGAATCCCAATAGATTTATTTCAATGCTTATGTGGAGGAGATTGACGGGAAAGAAACCATATTTGGGAAAGTAGTAAAGCTGAAAAACAAACAAGATCCGTAAAGGTCTTGTTGCCTTGGAGAGGATCTTTGACAAAGATGATAGGATAGAAACAAAGGAAGCACTGGTTAAAGAAGAAGATGTTGAAGAGATAAATCTTGGAACAGAGAATTCCTCAAAAAATGTGCTCATTGGGAAAAGGCTCACACCAAAGATAAGGAAGGAATTAATAGCATTGCTGAGGAAATATAGACATGTATTTTCCCGGTCGTATGATGATTTAAAATCTTATAGGGAGGACTTATTTCAGCATGAGATCCCACTAAAGTTTGATGCAAAACCATTTAGACAAAAGAAGAGACCTATTAATCCCACCTTGTTGCCTAAAATGCATGAATACATATTAAAAATGAAAGAAGGTATAATCAAGCCAATTAGATACTCAATATGGGTTTCAAATCTTGTGCTAGTATGAAAGAATAATGGTGACACTAGATTATGTGTTGATTTTAGGAATCTAAACATATCTTCCTTAAAAGATAATTACCCACTGCCAAATATGGATGCACTATTGTAGAAGGTAATAGGATGTGAGTTATTGCCGATGATGGATGGTTTTTTTTGTTATAGCCAGGTAAAAGTCAAAGATTCAGAATAGTTTAAAACTACATTTACCACCCTATGGAGGACATATGTGTACAATAGAATTCCTTTTGGTTTGACAAATGCAGGAGCTACTTTCCAAAGAGCTATGGATGTAGCATTTGCAGAATTGATCAATGTGATCATGATAGTATATCAAGATGATCTGACTACATACTCAAAGAAAGTTGAAGATCATTGTAGCCACCTTGAAAAGATATTCATAAAATCTCTAGAATATGGTATCTCTTTAAATCCCAAGAAGTGCCATTTTGGTGTCATAGTTTGGAAACTACTAGGACATATAGTTTCAAAGGAAGGGGTAAAAATTTACCTAGAAAGAGTTGTTGTCATTGATAAAATTCCCATTCCTAGAATGGTCAAAGTCATACAATCATTTTTTGGATAGATAAACTTTGTGAGGAGATTTACATCTAATTTTGTAGAGATTGTGAAGCCTATATCTAAGATGTTGAAGAAGGGTGTAAAATTGGATTGGGACATTGAAGCTAAGAATGTATTTGTAGGTATTAAGAAGGCAATTAAGGAAGCTCTTGTGCTAAAATACCCTGATTTCTCCAAGGCATTCCAAATATTCTCTTTTGCATTATGTTGCAGAAGAATGATGAAGGTCATGAATAGCCTATTGCATTCTTTAGAAAATCCTGAAAGAAGTTGATTGAAGTATGACATTAATGAAAAACAAGCATACATATTGGTTAAAGAAGTGAAAGCTTTCAGATTATATCTAGTAAGAGCAGAAGTGGTTGCATATGTTCCTAATGCAATAGTCAAGGACATATTCAAACAATCAAAGGTTACTAGCAGGAGATATAGATGGATAAATCAGGGACAATAATTCAATATAAACATCCAAATAACAAAACTAGTAAGAGGATAAGGGTTAGCCAAGTCAACACTCATATACATGTTCTTGATTTCATCATTTCCTATACATGTTCTTGATTTCATCATTTCCTAATTCCTCTATATGACAATGTATGTATATCCTAAGATCTTCAACATATACTACTCCTTTAGGAATTTGAGAAAATGCACCTAGGGTATCATCTTTCTTTGCTATTTTGGGAACAAGTTTGAATACGGGTCTAGGGCGCTTGATAACTTCAATCATAGTAGGGTTTACAATAAATTCAGGTGTGGATGAGGAAGCCATAGTTATAAATACCTCAATCTGCCTTAAGGATGAGTGCTTGGATGAACTGCTTCACTTTTTTCACTAAGGATGCCTTTGCTCGGGAATTTTCGCGCTCTAGAAGATTTGAATGCTCGGTGAATAAAAAAAGAGCCAAAACACTTACTTTATAATGTTATTTTCTCCAACTACCATATTTAATTCTTTTTGGTTAAGTCACAACTTAACTCATCTTCCGATAAAGAAGTAATTCAACTTCTCACCATCAACCAAGGGTATATTAGCATGTTTTTCAGTTTGTTGCTAAACCCCCAAAGGATTTTCCTTTAGTTAGATGAAGAGTCTCCTATTGGTGGAGTGTTACTCTATTCTACCGGTGGAGGAGTATTCCCATCAACATTCTAATATGACTTTCTGATCCATTGTTTTGAGAATTCTCACTTTACCTCTTCAACCTTTTCTTTACCTTTCAAGCTGGGTCCTTTGTTATTTTCCAGTGGTGTCTTGCTTCTACAAAATTTAGCAATATGTCCAATCTTGTTACAAGCATAACAAGTCACATTGTTTTTCTGAATATCTTTCCCATTTCCTATGCCGGTTTGTGTTCTACATTGATTAGATAGATGTCCAAATCTTCCACAAACATAACATCTTACATTCATTTTGCAATTTTCTGAATTATGACCAACTTTGTTGCATTTAGAACATTGATCGGTGGGTGTATTAGTATTCTGATAATTTCTAGATCTACACTAATTTTCTCTATGACCATACTTGTTACAGTTAAAGCATTTTGCATTAAATTTGTAAGCATTAGGTTGTCTTACCGGTTTACTATGATCACGATTGTTTGCAGTACCAGAGCTTTCACCAACTTCAAATCCAAGGCCATTTGCATCACCATTTGGTTTCTGATTCTTCAGCATGTCATCAAGTTCTTCTGAACTTTTCTTGAATTTTTCCTTGTGTTGATTTGCAGCAGCCAGTTCACTCTCCAAGATTCCTTTTTGTCTCATGTGTTCAGTTCTGTCATTTTGTGTATGCATCAAATCTGTCTTTAACATATCATTTTCATGACTAAGTCTTGTGTTTTCATTTCTAGCATCATTTAGTCTTCTAACCAAGTCCTCTTCATTCTTCTTCCATTTTTTTAGTTTCTGTATAGAATCTCATAGTCATATCATGCATCTCATTCTTCATTGTACTATTCTCTTGTCTTAGTTTGTTTACCAGATCATTAAGAGTTTCTTTTTCATCTTCATCATTCTGCATCATTTCACAAAGTTCTCTTCTCTTATTCCTTTCTATAGTGAAATTTTCTTGAAGTCCTTGAATAATATCCTGTGCAGCCTTCAGATCATCCTCAAGTTTGATATTCTTCACTTTTTCTGCATCGTAGTTTGAAAGAGTTGTTTCCAATTTCTTTCTCAAGTTTTCCATCTTTACTGGTGTCAAGATCTTCCTCAAGTTGTTAGGATTTTGAAAATAGAGGACCAAGTTCTGATACCAATTGTTAAGATTCCCAAAGATACTGAGAGGGGGGGGTGAATCAGTATCTAGCCAGTATAATAAATTTCTTAACTTATAGCATGAAAAGCTTATCAAAACTGTGTACCGGTAAACCAAAAATAATGCAGTAAATAAAAGCAATAACCACAACATAAGAGACACACCATAACACAATATTTTTAACTAGGAAACCCGATGTGGGAAAAACCTTGGTGGGATTTGTGACCCACAATATTCACTAACTGGCCAATAAGAGAATATTACTGTTTACAATAGGGGCCTGCACATGTAGGAAGGCCAAGTGCCTAGAGCTCACTGCTCAATTACAAAAAGAAGTCACCCTGACTTACAAAATGGATTATACTAATCCAATGTCTTGTACTACTTTAGATCAACTAGATTCAGTACCACTTTAAGCTCTGCTACATACATAAACCCTTATCCTATATCTGCCTTACAATTTGCATATTAGGTCTGCATTAATCCTTCCATCTTAATATTGTAAATGATCTACAATGATCTCATACATATATAAGTCATGTTACAATCTGCCAAGTCGGCTTACAAAATATTTTACAATTAAATATAAAATACATTTAAACAAAATTCTTGTCGGCCATGGTGCCAGTGATCAATCTTTTTGGTGCCAATGATTTGTATGCCAATGTTGAGTCTGTTAGTGCTGGTGCCTACTAGTATCATAGGATTGCAAGGTTTCCATCAATGACAATACCTTCAATCACCTACAATTTCTCATTGGAGTGTGCATTTGCTAACAATAAGAACATTTTAAAAATAATAAGGAAGATGCTTGATAACAACAAAAGGGCTTGGGATTCCAAATTGAACTTAGCTCTTTTGGCAGACATAATTACCAATAAGAAATCCATAGGAAATTCCCCCTTTGAACTAGTATATGGGAAATGAGTTATTCTTCCATTGGAAAGTTTGTTGCCAGTCTACAAGTTTGTGAGTGAGGAGAACCTGCTAGATCCAATGGAGGAAAGGTTCATATAGCTGGTAGAACTAGATGAAATGAGGTGGGAAGCACACAAGCTAAATATTAAATTCCAAGCACAAATGAAACTTCTTCATGATAGAAAATCAAATGATAAAAATTTCCATGAAGGAGAATGGGTTCTTATGTGGAATGCTAGACAACAGGACAAAGGAGAACATGGAGAGTTTGAAGCATTGTGGGTTGGACCATACATTGTCATAGGCAAAGGAGGTGAAGATTCATTTTTCTTATTGAATGCATTAGGAGAGTAACAAGAATTTCCAATGAGTGGACAATTCTTGAAGCATTTCTTTTCTTAAGAAAGGGAGTTTTTATCCATGCACAGTAGATTAGGATTTATTTCACCATTCCATATGTACATATCTTGTCCCCACCATCAACAAAATATATGTAAGATATCACTTGGTCTACATTTCCCAAATATTGACCTAGATTCTTGCAGGTATTCCATTGAATAGCTCATCCTCAGACAAAGCCATTGTTGAAACCCCAAAATTTCAATACTTAGTACCCCTGGAATGTCAGTCATCACCAAGCTCTTATATTTAAAATGGTGAAAAGATGAAGCTACATAAGTTTTCTTTTACCTTAGCATAAAACCCCACATATTACCTCCATTATGACCTAATGATATATGAAAAAATCTTGATAAAACCAAGAAATATCAGTAAGATAACCTCACTAAGAAAATTTTCATGTACATATCAGGATATCTATTTTGATTTGATAAATCAATGTTAGATACTAATATCGGGATAGCTAACCCGATCCAATAGATCAATGTTGAACATGGACATTGGGATAGCAATGTTGAACATGAAGTCTTGATTGCCTATTGGAATGACTAATAGATGCAAAAGAACAATTATTTATGATTCTGATATAATAAACTATTTTGATAAGTATTACATTAGTATAGTTATACCGAACAAGATATTTGAGGTGCCTATCGGAATAACCACCAGAGGCAGAGAAGCAATATTTTGTAATGCTAACAAAGTAAGACATCCTGACACACACATTTCTAGATATGCCATCCCAATGAAATAAAATATAAAAAGAGCGTTAATAAATTATGAAGTTAGAATAGCACATCAACAGGGTTATGATTACTAAAGCTATCCCAATGGTGAATAAATAGAATGGCATCGGGGTAACTATCCCGATTATGCACTTATGATTGATGAATTGATATCGGTAAAACCTATGATGATAAAGGAAAATGAAGGTGATACCCTATCAATATAACTAATGAGATCAAGATAATGAATCACATATGATGAGATAGCATAACTTATTCCCAAAATAGGCATACAGATGGTCATCAGAATAGTTACTTTGATGGTGTGCTTTTGGTTGAAATACCTGTATCAATATAACTAGTGAGATCAGAATAATGGATCATCTATAAACCAATAGTCGATCCTATTCAAAAAGTGAATACATGAAGTGACATCAGAACATCTACTCCAATAGTGCACTCTTGACCGAATACATGTATCGGAATAACTTATAGCTAAAGGCAAAATCAAAGGTGAAGATCTTCATCGGGATAACTTGTGAAGTCGAGCATATAGTCTTTTAGTATGCCGATAGTTAAAACAATCTCGATGAGAACCACCCAAGAGGCATTTGACATAGGAAACACAAAGACCAAAATCACACTAGTAACAACTCATCAGTATAACCTATGTCAAAATGACAAAAAAAAAGGATAGTTTCCAACAATGACAAAGCAGAAAGGTGCCAAGATAGAAAGACATGACAAATGAATTGAAGGGATGTAACCCTAATATATAATATTTATATGTAAAAAATTAAAATATTTTGGGGGATAATCGATGGCAATGTATAAAAAAAATGAAAAATAGATTTGTAAAATATCATCAAATAGAAATAAATAAAATACAGTCAGTGTTCCCTCTTATCTATTGTGCTATAGTAAATTTCTCTTCAGATCAGTTTTATGTGATAACCATTTGAAGCAAGTGGTTCTTGTGTGTGTGAAAAGTGGAATAAGAATCTATAATCTGTAAGACACAACACTTCAATTAATTCATTAGATGCATGGTTAGTAAATCTATAATCAATAAATTATAAACCATTATAAAGCAATCTATTTCCTTATAGTGAATGCGAGTATAGATTGCTCTCAGATTTGTATAAGCAAATACCAGTGACTAGACTACACCTAAATGAAGGATTTAATCTATATGAGCATGAGCATGATAATAAGCTAAATGGATGTAAGATTATGCTAGATGGATGAATAGTAAGCTATATGAATTCAAGCAATCATAATTGAACTAAATATGCAAAAAGCTAAACTAAGATGCAATAATCTCAAAAAAGCACAATATTTTCAATGACTCCAGAGCAAAAACTATATAATAACAATAAATCTCTAAGGTGATTTAAATGAGAGCTGAAGGATGAATTTATAGAAATTCAAGAGAGATCAAGAAAAAGCACAATTTAGGATTAATTGAAATAATTGAGAAATCAGATTCAGTTAACCTTGAGATTGATTCCAATTATAGTTTAATTGAGATGCATTCATATTATAAGTTCAAGTTTCATTGGTGATAAGAATTAATTAATTCCATGCACTTGAGATAAAAATAAGTAATTTCATGCATATTTCTTTGATTTATTCAAGAAAAGAGTCTTTTCGATGCAATTGAACTTCTTTTATCAAAAGCTTTGAGTTCCAATTTTAGAGAATGATTAATAATTCAATTAATTGCTTTTCTGATTTCAAGTTCTCAATTTAGATGAAGAAATAATATCTCAAGTTTGATTTCTCTCTCAATTCAATTCTTTTATTCTATTTTCAATTTAACTCTTGCTTTGTAATTAATTCCTCTTTTGTAATAAATTAATTCCTTTTTGCATGATTAAATGGAAATTTTATTAATTGATTAAATATGCTAGGACATTTAATAAATTAAATAGGATAATTGATCAAAATGATATTCTTGGAGTGATTCAACTAATTAAATAAATATTTAATTGATATAGAGTAATTGGTTTTCCATGTGACATTTAATGATTGAAGATTTAATTAATTGTGTGCTCAAGATTGATTTAATTGCCTTTGGTTAGGACCTTGGTGATGTTGTCGAGATTAGGGGCCCATGGTTTAGATGACCAATTTTAGGTTATTTCATTTGCCCCTCTTTGAATTAATGTGTGAGCAATGCATTGGTTCAAAGAATAGTTGATATCTAGGAGATACTAGTTCTGAACTTGATTGATCACGAACCAGATGAAGAGTGAGGTGTTTAGCTTGTTTTGAAGCGATGAAACTAAATAGAGTTGATTAAAGCGATACCGATCCCTAACTTGATTGAACTAGGACCGATGAAGAGAAAATATACCAAACTTGAACTTGATTGATCAAGAAGCGGATCTTACTAATCTATGACTTGATTGAACTAGACATAGTGAGCGAAGATAAAATCGATCTTGAACTTGATGGATCAAGACATGATGAGTGAAGATAAACTGTCTAGCTTGATTCGATGCGATGAAACTGAACACCTGCTTAGATTGAGCATGTGATCAAAGATACTCTTCAAAATTTTGATTGAGTTTAAATGAATAATCAACTTGATGAAAAGTGATGAAAGTGATTAACGTTAAGAGATTGATTCTGATGAAGACAAATATCAGTTTGATTTGATGCAATGAAATTGATATGCCCCTAGCGATTTATTTGATTCATATGAACAAGAAATCTCAACTTGATATGAAGCGATGAAGATGAGATGCCCATTAGTGATAAGAATTTATTTCATTTTCTTTAGTTGAAAAGATTTTTGCTTGACTTTTGATGAAGATTTGAAATTTTTTCTTGATTTTGAAGATGTGAGGTCATGAGGTCACGAGTATGCCCCCTCGAGAGCGAAATTGAAAGATAGCGAGGATACATGATTATAGGCAATTGTGGTGATGATTTTAATAATTTGAGCAAAAAAAATGATTTAGAGGAATATTTTGAAGATTTAGCAATTATTGATGTGAAATTGAGCACAAAGTTGATTTGTATAATAAAATTGAGATTCAACGTTGATTCACGAGTGCAATTTGAAGAAAGAATTAACATCTGATGAAAAGCGCTAAGTGGTCCAAATTTTGTGAAATTGACTAGGAAAATGATCTCTGATTTTGATTTTGATCTCGAAAATGGAATCAGGATGGACAAATTAGTCAAGGGTAGAATTTTCATGTCCATTGGAGCAAGGTGAAAAATTAGGGTTTTTGCTATATAAGGGGTAGAAGTGTCATTTTCAATTCATTTTAACCCTCCAAGTTTAAAATTTCAAAAAGCCTTATGTGAAGAAAAATGGTTATTCCGATTTAGGAGCACTGATTTGAGCGCTAGAGACGTCATAATCGACCGCAGAATTATGAGCCAGCGGTAGTGTCCAATCTTAAGCATCTTTATTATTTCAATTTTGAATTTTTTTTGTTGATTTTTTGAATTTTTGGCATGTAAAAGTCGGCGGTTTCGTATTGTCATGCGAGATGACATCTTGTGTCGTATGACAAATTGCTTTGTATTGTTTTGTCATTTAAGTCCATTATATTTGTCATGCGAGACAAACCCTTGTATCATACGAGTGTTTGATTAAGAGACCATATTGTCATGCGAATGCTTCTTTTGTATTGTATCAGAGTATTTTGTCCTCCTATACCGATTCCTGACTCGTACGAGTTTTTGCCTACTCTGTGAAATGTCGTATGAAAAATACCATTTTTTAAGGTGAAAACTTAAAAATTTGATTTTGCAATTGATATTTTTGGATTTGTGTGATGTTTTACTTGTCTTATAGCATAATTTGAAATAGTTTCTTATGCTCTATTTTTTTTATTCTTGCAGGTTCGACTACCACATGTTCTTTTTAGATGTGTCTATGCATTGATTATGAGACTAGTTCATGAGTTGTCTGATATAGATGGAGGCCATATTGACTTGTGTAGGTTTACTCATCTTCTTGACATGCCTGATATCCTGTGAATCATGGGATGCTCACCACACTTGTTGAGAGATTCCATTCTGAGCATAACATGTTTCATTTGCCAGTTGGGGAGATGACTATCACTCTAGAGGATGTATATAGGAGTCTCAGGATTCTATTCACTAGGGATAAGGTGGATTATGATTCGGCACATCATCTTGGCCTACTAGTGCTGAGGCATATTTTTCATGATGTAGACATCCTTACATGGTCTATCAGCTGGGATGACATGATGGCCAGGTACAGTGAGCAGTTTCCACTGGCTTGTGTCTTAGTAGGATTCATCGGTTGTTTCCTTATGCCAGATAGGGGATAGTAGGGTTTCTTATGTAGCGAGGGCAGGATGCTGGAGAGACTATTGGAGCACCCTCAAAGATTAGGATGGGGTTCTTGTATTTTGGTGCACATGTATCATGAGATGCATGAGATTGTCTAAGAGAGGAGAAGAGCATGATAGCAGGGGTTTTGATTTTGCAGGTATGGGCCTGGGAGCACATCGCAGTGTGCAGACTGATTGTGGATGATGCCAAAGATCCACAACAACCCATTGTTTATAGATACTTTGGATACATTACTCAGACCCATCTGGGAAAGATAGATACTAGAGATGACAACTAGATAGTTTGATAGTTGTCGTATGGAGACCGTACAGGGGTCTAGAGCCTTGGGATGACTAGAGAGATGTGTGTAGAGATATATTCATGTCTTTTCCTCTCATTGGCAGATCAATGATAGTCATCTAGCTCTTTGTTGTTACTCAAGTGATGAGGCAGTATGGTATGCCTCAGGGGATCTCACAGGATCTCATGCATATCTCAATAAGTTTAGTGATTATTTTCAATAATGTTGTTTTGCTTGTGTACTCAGTGATAAAACTCTTCAGTAGTTAGGAGTGTTGGTATTTTGGATGTGTTGCACTAGTTTTGTCATTGATGTCAACACTTGTTAACACTTTTCAACACTTATCAGCACTTGTAGATCCTTGGCTATGTTCACTGGCATGTTCAGTGACTTATGCACAGTCATTGGTATCTGGTTCACCGACAGGTTATATTGTTCACCGACACTTGGAATGACTTGGAGATTACTTGGTTATGTCGAAGACATTATTTGATCAGTTGGTTTTGGTGATTTGGTTATTGGTCTAATCGGGTTTGTATATTTTCTATTATCGGAAAATAGGTCCAGGATATGCACCGGCAAGAATATCTATTCCAGATCAGCATGACACATTATAGAGTTGATTTATTATTATTGTAAATGCATTGAGCCGACAAGATGCAACGCATATTGATTCATTTGTAATTGATTTTATTGTAATATTCTTTGTAAGCCGACCTACACATTTGGTCTTAGGATTCAGTATATATGTAAGATCTCATTTATGAGATTGATATAGGATTGTGAAAAAGGTTCATAAGGTTGCAATATTTGGTATATGCAAATATAAGCAGAGCTATACACATAGATATCATTTGAAGATTGAAGGAAGGTTTTGAGAAGATAATCAGAGCTTAACTAGTACTGAATCCAGCATATGAAGATGTTATTTTGAGCAGTACATTATCATTGGATTTAATCATCCAATTGTAGTCAGTGTGACTCCCATCTTTTGTTTGAGCAGTGAGCTCTAGGCAGTTGGCCTTTCTGCATGTGCAGACCCCATATTGTACACACATACTATCTATATTAGTATCATCTGATTGTGGGTAAGGTATCCCACTGTGGTTTTTCCCCTTACAGGGTTTCCACGTACAAATAACTATGTTATGTGTTGTGTATGTTATTTGTGTTTCTGTTTCATGCATTAAACTTTACCGGTATTGTTATTAACTGCTAAACTGTCTACTAGCATTAAAGTTTGGTTTACCGGCTTTAAGCATTAAGTTTGGTTAAGTTATATTTGGATTAAAATTAATAGACAACTGATTCACCCCCCCTTTCAGTTTCCTCTAGGACCTAACAATTGGTATCAGAGCCTAGTCCTCTTTTTGTAGAAGTTTAACAACTTGAGGAGATCCTATGTCTACTAACTATTTCAGGAAGGAAAGTCTGAAGCTTGATGGAACTAATTATGGTATATGGAAGATCAGGATGGAGACACATCTGAATTGAATTGGAAAAGATATATGGGATGTTACAAAGAATGGCTATACTGCTCCTACTTAAGGTCAACCTAATCCACCAACCCTGGCTAAAGATGAGGAAAATGATTGCAAAGCAAGAGAAGCACTTTTGAGCGCATTGTCAGTTTAGCAAGTCATGGGATTGTCAGACAGATCTACTACTAAATCTATTTGGGATAAACTGGAAACATTGAATGAAGGAGATTCCATAGTCAAAATTGCAAAACTTGAATGATTCCAGGTCAGGTATGAAAGTCTAAAAATAGAAGAAGAAGAAAGAATTTCTGCTTTTGTGGAAAGAGTAAATGAAATTGTTTTGGGTATACAATGTTGTGGAGGAACCTTAAGTGAAGATGAGACTGTTTCTAAAGTTTTGAGAGCTTTTCCACCGGCATATAAAATGAAAGTTACTACTATAAATGATTTGAGAACAATGCCTAATGCATCAGTATCTAGAGACACTTTGGTTGGAAAACTTTCAGCTTTTGAACTTGAGGAATTTGGTCCTATTGCTAAAATTAAGACAGATTTAGCTTTCAAGGCATCATCATCATCTATAGCATCATCATCATCATCTAAGAAATCTGATTGGAAAGCCTTTTATGCAAGAGAACTTGAAGAAATTAGAAAGGAGAATGAAGAACTGGAAGAGCTTGAAGCACTATTTGCAAGGAAAATGCCTAAAGGTCCAGTTGGAAGTAAGTATGAAGGTAAAGCACCATTTAAATGTTTTAACTACAATAAAATTGGTCATATGGCATCTAGGTACCCTAATAGACATGCAAGATTAAGAGAAGAAGCTAAAAGAACATATAAGCCTAACCCTGAATATCAGAGATACAAGTTCAAGAAGAATAGAGACAAATCATGTTATTATGCTGATGAAGGAGTTACTGATGATTCTGATGAGGAACCAACAGACAATGGATGGGATTTTGTTGCAATAACAGAAGATCAACTGATACCTACTATTTAATTGGTAGAGAAGGCCCTGGCAGCTAAAATTGAAGATAAGGATGAATGGATCATTGATTCTAGATGTTCACATCATATGACTGGTGATAAGAGTAAATTCTTAACTTTTTCAGGATTACAATGGAGGTCTAGTAAGATTTGGAGATGATAAAGCTTGTTTGATCAGAGGAAAAGGAACTATATCTTTTGATGGTAAGCACAACACTGATAATGTTTACTATGTTGAAGGTTTTAAGCATAATCTTTTGAGTGTTGGTCAATTAGTTGAGAAAGGATTGCAGATACAATTCAAGAATGGTAAATGCAAAATCTTAAATAGAACTGGTTTTGAAATTGCAACTGGTAATTAGACTAGAGGTAATATGTTTCATTTGAATAACAATGAGAAATCATGTTTGATTGTACATATTGATGAAAGTTGGTTATGGCATAAGAGACTTTGTCATGTAAACTTTGATTGCATTGTGAAAATTAGTACAACTAAGGCAGTAAGAGATTTACCTAAGATTGTTAAACCTCACAATCTGGTATGTAAAGAATGTCAATTTCGGAAGAAAGTTAGAACAAATTTCAAGAGTATTCCAGAGAAATCTAAAAATGTTCTTGATTTAATTCATATTGATTTATGTGGTCCAACAAGAACTAGAAGTATACAAGGAGATAAATATTTTATGCTAATCATTGATGACTATTCTAGAATGTGTTGGGTTACTTTTCTCAGGGAGAAATCTGAAGCATTTGGCAAATTCAAACTATTCAAGGTGATGGTAGAGAATGAAACCGGTAAGAAAATCAAATGTTTGAGATCAGATCAAGGAGGTGAATTCACATCTAAGGAATTTAATAAATTCTATAAAGTGAATGGAATTAGAAGATAGTTATCAGCACCTCGGACACCCCAGCAGAATGGAGTTGTGGAAAGGAAGAATATAACTATTTTGGATGCAGCTAGAAGCATGATATTAGAAGCAAATCTACCTCATGCATATTGGAGAGAAGCAGTGAATACGTCGGTTTATACATTCAACAGAGTTCACATCAAAGGTAAAACTAGTAAGACCCCTCATGAACTTTGGTTTGGTAATACTCTTACTCTTAAATATTTCAGAATATTTGGAAGTAAATGCTACATTAGAAGAGATGAGTATATTGACAAATTTGATCCTAGAAGTGATGAAGGAATATTTCCCAGTTTTTCATCTAAGAGCAAGGTATATAGATGTTTTAATAAGAGATTACAAAAAATTGTTGAAAGTGCAAATGTGAAGATTGATGAGCAGTTTCGAGGTAATTCAAGGTCCATAGACTTTGAACTGGCAATAGAGATAATCACAAATGAACCTACATTGAGTACACCAGTACAGAATGTTGATCTAGTCACACCGGAATCATTTGAAAATTACATAGTGACTGAAGAACGACAGCAAGTGAATACACCAACATATGTAAAATTGAATCGCTCTGAAAGTCAGATAATTGGGAATAAATATCAAGGATTTATGACTAGAGGAAGACTGGCAAATGAAGAGGTATGTCTAATTTCTCAAATTGAACCTACAACTATTAATGAGGCATGTGAAGATAATGATTGGATTAAATCTATGGAAGATGAATTAGAATAAATTGAAAGGAATAACACTTGGTCATTGGTTCCCCCGCCTAGAGACAAAAATGTAATTGGAACTAAATGAGTTTTCAGAAATAAACTTAATGAAGATGGTAAGGTAATCAGAAATAAAGCAAGATTAGTGTGTAAGGGATATTCACATAAAGAAGGAATTGATTACAATGAAACCTTTGCACTGGTTACTATTGGCTTTTGCATCACACAAGAACTATAAAGTATATCAAATGGATGTTAAATGTGCATTTTTGAATGGTGATCTAGAAGAATAAGTTTACATTGAACAACCTAATGGATTTTCTTTGATAGATGACAAAGATATGGTTTGCAAGTTAAGGAAACCTTTATATGGATTGAAGCAAGCTCCTAGAGATTGGTATGCTAGATTGGACAAATATCTTTTGAAGCTTGGTTACACTAAATGTAATACTAACAACAACCTATTATAGACACCTAAAAATGGTCAATGCTTGCGGAATCATACTTTAACATTTGCGCATTGCCTCATTTTAGGTTTTTGCATCACATTAACATTTCTCCTATGTCACGCACTTGGTTTTTATCATTTGCGAGCATTGAGTCATTCTTATGCATTCTTCATTCATCTCGCTCTCAAATTTGGTCTTGTCGACAACACTATCCAGTCATGACTTTGATCGATTTTATCCTGTCGCATCAATGTGCGTGCTCATTTGTCATCATTTTTGGACATTGTCAATCCTAATTAGGGTTTTGTCCTCTTATCAATCTTGTCATTTTGCGATCGAGTTGTCATCAATCCTTATCATTTTCAATCTTGTCATTTTAACAATCGATTTGTCATCGATCGTTGTCATGTTCAATCTTGTCATTTTGCGATCGATTTGTCATCGATCGTGGTCATTTTCAATCTTGTCGTCTTGCAATCTATTTTGTCATCTTGTCAATTTTGTCAGTTTGCGATTAATTTGCCATCGATCATTGTCTGTCTCAATTATGTCAATTTGGATAAATTAGTCATTGTTCCTCATCAATTGGTGCATTTATCAATCAAATCATTCGTCAGCATTGGTCTTTTATCAAGTCAAAATCATAATCAAATTGATCCTTCAATTAGGACCTAATTGTCATCTTTGCATTTCTAATTCATCTTTTAGGGTTTCATGATTTTATTCATTTAACCCTGTTTGTCATTTCCCCTCTAGGTTAAATAATTTATTTATTTATCCTAGGTCTTCTCATCGCAATTAAATATTCATTTAATTGGCTAATTATTCCTCTTTTGTGAATTAATTTATAAATGACAAATTATTAATTAATTCACCTAATTTCTCTTAAATTCCTAATTTCCTAATTTTCATCAATTTCTTAATTCCTAATTTTCCTCTTTTTCTAATTTTCTAATTTTCTAATTTCTAATTCAATTTTCTCCTATTTCTCTCCTAATTTCATGGGAATGACATTTCAATTTGTCATAATTTGTCATAATTGACAATCAATCAATTTTGCATAGAAAGTGCATAATTTGTCATAATTTGTCATAATTGAAATTTTTGATTTACAATTTCCATTTGAATTGAATCATGCTAATTTGATCATTTCTCCAATTTATCTATAAATTGGATGAATTTCTTCAATCTCGACTGATAATCACTTTGTCAAATCAATCACGCTTTTAGTATTCTTGTGCCAATGTCAATCTTGCTTTCACATTAGGTTTATGCACTTGAAGGTGAGATCCACAAACAAAAGGCTATTTGGAGAAGAAAGAAGGACAATGGAGCTGCATGAAGGAGACATTCGAATCTGCATCTGGTTTGCTTAGTTTTTAGTTTTGAATGTTTTATTTTCATGTCTTTATTGAGTGTGTTAGGATTGATCATTGCAATCTACTTTTGTGATTGAGCTAGATTAGTATTTCTATTTGCTTTGATGATTTCCGATTTCCTAGCTACATTAATTGGTGAACCCGACATGAAGTAACCCCCTAATCATGCTTTTGAGTGCTTTTGAAATGATTTGCAGGTCAAAAACCCAAGAAACAGGGTAGTGCAGTGTTTTCTGGGAACCTCTGCGCCTGTGTCAAGCATTTTGCGCTTGTGTCAGACATTCTGCGCCTGTGTCAAGGACATTCTGCACCTGTGTCAGATATTCTGCGCCTGTGTCAGACATTCTGCACCTGTGTAGGGCCAGAAACAGAGGTAAAAGATAGTGTTTTTCACTTGCAAGTTGTTTTCTTTTGCATTCTGTTTCTGCTTTTTTGGTTTTGTTGGTACTAATTCTCTGTGCAGAACCTTGGCATATGCATGACAAAGAAAACAAATGAAACTACTAACACATTTTATGCAGGTTTGATAGTCAAAGAATAAACATATCAAACTTCTGACTTGGGTTTTGCAGATTGCCTTGGACTACAACTAAACTTTGTGTTTGCAATTAATAGTTAGGCACCTAGTGATTTCTAAATAGGATGGAATGAATGTATGTTTGCTTTGATTGTTGAGTTGGACATTGGAGTAGGAGAGTATGCTCTCATCCTTCTTAGGGTGATAAAAAATCCAGATCTTCGATACCATGCTCATGTTTTTGATTGTGTGTCACCTTTAGAGGGCCTGCCTTCCCGACCATTTGCTTTTGCAAGCAAGTGATAATTGTGAGAAGGGAATGACCCAAAGTGAGTACGGCTAGAATACCCTGGCATTCTAACTCACTATAAATAAATACCTGATGGGCAAAAGCTTTGAAGGAAGGGTTGCATGGGAATTGTAGTTACTTGGGAAGTGATGACCCTTGAACTCTTTCTCATATCAACATCTAAGTAGGGCCTCTCAGTCTAAATCGTGCTTGCGTGACTACATTTGTTTGGTATATTGATGGGCTTAATGTCTCAATCACGCTTGCATGACATCAAGGAGTAACACTTAATAGAAATCCTTACTAAACACCTTGTATTTAGTGGCCAAAAACCCTTCTAGTTGCTTGAGAAGGACAAGTTCAGATACTTGGAAGAGATACTAAGTTCGCCATGGGGAGATTTCCATGGGGACTGATGCTTGGCTGCCCTGAGAAGTGAGTGTCGTGGAGGGGAGCCCGTGGGGTCAAGCATCTATGTATTCTCCTTGAATCCCATAACGAGTCTACCTCTCAAGTACCTAATGTCCTTGCCTACCATAAGAAATCTGTGAATGAGCATGATTGTCTTGAGTCTAAGTTGAAGTATCTTGTCTTCTTTGCTTGTCAAAAGTTGAATTGCATATCATTTCAAAAACAAGGCAAATTGACTCAAAACAAGGTTAAACACAAGAGACATTCATCCAACAAAGTTCAAAACACCTACAAACATGGTTGTCAAACATTGTTCAAAATCTTGTCTCAACATTCATGTCACTTAGATTTAGGTTCATCCTAGGTTGCATTTTGCAAAGTTCATTGTCAAGTACCAAGGTTAGGTTTCACCTAAGTCATACTCCTTTGCATATCAATAAGGGTCATCCATTTGCATGTGTCCTGTGAGGCCTCACCTTGACTTAGTCTGACATTCAGTGGATTTTATATTTAGACTATTATGGATACTTTATTTTGATGCATTTTGAGACTTAGAACTTATATGATTTCAGGATTTGGATAACATTGCTATGATTTGATGATTTACTTACATGCTTTATGAGATAGAACACTACATGATTTTTAGATAGGATGATATTGCAATGATAGATGTCGTTATTGAATTTGCAGGACTTTACTATGGAAAAAGAACTATGATGTATGGTTTAGTTTATGTGAATTGGGATGAAATTTGCTTATGCGAAATTGCTTGATAAAAGATGTATTTAATCTGTGCAGATGAAAATTGTATGCAAGTGATGATGTGTATTGTTATTCCTTTGAATTACATTATATGTGGATATTTGAAAGTACTAATGTGTAAATTGAGATGTGCAGGAAATTTACCATGTGACCATGGAAATTACGGAGAACCAAACCTAGACTTATGTATGTTCGTAAGCCAGGGTTTGTCTATTTGGAGAGACAACACCCCGTTTGTGTTGTATTTTATTCGTAACAGTATATGCTGCATGAGTGTTAAGTGTTATTTAAATTTAATGTGTAAAAACCACAAGAGACAATTTCATGTTTTATTTTGTAAAAGTGTTTTATTTGTGTCACTTGACACATGTGTGATTTATATTTAAATGTTTTATTTTTGTCTCTTGGTGGGAAAGTGTTTAACTATAGTTTTTCTTAAATAATATAATGTGTTGTCATAAATACTTTGGGAATATAATATTTGGAGTGGTCAACATATGTTTGACCCGAAAATAAACTTCAGAGGGGTTTAAAATGGGTTAAATGAACACCTAGGGGTAGTTTAATAGGGTTTCCTAAAGCCCATAAGGTATACCTAGGGGTTAGGGGTAATTTTAGGCAAGTTTCTACTTTTTAATGATCTTTTTGACGCTTTAAAAATTGGTTTTTTTGAGTTGTGCGAAAATTGAAAATTAGAAGTTTAAATCTAATTGAGATTTTTCCTATTCGAATGAGAGTCTTTTTGCATTCTGCTTTTCTTTCCTTTTTGGTTTTTAGAAACTTGTGAGAACTCAGAGAATGAGCTTCTTAAGCAAGATTTTGAGAATTTGAGGGTAATCACCCACTCTCCATTTTTGGAGACAAGAGAAAATTTTGAAAAGAAAAGAATAGTTTTGGAATAGAAAATTTAACTAAGGGTAGAAGAAGAAGATCTGTGGATTGGGCAGCTCTTCCTCAAATAATATACTACCATTGGGTAGATTAAGGTTGGTTTGATTTTTCTTTAAAAATGTCTATTATCTTGTATGCGTTTGTGTGTATGATTGGTGAAGAAATCTAAGTTTCTTGAATGGTTTGTTTATAATTTCATTTGAAAATTTTGCATTATGTTTTGTTGTGCTTTGGGAGTTTTCTCAAGACCTCGTACTCTTGGGAGAGAGGAGGATCTTGTGGGTGGTAGCAGTGACAACCCTCGAGTGAGAGACTCTCGTTTGAGAGTGATCACAAGGGATCTTTGTGTGACCCTTGTTGCATGGCCTGTTTGTGCAATGGGGGTCATAAGGAGGGTTATAAGGCTAGAATGCCTTTGGGGGGCATAAGGAGGGTTATAAGGCTAGAATGCCTTTGGGGGGCATAGGAATAAGGGGTTGAGATTCTTGATATATTTATTGTGCCATGAGGTGGCTACTTGTTTTTCCATACTTGCAGTTCTCCTCAAGGTATTGGTCCACTACCACCCTTAAAAAGGTCATCACCAAAGTGTGGTGCTGTGAAGCCAAGTTGGGAGTGTGTCTGAAAATCTGTATGTATTTTACCTTCTATGTGTTTGCCTGTTTGTTACCCATCTAGGGCTTGGTTCTCCGAGCTTGGGGGTGGCTACCAGTTAGCCTAGGCTGGGAGGTGAGCACTCCGTGGTCATATTGTGATTTATTATGTAGGAATAGGACAAGAGAAAGGTTGCAGAAGATTAATGTTGAAGAAATTTATATTTATTTGCAGTTATTAGTTTTGTTAAAAGAAATACGCCCTCATTTATTGGAATGAGAGGCAAGTTGTAAATTTGAAATATAGACATGAGAGTTGGGGTTATTGTAAAAAAAAAAAAGAAACATCCTATAAATTTTGCAGAATATCTTAGAGTTGTAAAAAGCTTGTTTTATTTCTACTTCTGTTTTTTTTTTTTAAAAAGAAAGCTACTTTTGGTTGCATGCAATAATCATTTTAATATGAAGATCGGTTTTATTTGATTCAATATTTCCTCTTATTTGTGAAATTTCTTACTTTTTACTTGTAGAAAAATATGAGTAGTATGTTTTGTTAACAATTTAATGAATGTATGCATGTTGTATTAAAGATGTATAATGCAGATTATTTTTCCTAAAGTAAGATCAAAGATGTATGAACCCTAGAAAATATTAGTTGCAAGAAATGAGATTTTACATTTAATTTTAGAAATAAAATCCTAAGTATTCCTCTCTCCTAGTCCCTTAATTTGAGTTTATTAAACTTTAGATTATTTTTTTGAGTTGCTATTAAGTTATTGATTTCTATGGTTATTTTATTGCAAGATATAAATCTATAACTATTACTTTGCTGTTATCTTATTAAATTTATTCACCTTAGACTCCAGCAAAAATCATATTTTTGCTTTTGATAATATCCAGAAAAAAAGAAAAAAAAATCAAAGTGGTAAATATATAGAAATTCTTTCTAAACCCTATATTCATAAAACAAATGAAAAAGTAAGCCTAAGTTAATTTACCAAATATATATATATATATATATATATATATATATATATATATATTAATTTAGCATTATGAGATTTCTTTGTTATTTTTGTTTCTTTTTAAAAAAAAATTTGCAAGTGAAATTAGCCTTGAGAAATATATATATAAATGTATATATTTATATTTATATATATATATATATATATATATATATATTTATATTATATATAAATAAAATAAAAAATTTAAAAAAAAATTTAACAAAAAAAAAGCAGGCCGAAGCACTGTGCATCACACAGTGAACGGCGGAGCCACGCACTGTGCAAAGCACAGTGGATGGTGGCGCCGCACATTGTGCAGTGCACAGTGAATGGCGGGGCCGCGCACTGTGCGCTGCACAGTGGGCGGCCATGGCCGAGCCGCCACCAGTAAAACCCCCCGCCATCCTTTGAGTTCGCCTTTCGCCGTTCTCTCCCTCTCAGTTCGGCCCTGCAAGGCAGGGTTTGAACAAAACAAAATATGTATATATATATATATATATATATATATATATATATATATATAAATTATAAAAAAAGAGAAAACCCTAGCTCAGTTAGAGCTAGGGTAGGGGGGAAGAACAAAAAAAAAATAAAAAAAATTAAGTTTAAGTTCTTTAAAAAAAAAGAGTCAAGAAAGTAATTTTATAATGAATCATAATTTAGGATTTTCATGAGTTTAATTTAAAAGTTGTGGAAAAGAAATTTATATTTAAATTAGTTAGGGTTTCCAAATTAGATAGTCAGGAATTTTTAATTCCATATAATTATTTTTAGAACTAACTAATTTGTGAAGCCTTGATTTAATAGAGAAAAAAGAAATTAATTCCTTGAAAGCTAAATTGATTTTTGGAAAGATAATTTTCCTCATCGAATAATGTCATTTAGAAAATTAATTTGACACTTTAATCCATTAATTTAATTAATGATTTAAAAAGAAATTTTAGAGAATATGGCTTTATGGGAGTTCAATTTTTATCTTCATCTACCCATTTAAATGAGTTTAATAAATTAAACTAACGACTTTATTTGATGAGAAAATAAATTAAAACTTTTAGTTTCCGCAAATGAATTTTAATTAAGTTTCGAAACTTAGTTAGTATCTTAGTTATAACGATCCTTGTTAAGGCCAACATGTTAACACATGTCGTGATAGCAAACTTGGTTAATTAACTAGTTGTTTAAAAAAAAAAAAATCGTTCCGTTTTTGCCCTAAATTTTGGGCATGACATGTCCTCTTGGATTAAAGTCATACCATTGTCATACATTCATATTTGCATACCCTAAGTCTCTTCATTAAGTTTAGGTCATTATCATATCATATTAAGGTCATTTGCATAGTAATTGTCCCTTTGCATATAGTGTCAAAACTAGGTTTTGTCATACCTGAGTAATCCAAATCTTAGATAAACCCTAAGTCATTGTTAGGAGGTCTAGACCTTATCAAACCTTTTCTCTTTATGTCATTATTGTCATTTGGTCAAACCTAGCTTAGTATCCAAGCATATAGGGGAGACGTTGTCATTTGTCCTTTTGTCACTTGGTCCTTTTGTCCTTTGAGGTCTAGACATCATTTCAATTTCCTAAGGGTCTCTTTTTAGATTTGCATTCCAAAAGTTTGTCAAAATCTTGAAAAACAACCAAAAACATAGATTGCATTCTTGCCATAGATTGCATTTTCATCTACTTAGTTTGCATTTAGTTTCATATCATACATTATTCTTGAAAAAATTCCAAAAATATTGCATTTGCATAGTGGCATGCCTGTTGAAACAAGGTCAAAATCTAAAAATATGGGCGAACCAACGTATCAACCCATTGAAAACATAGCAAATTCACAGTTTCAAACTAGTCAAACAGTACAAATTGAAGGTTCATCAAACACATCATTACCACCATATGGAATGGTTCAACTTGGACCACCTCCATTATATGAACCAGTGTTTGTACCCATGAAACCAGGACATGGGAGTGTTCCACCAACTCCAAGAGGAAGTGCACCTTTCAATTGGAATCAACCAAACCTGCAACATGACATTCAAACTCAAACATTGCATGAGGAACAAATTCTTTCACAAGGATTTGGTTCAGATCAAGGCATTCAACAAGAAATGAATCCAAATGTCTAACCAGATTCTTCATCAGATTCTGATGCTTCTGATGATGTTGACATGTTCCTTTAAGATCCAAATTTGACAAAAAAGATGGATAAATTCTTGAACAAGGTCTTTAAGATGTTCCCACAAAAATATCTTAACATGATGAGTAATGTGACCTCCCCAAGTGAGCAGGTCAATGTGCAAAAACAACAAGGTGGTGAGATGTTAAGTTTCTCTCCACATCCAAATGGAGGAAATGTGCAACAAGAAACTCAACCTACCTTGATGAGTAAACGTGCTTCAAAGGCATTGACAGTGACTATTCCTCAAAAGTCACCATTTGAGACAATAAATAATCCATTATTCAACACAAAACCTGTGCAACAAGATCAAATGAAGACCGCACAAATATTGACAACTATCCCTCAACAAGAAGTGGTTCCTTACATGCATAAAATTGGATCAACATATAAGATGCAAGAAAGCTTCACGATTGGAATGCCTGATATCACCAGTGTCCAAAACAATTCCACGATGCAACAAAGTTCTTATGTCCCGTTAAGCTCAATATATTTGCCAAACACTATTGCGACAGATCCTTCGATAATGGCAACACAAAGAGCTACGGATAGTGTTTCGTACCAACAAAAATTGTTGCCACAATTGAGTAATACACAAAAGGTACAATCGAATGTGCAAACAAGCAATGTACAACAACAACAATACCGCATTCGACAACACATTGCAGCGCCCTCTGCACCATTACAAGTTAATGCAAACTTGCAACCATCATAGTGGATTGGATAAACAACACAGCAAGTTAATGCAAGTGCGATACCTCATCTTAAGGAGAAATAACAAAAACCACCTAAACAAAGTTTTTTACAAATGATGGGATACACACCGCAACTAAAATTGGCACAAAGTCAACAAATTCTGATTCATCAGCATCAACAACATGTGCCTCAATATGTGCCAAGGCAAACAAGCTATCATACTTCACAACCACAATTGGCGCCTGTGCAATATCAACAACCTACTCTATTGCAATATCAACCTAGGCTACAAGAAGCACAACAACAAGGTCAATATCAAGGCATGACACAACCACAACAACAAGAGATGTACCAAGAACATTATATGCTGGAGACACTAAAAATGGCCATTTCGGAGCATCAACAACCGATCGAAAATACAATGTATCGACAAAGAGTACCCACCGGGATTAATGATGGACCTCCAGAACCTGATACGATTCCGCAACAACTTGAGAAATTGCAACAACAAGTTGATGCATTAGAAACTAAAGGAACAAAGAAGTTGTATACAGATCAGGATTTATGTCTTAATCCATTTGATAAGAGCTTATACATGCCTCCATTCCCTAAATATTTTGAGGCACCTAATTTTGACAAATATAAAGGGAATGGCAATCCAAAAGATCACATTTGAGCATTTTTTGTGGCATGTACTGAAGTGAGTTATGAGGAGACATATTTAATGCGATTATTTGCACGAAGTCTCACTGGACAAGCCATGGATTGGTATTCGCATCCGCCAGGAAATATAAAGACTTGGTCTGAATTGGCTCAAAAGTTTATATCTCACTTTGCATTTAACATCGACAGTGACGTGACTATGTCAGATTTATGCAACACCAAGAAAAAGCAAGGTGAGCCGTTAGTGACTTTCTTGCAATGATGGCGAAGCTTGTATAGTCATTCTTCCTTAGATATACCTGAAGAACAACAAGTGAATCTGTTTATCCAAAATTTGGTCCCAGAAATGATGTACGAACTAAAATTGAAAAGTTCCAGAAATGATGTACGAACTAGAATTGAAAAGTCCTAGTACTATTGAGAAACTCATTAAGAAAGGGATGAATATTGAAACTGCTCTTGTAGCTAAGGGAATCATTAAGCTTAACAAAGACAGTGACAACATGAACAATTCAGGGGACAGAAATAGATTTTGGTATAAGAACAAGAATGTCACTAATGATGGAGTTGTTGATGCAAGAGCGGTGAATACAAATCAACCCCCATTCACGATCAAGAAATCGAGTGTTCCTAATATGTCAACTATGGAACAAAATCGAACACCAGCGAGCAATGTTACTCAATAGCTGCAATACCAACAACATCTCCAACAATATAATCAACAACAAGGCCAACTCCAAAGCCAACAGTGCAAACCTTTCCGATCAAGGGATGGGCCTCCTCGACAATTTACACCATTGGGAGAGCCTATTGAGTCGGTAATGAAACAATTAATACAAGCAAAATTTATTAAGCTACCAGATATCAAGGCAGAACCAGTGGTAAAACCACACTGGTGGAATGATAATGCATACTGTGAGTATCATCGGTCCAAAGGACATAAAATTGCATCATGTTTTCAATTGAAACATATGATTCAAGATTTGTTAGAGCAAGGAGTAATTGAGGTAGATCCACCCCATGCGACCTCTAACACTGATCATACTATTTTCAAAACTCCTTTGCTTGATCATGACAAGGGTAAAGCGTCTTCTTCAAACTCTACCCAAACAACAAATTATGCAAATACTGGTTATAACAATGTCATCAATTGTTTTCGCACGTCAAATGAGTATGTTTCCACCCTAAGAATAAAGGGACAAGATCCTTCTTGCACAGTTACCACTCGTCGATCTAAAATAGTCCTGAAAGGAGCTCCTGCAGCTCCTTCCAAACCAACTCCTGCAAGTCAGTATAATCTCTTGGATCATCTAGGAAAGACACCTGCACAAATATCAATCCTTGAGTTGTTGAAAATGTCTCCCATGCATCGTGCAGTCCTGGATAAAGCTTTAATTGAGTCCACTATCCCGACACATATTGATGTTGACCAGTTTCAAGCCCGGATTGGACATCTAGCTGTTTCCCAAAATGTCGCATTTTCTGATAATGATATCTCACCTGATAAGCTCCCTCATAATGATCCTTTACACCTTGAAGTCTTTGTCCATAATTGCAAAATCCGACGAGTCTTGATAGATGGCGGAGCGGGTCTTAATATTTGTACCTTGAGAGTGGTCATTGGCCTTGGATATACAGAAAATGACATTGATGCTTCCAGAAGAATAACAATAAAAGCATATGATGATGCTGAGTGCCCATCCAAAGGGATAATTACATTGCCTATCAGAGTTGGTCCAATGACAGAAAACACTTTCCTGTAGGTCCTAGACCTTGATCTCCCTTATAATATGATCCTTGGCCGTCCATGGATCCATGCAATGAAAGCAGTTCCATCCACTTATCATCAATGTTTAAAATATCCTTACAATGGAACTGAGATAACAATTCCAGGAGATCCTAATCCATTTCAATTTTGTGCTACTCTAAAGGATACCCCTCAGCAGCAAGTCCTAGTCAATAGAGAGGCCAATTCACATAGTTATGTGGATCCTAATGAATTGTTAGATGTTGTCAAAGGAAAATTGAAGATACATGACCAAGGATACAAAGAATATTCAATGGATCAAACATTCCTCATCGGGAATTTACCAATATCTCCAAAATCATATGGTAAACCGCATTTATTGCAAAAGGAACCTAAGGTCGTTATTCAATATCAGCCTCCCACTACATTTACAAGATGGGGTGAACTTGACAAAGAAAATTTAGATGATGATGTCATAGATTGGCTTTACAAAGATCCAACTGAGACCCCACCTGTCAGGTTGCCAGTGGAATGATATGGCAAAGGATTTACTATGATACAAAAGAAAGGATATGAGGGTTGCAATGGCTTAGGCCTGAACAACAATGGAAGGCTAGAACCTGTTATACCCAAGATGCGACCTCCAAATTTAGGGTTAGGTTTTGTACCATTGCGAATTGGATCCTCATCTACCAAAGTGCCCACATGTAGAAAAGGGCATGACTCTGATGATGAAATAACACCTGAGGATACCCGACCCGAAACAGATTCCAATGAATGGGAGTGGAGTTCTTTTTCTTCTAGCTCCTATGCCCTTGATAATATTTTCCTTGACCCTGATAATTTGCCTATGGAAGACAAACATGAAATAAATCCTCTTCCTAAAACATGTCCTCATGCTTGGATAGAGTCATTCTGGGATCCAAGCTCTGAATCAGATACAAGCAGTTCGGATAGTGATACCATAGATGTTTACATCTTTACCATATCAGCCCTCTCTCTCTTGAAAACCGATGATGACATGCCCCTCATCTATCCTTGGCTTATCCAACATGACCAACAAGAACCACTCACATTGGACTGTTTTCAAAATGATGAAACAATTGCAGAATTCCTTGGACTACATGAAGGCATACCACAAGGTGATCATAAGGCAGGATTTGCTATTGATTTGGATTCCACAGCATATTTTGGGGAGTCAACTCCATCTTCCAGTCATCAAAATGAAAAAAGAAAAGAAAAAGAAAAAAATCAAAAGAATAGATCTTTGAGTGAAAACCGTAAGGCACTCTCTAATCATACAAAAGTAAAAATAAAAGACGTACCTATGGGTGAAAACCTTTCTGAGGTGCCCAAAGGTGGAAGAGTGGACATACCCCTATCAAGTTAGGACAAATCAATATTGCTTGTGGAAATGACCGAAGAAATCAATTTGGGTACACCTGACAACCCTAAGGTCATTCATTTTGCCGCTTCTTTATCAGAACAGGAAAAGATAGATTTTGTCAATTTCTTTCTTGAGAAGAAGATCAACTTTGCATGGTCCTATGCAGATATGCCTGGCCTTGATCCAGAATTAGTCCTTCATCATTTGCCATTAAAAGCTGATGCCAAGCCTGTCAAATAGAAACTTAGAAAGATGCATCCCCAGGTGGCTCTTTTGGTCAAGGTAGAACTGAAAAAACTACTAGATGTGAGCTTTATCAGACCCATCGATTATGCATATTGGATTTCAAATTTAGTACCAGTTAGCAAGGTAACTGGGGGCATCAGAATCTGTACAAATTTTAGGGATCTCAATAAAGCATGCCCTAAAGATGACTTTCCACTGCCAAACATAGACATCATAGTGGACATGACTGCTGGATATGAGATGCTTTCCTTGATGGATGGTTTCTCTAGCTATAACCAAATTCGCATTGCTCCTGAAGATCAACATAAGACTACATTCACATGTGCTTGGGGTACCTACTATTGGAATGTGATGCCCTTCGGTCTTACAAATGCAGGCACAACATATCAAAGAGCAATGACGATAATTTTTCATGATTTCATGCATACTTTGATGGAGGACTATGTTGATGACTTGCTATGCAAATCTATCACCAGAGATAGTCATTTAGCCATCCTGGGCCCAATCTTTGACCGAATGGAAACCTAAAAGCTCAGACTCAATCCAAAGAAGTGTGTCTTTGGTGTCACAGCTGGCAAATTACTAGGGTACATTGTTTCTCACAGAGGCATTGAGGTCGACCCTACCAAGGTTAAAGCAATAATGGATATGCCTCCAATCTCCAGCAATTAAGAAGTCTGCAAGGAAAGCTACAGTCAATCTGCCGATTTATAGCTCAATTGGTCGACAAATGTCATCCATTCCAGCATCTATTGCATAAAGGTGTCACTTTTAAATGGACTGAGCAATGTCAATCAGCCTTTCAAGCTCTCAAAGACTATTTGTTGTCGCCGCCTATTCTAATGCCTCCTATAGAAGGAAAGCCATTTTTATTGTATATTTCTGCAACTAAAACGACACTTGGAGTTCTCTTGGCCCAACAGGATGAGAACAGCAAAGAGCGAGCTATTTACTACATCAGCCGGACACTGGTAGGTTATGAGATAAATTATTCAACTATTGAAAGGGTATGCTTAGCAGTGGTATTTGCAACATAGAAGCTCCAACATTATATGTTAAATCACCAAACATTGCTGGTTGCAAAAATTGATCCCTTAAAATACTTGCTTAGCTGAGCAGCTTTGATGGGTCGCCTAGCAAAGTGGGTTATGATTCTCAGTGAATTTGACATTGAGTATATGGAACGAAAGGTGATAAAAGGACAAGTCATAGTAGATCAACTTGCAGAGGCTCCTATTTATGATGATCATCCCATGTTGACAGATTTTCCAGATGAATCAGTCTTTACTCTTACATCTTCTAATGAATGGAAGTTATACTTTGATGGGTCCCATACCAAGTTTGGGTCCAGAGCAGGCATATTGTTTGTCACCCCTCAAGGTGATGCTATTCCCAAGTCCTACAGAATAACTTTTCATTGTACCAGTAGCATTGCAGAGTATGAAGCACTGGTCACAGGACTCCGAGTAGCGGTCCACTGGAACATCACGCATTTGCAAGTCTATGGAGATTCTCAATTAGTCATCCGACAAGTGAATGATGACTACGAAACAAAAGATGAAAAGCTTATTCCCTATAAGCATATGGTAGATTTCTTCAAGACAAAATTCATGGCTATCCATTTCAATCAAGTTCCAAGAATGCAAAACAAGTCGGCAGATGCGATGGCTACGATTGCTTCCATGTTGAATATGCCCCACAATATGGACAAATGTGAATTTTTAGTTGAACAATTGCTGGTTCCTTCTTTTGACATTTCGATAGCTGATGTGATGTGCATTCTTGTTGGTCCCAACTCCCCGTGGTACAATGACATATATCAATATTTGAAGTCCCAAACCTTACCACCTAACCTTTCCGCTAACCAACGTCGAGCCTTCATCGGACAGATAGCCAAATATGTCATCATTGCCAACACCCTTTACCATCGTTCCTTTGACCATACCCTCCTCAAGTGTTTGGATTCTGATGAAGCACAAACGGCTTAACAAGAGGTTCACGATGGTATATGTGGGGGCCATTTCAATGGTCTAAGCTTAGCCAAAAAGTTGATTCGTGTTGGGTATTATTGGCCCACTCAGGAAAAAGATGTTCACGATTTTGTTAAGAAGTGCTACAAGTGCCAGATCCATGGAAATTACATTCATGCACCAGCCCAAGAGCTTCATTCTGTCATATCTCTGTGGCCCTTTTCTCAATGGGGATTGGATCTTATTGGCAAGATTCACCTGACATCTGCAAATGGACACAAGTTCATCATTACAGCCACAGAGCATTTTGCAAAATGGATCGAAGCTATCCCCATGACCTATATCACTGGTGTGCAAATTTCAAAATTCCTATTGAATTATATCATCTGCCGGTATGGGGTTCCCCTTGCCATAGTCACAGATAATGGTCGTCCCTTCAAGAATAAGGATGTCAAGGAACTCTGTGAAAAGTTTCATATCCAACACCGTTTCTCCAGTCCATACTATCCATAGGGGAATGGTCAAGCCGAAGCATCAAATAAAACCATTATCGAGATCCTAAAGAAGGTTGTCAATGACACTGGTCAAGATTGGCATGTACAGTTGAATCTAGCACTATGGGCCTATCGCACTTCTATCCGCCATTTTACCTTTGGAGGTGGAGATTCCTTCCTTGAGTGTTTCCTTGCAACATCTGATTGATGATGAGACACATAGAGTCTCTCAGTTACATCAGCTTGAGATGTTAGATGAGAAATGTCAGACAACCCTGACACATTTGCAAGCATATCAAAATTGTCTTCATCGCTCTTATAATAAGAAGGTCAAAGGGTAACCCTTCAAAGTGGGAGATTTGGTTTTAAAGGCAAATCCTAAGAATGCATAGTCTACTGACATCATCAAAGGTAAGTTTGAACCTAATTGGGTTGGGCCTTTCATAGTGACTGCAACCTATGGCTCGGGGGCATATCAGCTTGCCACACCAGAAGGTGAACCTTTTTCTGATCCTGTAAACAACATGCATCTTCGCAAGTACTGGGCATAATTTTCTATTAGCACTTCTTCAAGAATGATCCTAAAAAAATACAAAAAAATTGAAAAAGCAAAAAAATACAAAAAAATTGAAAAAGCAAAAAAAATACAAAAAAATTGAAAAGGCAAAAAAAAATTAAAAAAAGTGAAAAAGTGAAAAAAAAAAGCAAAAAGGGAAAAAGAGCAAAAAAGTAAAGAAAAATGATTCGCCCTCTAGTGAAAACCTGGCAAACAAGCGCTTTGGGCAAGTACCATGGTGAAAACATGGCAAACAGGTACCATGTGTAACAAGATTATTGCTCTGTCATTTGTCATGACCTCTAGCTATGCTTTCTCTCAACCGGTTTATCATGTCTATCTTTGTCTTGACCCAATGTTCTGTTCCAGGCCTGTGATTGGTCAACATCATTGTCTTGCATACTCTATTTCTTGTACATACATTCCAGTCTGGGCTTCTATATATGTCTTCTCGATGTGCATTGGGTACGCTCCCCTTTGTCATGATCAATTACTGGAGCTTCTGAATCGAAAAATGTCCTGAAAAAATCTCTTAAAAAATTGAAAAATGTCCTGAAATAAAAAAATAAAATTGAATAATGTCCTGAAATAATTCATAAAAATCAAATAATGTCCTGAAAAAATCCCTAAAAAGTCATATGAAGTCCTGAAAAAATGAACACAAAAAAATTGTAAAACCTCGAAACGCATTTTGCAATAAATGATCCCTTTGTGCATAGATAGATCCCTAAGCATCCCTCCAACGACATGCAATCCAACATTGTGCTTTAAATAAAATCATGCATAAACAGATGAACTTTTTCAATCAAACCAGACATTCAAACTGATCAGAATTGTCATATCAATCAACCTCAACTATCATTCATCCTTGGCACACTATCATGGGTCTTATACAGGGTGTGGTGTACTCGAAACCAGACTATGTCCTATCTTAGACGGGGTACCGCATGTCCTGAAACTAGATAGCATGATCGTCCTATCAACACTTTCAACTTTTGACAATGAAGATCAAGATGTTTGTTTGATTTGTTGGAATTTGTGCATCTTATCTTTTTACTGATTTATCTTTGGCTTCGGTCATGTTCCTATGTTGCTCGATGATGTCACTGAGTGATTTAGAGTGACCAGGATGGTTCATGGTCCCTTTCTTTTCTTTTTTTTTTGTGATTGTTGTTTGTCTATGATGTGTCTGTCTTTTGCAAAAAGGGTTGCATTTCAGCTATGGCCTTCCATGCCATGATGCTACGCATCCATTTTGCTACATTAAAATAAAGGTTCTCACCTACAAAGTGCATTATTGAAAGCAAGTTTTTCTTCGTCTCTAACTGTCCTCTATTTCATTTCTTCTTACTAACAGTTCTTCCATCCCTTTGGATAGTCAGTTTGGTCTAGTGCTCCGATTTGCTACATCCTGCATCCATTTGGTTAGTACATTTGCATTATATCAAACATCGTATCAAGCATTTTATCCATTTCATATTATAAATGCATCAAAAACACATAAAAAAATGCATCCATCCATGTTCCACAATGGTACATCAACAGCGCATAAGTCATCCATACATGGAAAATCACATAAGTCATAACACATTGCATCCCATCATATCGATGCATATCATATCATATGTCACAATAATATCGGAGTACAAAATTGGACTGTCTGTCCTAAGTATGGCCCGCAGGCTGACTACAAAATGTCAAGATACATAATGTCCACTATCTGTCATAAGGAGCACATGCCTTTGTCACTAGGTGCTCCCTCTGTCCTCCTCATCACTGCCATGTCTCACGGATGATGTCCCTCTTGGTCCTGGCTATGGTGGTCGCATAGGTCCACTCACCCCCATGCTGCTCAATGACCTCCGAGAGCGTGCCCTGCTCTCTGTCCTTGATCGTGCATGATATGAAGTTGCTCTCTTCTCTAGTGGAATTGTGCTCTCATATAGTGTCCTCCAATGGCGTATGTCCTCTTCGGTCTCTACCAACATCTATGCCATCTCCCGTGTGCTGGCATCTTGAATCAACCCAATATACTCAATGACTCTCTGTTCTTCTCACTGTGCCTGAGCTATTGTTGTATCTCGATCCGCTATAAGTCTGGCTATCTCTGCTCTCAACTGCTCATGCTCTCTCTCTAAAGTTGCAATGTGATCATGCTGACTTGCTATGGTAGCCCTGCACATCTCCATCTCCTCTATGCTAGCTGTCTCCGGCTCTATGGGTATATCCTACAATGCCTCATGCTCGCCTGAATCTAGCTCATCCTCATCATCCCCATCCTCATCTCCATCCTTGTCATCCCCCTCATCCTCATCACCACCCTCATCCTCCTCATCCTCATCATCTCCCTCCTCCTCTCCAGCGAGTGGGAAGTCCTCCTGTCTCCTAGGTACTGGAATTTCAGGATCTGTCAATGGCACTGGCCGCCGTCGTGCAAACCATCTCTCATACTCCTCTGTCATCCCAACGTCTACTACATCTGATCTCCAATCCCACTGTCTCTACTGTAGCTAGGTGAAGTCAGCATATGCTATGTGTGGCTGAATCATACTCCCCCACTGACTCATCTCTCTGTGAGATCGGGCAAAGTGTGCAGTCCTCCTAGGTACATCCTGCCTCTCTCCAAACTATCATCTGACTCTCTCTGGCAGGTAAATCTCAATCACTCTCTGGTGATTCACTGGTCACCCAGTTGGGTGCCTCTCCTATCTGCAATACAGTAGCTCCTCACTATCATTTGACCATCCAGGGCAATCACGATATGGTCTCCATGTGAACTCTCTCAGTCTGTCTAGCTCATGTCACCAATATAATATGTATCCAAAAGGACCCTGTCTTAGTGCTCCCCCATAGCAATACACATATGGTCGATGTGGTACTACCTGTCTCTCTGTAATCGATCAACATATGGCTATGTGCTGAAATGCCCATACCTGTAGCAATGTGACTCCACAGCTCAAAGTCTGCACTCCTTGATATGCTATCTGATGCAACTAAAAATACAGCATAGCCAGTATACATGGTCCCCATGCATACACCGTACCCTCTATCGCCATCTGCTCTAGAACTCTTCCCCATCCAATAGGGAATCTATGTCCTCGTCTGTCTCCTACTAGTAGGCATGCTATCACTACTGCTATCACCACATATCATCGATCATACTCTGATGCCATAGTCTCCCAACCGATCTCCCTCTCTACGATATCTAGATCCTCTGTGTCACACTCAAATAATCTGCACAAAGCATCTCTCCCTATCACTAGGTCATACTCTACCATCTCTCCATGAATCAGAATGTAGAGGATACGCCATACATCCTCTAGTGTCACAGTCGCCTCTCCAGTCACCAAATGGAATGAGGAAGTTTTTGAATGCCATCGCTCTGCCAATGCAGTCAGCAGTCCTGTGTTTGCCCTAATCTTGGGCATGAATGTGACATAGTATATCCCAAGTCCTACTAATGTATCTATGTCCGTGCTCCTGAGTCTATGTCGTAGCATGAAGTAGTCAGGCCGGTTCTCCCGTGTGATCAATGGATACTATCGACTCTACATCACAATTGGGGCATATTTTGTCAGTTTTAGGGTTTGCTCCTACGGGTTGTATTTCCTTATTTCATCCACAAATCAGGGTGTTTCTAAGCTATTCTGACCTATCCTACCCTTATCTCCCATTTTCAGATCATTTGCATGATGTTTTGACCAAAATTAGGGTTGCCAATGCACTTCTGCACCTGTGTTCTGCATCATGCACCTGTGTATCATAACCTGCACCTATGTGTCCCTACACAAGTGCATAAGACATAACACAAGTGCAGGATTCACCCTACACAAGTGCAGAGGTCACTTTCTGCATCCCTTGTGGGCCCTGCAATGTCCCGCAAGCAAGTCAAATTCATAAAATTGAAAACATGGGTTTTTGAGATACATACCGTTGCTCCCGCGTCATCTGGTTGTTTGAATGTGCATACACATTCTCCGAGGTGGTCTGCCCTTGGAATGTTCACCATCTCTCTGCAAGTGTCCTTTTCCAGAGCAACAAATTCTCCTCTTGGGCTAGTGCAAATGAGCAATTTTCACTCTCTTTGCCTCATTTATAGATCTTTGTCAGTGCATAGATGGACATGCACCCTCTCCATCTCATGCTAGTCATAGTCTTTTGCACCATCAATTGCTTGTCCTTCATGCATCCGATCTCCGATTGTCAGTCCATTCGATCCTATCATTTTTATCGATCAATTGGCCTCTTTTTTTTTGCATGTTTCCGGCCAATTCCTCGAGGGCGCATGCATATGTTATTGTCAGTTGTCTGGGGCTTTTTCATTACTGTTCTTTGAAACAATGCTTAAAATCACATTGTCTCAAAGAGGGGCAAAATGTAGACACCTAAAAATGGTCAACGCTTGCGGAATCATACTTTAACATTTGCGAATTGCCTCATTTTAGGTTTTTGCATCGCATTAACATTTCTCCTATGTCACGCACTTGGTTTTTATCATTTGCGAGCATTGAGTCATTCTTCTGCATTCTTCATTCATCTCGCTCTCAAATTTGGTCTTGTCGACAACACTATCCAATCATGACTTTGATCGATTTTATCCTGTCGCATCAATGTGCGTGCTCATTTGTCATCATTTTTGGACATTGTCAATCCTAATTAGGGTTTTGTCCTCTTATCAATCTTGTCATTTTGCGATCGAGTTGTCATCAATCCTTATCATTTTCAATCTTGTCATTTTAACAATCGATTTGTCATCGATCGTTGTCATGTTCAATCTTGTCATTTTGCAATCGATTTGTCATCGATCGTGGTCATTTTCAATCTTGTCGTCTTGCAATCTATTTTGTCATCTTGTCAATTTTGTCATTTTGCGATTAATTTGCCATCGATCATTGTCTGTCTCAATTATGTCAATTTGGATAAATTAGTCATTGTTCCTCATCAATTGGTGCATTTATCAATCAAATCATTCGTCAGCATTGGTCTTTTATCAAGTCAAAATCATAATCAAATTGATCCTTCAATTAGGACCTAATTGTCATCTTTGCATTTCTAATTCATCTTTTAAGGTTTCATGATTTTATTCATTTAACCCTGTTTGTCATTTCCCCTCTAGGTTAAATAATTTATTTATTTATCCTAGGTCTTCTCATCGCAATTAAATATTCATTTAATTGGCTAATTATTCCTCTTTTGTGAATTAATTTATAAATGACAAATTATTAATTAATTCACCTAATTTCTCTTAAATTCCTAATTTCCTAATTTTCATCAATTTCTTAATTCCTAATTTTCCTCTTTTTCTAATTTTCTAATTTTCTAATTTCTAATTCAATTTTCTCCTATTTCTCTCCTAATTTCATGGGAATGACATTTCAATTTGTCATAATTTGTCATAATTGACAATCAATCAATTTTGCATAGAAAGTGCATAATTTGTCATAATTTGTCATAATTGACATTTTTGATTTACAATTTCTATTTGAATTGAATCATGCTAATTTGATCATTTCTCCAATTTATCTATAAATTGGATGAATTTCTTCAATCTCGATTGATAATCACTTTGTCGAATCAATCACGCTTTTAGTATTCTTGTGCCAATGTCAATCTTGCTTTCACATTAGGTTTATTCACTTGAAGGTGAGATCCACAAACAAAAGGCTATTTGGAGAAGAAAGAAGGACAATGGAGCCGCATGAAGGAGACATTCGAATCTGCATCTGGTTTGCTTAGTTTTTAGTTTTGAATGTTTTATTTTCATGTCTTTATTGAGTGTGTTAGGATTGATCATTGCAATCTGCTTTTGTGATTGAGCTAGATTAGTATTTCTATTTGCTTTGATGATTTCCGATTTCCTAGCTACACCTATATTACAAAGTGACTAATGATGACATCTTGGTTATTGAAGTTTTTGTTGATGATATAATTTTTGGAGGAGAAGATGGATTGTATAAAGACTTTTCTAATAAGATGCAAGAAGAATTTGAAATGTATATGATTGGAGAGATAAAATTCTTTTTAGGATTGTGAATTTCATAGACTGATAAAGGTATATTCATTAATCAATATAAGTACTTGAAGGAATTACTTAAGAAATTTGGCATGGAAAACTCTAAACCGGTAAGCACACCTATGACTAGAACTGATAAACTATCTTTGAAGGATGAATCAACACCTGCTAATCCAACAAGACACAAATCTATGATAGGAGGTTTACTGTATTTGATACAAACAAGACCTGATATTATGAATGCATTATGTATTGTTTGAAGATTTTAGAGTAATCCTAAATAAAATAATGAATCAACAGTGAAAAGGATTTTTCGGTATCTACAAGGCACTACAAATCTTGGTTTATGGTATCCTAGAGATGAAGATTTTGATTTATGTGCATATATAGATGCTAATTGGGTAGGAGATGTAGATGACAAAAAAAGCAACACCGACGGAGCATTTTTTCTTGGTAATAGATTAATTTCATGGTTGAGCAAGAAATAGAGTTGTACATCACTATCAATAGCACAAACAGAATATGTTGCAACAACAACTAATTATACACAAGTATTATGGATCAAGAAAATGTTGAAGGACTTAAAGGTAAATTGCAAGGAACCTATAATCATTTAGTGTGATAATATGGCAACAATTGATATATCTAAGAATCCGATATTTCACTCTAAAATAAAACATGTTTATATCAAATTAAATTTTCTGAAAGAGAATGTTGAAGCAAAGGAAGTGAAATTGGTTTATGTGAATACTAAAGAGCAGATTGCAGATATTTTTACTAAACCTTTTCCTAAGGAAGCTTTTGAATATCTCAGAGAACAGCTTGGGGTTATACCCCCACTAGTAGAGACTTAGACAGTTGATGTTTGTCATCAACTGGCAGAATTAATAGAGATATCTTTTTCTGGCTTTGATGAGGAGAGATACTTCTTAGGGGGAGTAGTTGGATAAATTGATAAGTTGGTATTTTGTAATATTTTACTTGGTTTTGTATTGCTTTGGCATTTGATGTCAAAGGGGCAGAGATATTATGGAATAACACATTATCTTTGGGGAGAGATTATTCCTAGGGGGAGAGATATTATGTATTTTTATTTTTGGTTAATGATCTCTTTGGGAGATTGTTGGTTTTTGTCATTTCTACTTTGGCACTTAAGATGTTTTTTCCCATATTGTGTTGCCATCAATGCCAAAGGGGGAGATTTTTGGAATTTTGATGTGTTGCATTAGTTTTTTCATTTATGTCAACACTTGTTAACACTTCTCAACACTTATCAACACTTATCAACACTTGGAGATCTTTAGTTATGTTCACTGACATGTTCAGTGACTTATGCACAGTCACTAGTATCTGGTTCACCAATAGGTTATATTATTCACCAACATGTGGAATGACTTGGAGATTACTTGGTTATGTCAAAGAAATTATTTGATCACTTGGTTTTGGAAATTTGGTTATTGGTCTAATCGAGTTTGTATTTGCTATTACCGGCAAATAGGTCCAGGATATGCACCAGCAATAATATCTATTCCAGATCAGCATGACACGTTATGGAGTTGATTTATTATTATTGTAAATGCATTGAGCTGACATGATGCATCACATATTGATTCATTTGTAATTGATTTTATTGTAATATTATTTGTAAGCCGACCTACACATTTGGTCTTAGGTTTCGGTATATATGTAAGATCTCATTTATGAGATTGATATAGGATTGCGAAAAAGGTTCATAAGGTTGTAATATTCGGTATATGCAAATATAAGCAGAGCTATACACACAAAAATCATTTGAAGATTGAAGGAAGGTTTTGAGAAGATAATCAGAGCTTAACCGGTACTAAATCCAAAATATGAAGATGCTATTTTGAGCAGTACATTATCATTAGATTTAATCATCCAATTGTAGTAGTCAGTGTGACTCCCATCTTGTGTTTGAGCAGTGAGCTCTAGGAAGTTGGCCTTTCTGCATGTGCAGACCCCATATTGTACACACATACTATCTGTAGTAGTATCATCTGATTGTGGGTAAGGTTTCACAACGTGGTTTTTCCCTTTGTAGTGTTTCCACATACAAAAAACTGTGTTGTGTGTTGTGTATGTTATTTGTGTTTCTGTTTCATACATTAAACTTTACCGGTACTGTTATTAACTACTAAACTGTCTACGAACATTCAAGTTTGGTATACCGGCTTTAAGCATTAAGTTTGGTTAAGTTATATTTGGATTAAAATTAATAGACAACTGATTCAACCCCCCCCCCCCAAATTGCCTCCATAGATGTGTAATTCCACAACCTTCCATTCGATAGCTAGCTTGATCCCATTTACCAAAGCTTCATATTTTGCAATGTTGTTTATACAAGGGAAGATAATCTTGTAAGCCTTCGAGATTCAATATTTCTGAGGAGTAATAAAAAGTATTCCAGCACCGAAACCATGTGGAGTGAAAGATCCATCAAAGAACATCTTCCATGATTATTGAGTAAGGTGCATGATTGATTCATCAGGAAATTCTATATGCAGAGGTTGAGTGTCTTCAAGTGGAGCATCAACAAGTTGATCTACAATTACTTGTCCTTTGATGGCTTTTCATTCCACATATTCAATATCAAACTTTGTAAGGACCATGACCCATTTTGCTAATCTCCCGATAAGTGTTTCTTTGCTGAGAAGATATTTGAGCGGATCAATCTTAGCCACTAGCTTGATTGAATCTGCTAACATGTAGTGTCTCAATTTTTGTGATGCAAAGACTAAAGCCAAATATGCTTTATATATTATAGTGTAGTTTATTTCATAGGACACCAAGGTTCTACTGTTGTAATATATAGCTCGCTCCTTTTTATTCTCATCCTATTGTGCTAGAAGTGCCCCTAGTGATGAATCAGAAGCTAATATGCATAGAATCAATGGTTTTCCTTGAATTGGTGGCATCAATATTGGTGGATTAGATAGGTATTCTTTGATTTTTTGAAGGTGTTTTTCACATTTTTTATCCTAGTTGTATGTTACTCCTTTCCTTAATACGTTTGTGAAGGGTTGAGCTTTATCTACTAGCTGAGAAATAAAGCGTTTGATTGACTGGAGACGTCCTTGTAAACTTCTCATTTGGCTGATATTCTTTGGAGGTAGCATTTCCATTATAGCTTGGACCTTCTTAGGATCAACTTCAATTCCTTTCTTTGAAATGATGTAGCCAAGTAATTTCCCTAATATCACCCTAAATGGACACTTTTTTGGATTTAGCCAGAGTTTGAATTTTTCCATTCTATCTAGTATGAGACCTATCTCTTGAATATGTGTGGATCTCTTCATAGTCTTCACTAAAGTGTCATCAAAATAATCTTCCATGTTCTTATGCATCATATCATGAAAGATAGTTGTTACCTCTCTTTGGTAATTCACTCCTGTGTTCTTTAGCTCAAATGGCATGATGTTCCAACAAAAAGTTCCCCATGCATAGGTTAAAGTTGTCTTTTCTTGATCTCTAGGAGCTATTTTGATTTGATTATAACTATAAAATCCATCCATTAGTGAGTACATCTCATACCCAATAGGCATATCTACTATCATATCAATGTTTGGCAATGGAAAGTCGTCGTTTGGACAAGCTTTGTTGAGATCTATGAAATTTGAGCAAACCCTAATAGATTTATCTGCCTTTGATATAGATACTATATTTGATATCCATTCAGCATAGTCTATAGCTCTAATAAATCCAACTTTTATCAATTTTTCTAGCTCAGCCTTGACTAGAAGTGCCACATGAGGGTGCATCTTGTGGAGTTTTTACTTGACTGGTTTGATTCCTAGTGTAATAGAAAGATGGTGCATGATGAGATCAAGATCCAAGCCTACCATATTAGAGTACGTCCATGCAAAATTGATCTTCTTTTCTAAAAAAGAGATTAGTGAAATCTTTCAATTCTTCTGCTGATAGTGGTTGAGTTAAGTGAATGATGTGTTGTGTCCCTTTACTCCCAATGTTCACTGGCTGAGTTGGCTCAATCAATATAGAAGACCTCTCTTGGAAATTATTTGGTAGTATATCAAGTATCTCACCTTCAGGCGCATCAAAGAGGTTTTCACCCTTAGGTACGTCCTTTATTTTCTCTTTTTTAGATTTTGACACTGCCACAATGTGGTTTTCACCATCAGATCTTTTATTTTTATTTTTTTGATTTTTGCGACTAAGATACTTGATGTCTGTTTTAGTCATGTTTTACCTCTGTTCGTTGGTGGAAGAGTCCATGGGTTCAACTGTGTTGAGGTAATAGGCTGGCGTGTAGTCATTGGAAAAAGTAGGTACATTCATAGGTTGGTCTTGTAGACTACAGTCAATTAATTTAGGATGTACCAAGGATAGAGTTTGGATAGGTTTGAGAGAGTTCATGGTATTGTCATCACAACTGCGAATCGAAAAGTCAATTTCTAGAAGACTACCTTGCGTAAATGTCTCGAGACCAAAAAGAGTCAGAACATGATTATTAAAGTGCATGTTAATATTTAGTTGACCTAATCCAATAGACCTACTTGTATCATCATTCTCTATGCCAGACTAGACTTCATATCGTGGTTTGACTATAACAAGATCAGTAGACAAATTCTCATCATTCACGTCAGAGGATTCAGAGTTTGATGTTGAGTAAACATTGTCATAAATAGGACTGTGGTCAAAGTCATTAGAGTCATCAGATGAAGTTTCTGAGTCTTCTTCAAGTGATTGAGTGAATGTATGTATGGTATCAACACCTACATCTTTAATCCTACAAGTTCCTTCAATATTTGACTCATTTATTATTGTATCTAATATACATGTTGACATAACCTTGATGGTTCTGTGAATCTCTGTCGTCTATTCCATTTAGCTTCCTCTAGACTAATTATCAGTTCTACTTCTGTAGCTTCCAATTCTTCTTTTTTTAGTCCCATACCTGATTTGTTCTATCTTATTAGAGGGGTATATAATAGATAAAAAAAATTCTTGTATTGTTCCTTCTTTCAGCCTTTGTTCATAGTCTTCTTGTCTTTTTAGTCTGATTTCATGTATCTCCTTTTCTAGCTTTAAGCACATTAGCTCTTGAGTGTCATTTGTGATATTGCTAGACTCTTCTAGAGTTTCTATAATAGATGTATCTGAGAGGTGGTATGAACCCCATTCATACTCGTTTGAGCCAGTCTCTGAATTGTCTACTTGTTGCCTACTAGTGTATGTGACAGGAACTTTTAGTGGTGCAAACAATTCTCTAATTCTTTCTACCTCATCTTTCATATCCTTTGGAACTTCTACTTCTTGTAGTGTTGTAGCTGATACCATCAGAACTTGAGTACTGGTTATTTCTTCTCTCTTGATTTCTAGTTCTTCGTGTGTTTTTTCACACTTTTCTTGAGTTTGTTGATTTTTTACTTCCTCTGATGTTGAAGGCGATAACCTTTTCTTCCACTTAGACTTAGAAGCATGTTTTTGGTCTGATGTTTTTTTGAATTTTATCCTAGTCCAACTTTATCATTTGTAGACTTTATTTGTAGCTGAATAGGTTCAATAATACCCTCCTGATGTTTTCCCAGTGGACCGATACCTAAGTATCCCATGCATTGAATCATTTTGTATCTTGGACCATATTGTGTTGAGGAAATCTCACAATGTCGTACTTCTTTGTTTTCACTATCTTCTTTGAACAACCATTTGAGAACATCCTCTTCCATTTCATCTGCCAGGGAAGTAGGAGACTGTACAAAAAGACCATCATATATGATATTCGAATTTGAATTTTGTGTCCTCATAGCCTCTGATGGTTTGCTCAACTATTTTGGTGATGGAGGGAGAGAGATTAATGAAAGTATTGGTTCTATCTTGTAACCATCCATGCCAGTATTTGTAATCTTCAATTTCTTTTCCAAGTCTTTCATTAGAGTTGTTGGACTTTCATTTGTAGAGGCTTCTCTATTATGAGGCATAAAGATATCAACACCTTTTGTCAATGCATTGTTGTATCAGCAGGGATACTGACTTCAACTCCGTTATAAGGAAATTTTAAGCATTAATGGTATGTAGATGGAACTGCCTTCATTTCATGAATCCACATCCTACCCAGTAAGATATTGTATGATAGAGGAAGATCAAGTACCTGAAAAATGACATCTTTCTACAGGTCTCACCCTGATTGGTAATAATGCCAGACCTTTAGAGGTCATTTCTTCTTCATCATAGGCTTTAATTGTTATTTTCTTGGCCGGATCAATGACATTTTCAGAAAATCCTAGTTGTGTAAGAAGACTATAAGTACAGATATTCAACCCTATGCCTCCATCTATCAAAACATGTTTAACTCGGTGTTTGTGTTTCATGGCTTCAATGTGCAATGGTTGGTTATGTGGATGATTTAGCAAGTTGTCATCTTCTTAAGAGAAGGTCAGATAGTGAGGTGAAGTCAGATGACCCACCATAGATTGAAACCGACCAATATCTAAATCTTTTGGAACATTAGTGGTGAGCAAGGCCTTGTCCAAGATCTCTTTGTGAGCATAAGAGATTTTTAGTAATTCAAAGATGGAAATTTGAGCGTTTGTCCTTTTCAACTATTCAACAATGTTATATCCAAAGGATGATGATGAAGCTAGCTGTTTAAATTTAGCAAATGTTGTATCTATTTGTTTGTTTGACAAGGTTGGTATGTTTAACATTGTTTGAGCAGGAATTGAAGAACTAGCCCTAGAGAGTGACTTTCTTTTGAGAATGGGTCATAGCATTTGCATGTTGTGATTCATTTTGTTTGTCTTTGATTATAATCACATTGCAATATTCAGGTTGGGAAGACTCAATCATGTTGATCACATTATCATTGCTGGTATAAGTGTAATTTACTTTGGCACCTTCTTTTGACTTTGAAGAATCACCTTGTTCATAAACAAGTAAGGGATCTTTAAATACTTTGTGATCAGCATTTGTCGGGTGATTGCAGACAACAATTTTACCAGTGTCAATGAGATCTTGAATCTCATGTTTGATCTTCATGCAGTTGTTTGTGTTATGACCTTTATTTCGATGGTATTTGTTTTCTCTCCACCATTTTGGTTTGACTTCAAGATCATATGGCCTAGAATTGTTTGGTAATGTTATCAGATCATTGGCCAATAAATTTTTGAAAGTGGATTCGTATGATTCATCAAGAGGAGTGAAGTCATGTTTAGGTTTTGAAAGCCAAGGTTTCTCTTTGAACCACTCTTTTACTTTCTTCGAAGGATTTTATGCTGCAGTTTCAGCTACTTTGAGTGCTTGTGTGCCACTAGTCAGGTTAAATATCATGGGCTTTGAGTTTGTTTTAATAGTGTCCACTACTCTGTCATTAACAACGTTTCTGTTGTTGTCTTTGCCATATTTCCAATATTTGTTCTTATCTTTAGAACTAGATCCTGGTTGTGTTTCTTTCCAAAGTGAGATATCTCCTTTCTTTATAAGCATGTCTTCCATCCTAAGTGCATTATCTACCATTTTGTTGAATCATGGGTGCACCTGCATCTGGATACTGTATTTCAATTCAAGGATAAAGTTATTGATGAAAATGTCAATTTTCTCAGAATCTGGAATTGGCCCTGAATATCTAGAGAACATCTTTCTCCAACATTGGAGGAAAGTGAGAAAGGGTTCTCTTGTTTTCTATTTGGTATTGCAAACCTCGATCATAGTGACTGGATGATGAATGTTATAGGAGTATTATTGTAGGAATAATTGGATTAATTCTTGAAAAGTTTTGATTCCCATAGGTAGACTTGAGAACCATTCCATAGCTTGCCCTCCTAAACTCCTTGGGAAAAGGCACATGAGATATGTTTGTTCATGCATGGACTCCATGCATTAAGCACAAATTCTCTGACATGATCTTGAGGATCTGAGGTACCATCATATTTGTCAAATTTTGGGATCTCGACTCATGAAGGAAATGGAAGCATGTATAAGTTTTTGTCAAATGGAAATGGGCATATTGTATCCAAAGAGTATTGTTTTGGAGATTTATCCTTGTTTTTCAGTTCTGTGATCTCATTCCGTAAGGCTTGTAATTGTTTGTTTGTCATTACTAAGGGTGACTCTTCCTCTTTAGTAATGAGGGTCTCAACATTATAACCAATAGGAAGTTTAGCGCCTTGTTTTGCTAGTTCTAGAAAATAGTCTTCTTTTTCTCTAGCCATGATAACCTTCATCATTTTTTGAAAATCTTTATCTTCTTAACATTTTTGTATATCAGTTTCTGGAGGTTCAGATGCTTCAGATTCACTTGATGAGGAACCACTGTCGGTAGTATGTATACTAATATCATCGTAGGCATCGTGTTTAGCAGCTTGTCTTTCTTGTCTTATTCTAGATATGGTGGGAGATAAGGGTTGATCAAAGACTGACATACCTGATGATGAAGGTTTATTATTGAGCGGGTCCTTTACATAAAATGGGTTATCTTGATATGAAAAGGATTGTCCTTTGCCTCTGTCAGCTTTCTTACGAGAACCTCTGGTTTGAGTAGGCATTTTTCTTGACTAATGTGACCTAGAGTTGTTTGTGATGCAGAAGTCAAGATCAAATTCAGAGCTAGTTGTTCATTTAACGTATTGATTGAGAGAAGTAACTAAGATTTAGTCTAGTTTCAGGAAAGATCTATCCTATGTATGACGTAATATAAGTTACCTAGTTTGATTCAAGAGAAGTGACTAAGACTCAGTTTGGTTTCAGGAATGATCTATCCTATGTAAGACATTATCTAAGTGACTTAATTTTGATAAGTGGTTGATTGAACAAGCTGAAAGATGATCGACAAAATCGTGCAACACGAATAGAAGAGGTGCACTATTTTGATCTGTTAATGCTCAGAATGATGATAACTAGTTTTATGCTCATTGTAGATTGTTTTAGGCAAGTTTGATTGTTCTAGTCTGACAAAATTAGAGATTTGTATGACAGGTTTTACAGGACCAGACCACAGTTTAATAGCTTTAGGACAATATTAGCAGTATTTCATACGAGTTGCTACCTAGGATCATACGACAGATGGGTAAGTCTGAAATGACAACTGATGAATGCAATGTTTTATCGTATGACACAGTATCAAAGGTTAAAAGACACTTCCCTAATCAAGATGACAAATCATCAGGTTTCGTACGACATAGAATGGAGGCTCAGATGACAAATTGTTAGACTTGATGAAATTTTGTATGAGACAGATATGTAGCAGGATGATAAATCAAAAGACTCGTATGACTGTTTACTAGATAGAGGTTAAATTCTGATAGACTAGGTTTTCGATGACTGATGATGACCAGTTTTGAGATGGACTGAGTTTTCAATGACTAATGTAAACTAGTTTGGGACATGGACAGAGTTTTGATCACTAAGTTGTTTATTTTTTTCTCTAGTTTTGGTATTTTAGTTTCAGTTTTAGGGATGAAAACATGGTAAACACGCAATATGTATAATAACTCCAATCACAACATGCAAACCCTATGGAAATTGATGAGAGAAGAAAACATTTGCTTGTTGACTTAGATACACACCCAATAGCTAATCAGAATACAACCGTTGAGTCTCACGCAATGGATTCTCAACACTGTATTAGTCGACTCCAAATGCTAATGGGGGCACGATATGGCAAGTGTCTTGGGAGAGTTACTATCTCTCTTGCACAAATATTATTCCCTTTTTGGAGGTGATCCAAGTAGCTTCTAATTTTAATTGGAACTAGTAAGGGATTTGTTCAACGCGTTAGGGTATAAACTAAATTAAGAGGTCTCCTAGCCTTGAAAACCAAGGTTTAATATACCTAAAGGTACAGAGGAGAGCTATTCTTGAGCACTATCGTTGACTTGATTTTTATCAAAACACGTTTGTTTTATAGTGGGTTGGAGTGCTTGCCATTTATCCATTCCCAGTTGGGTCATTCCCCTCTCACCGACCGTAATGGCTTAGAGTTATTAGCTCCTTAAGAGGGAAGGCCTGCTAAAGATATACAAATCTCAAACTTAAAGAAAATGCCTCAAGGGTTTAGATTTATGATTGTCTATATAGACAAGAGCATAATCTCCTACCTCTCAAAATTTTCTTAAAACACGAAATAAAGATTTTTTCTTTAACCAGATAGCAATTTAGGTGCCTAAAAAAGAAGAATTTAAGGAATACATGATGTTTACTCGAATCTCCTTAGGCAACCTACAAAGACAACGAATCGGTAGTCATATTATCTTTGTGCAAAAAGCATATTCTTTGACAAGCATTCTGCAAAAATTGATTAGGCTGTGAAAAATATTTAGACAGATAGACAACAAGCTAGGGTCAGCATCAAGTATGATGAAAATCGAATAAAGAACTTGAAGAATGAAACCTTCTTTTTAACAAAAAATGCAGAGTACTCTATGACAATTCTCATCGAGTCGTATGATAATCCATACTAGATCGTACGATACCTACGGTTTGTCATTTGGGCATGTGAGATATATTGTACGATATTTCGCAGTAACTATACGACAAAAATCTGAAAAGTCAAAAAGCCAAAAAAAAACCAAAAAAAAAAGTTAATCTTGGAGGCCGAAAAAAAAGTAGTCTTTTGCCCCATGGTGGGCGCCAAAAATGTGTGTGAAAAGTGGAATAAGAATCTGTAATCTGTAAGACACAACACTATAATTAAGTCATTAGATGCATGGTTAGTAAATCAATAATCAATAAATTATAAACCATTACAAAGTGACCTATTGCCTTCTAGTAAATGTGAGTATAGATTGCTCTCAGATTTGTATAAGCAAATACCAGTGACTAGACTACACCTAAACGAAGGATTTAATCTATATGAGCATGAGCATGATATTAAGCTAAATGGATGCAAGATTATGCTAGATGGATGAATAGTAAGCTATATGAATTCAAGCAATCATAATTGAACTAAATATGTAAAAAGATAAACTAAGATGCAATAATCTAAAAAAAGCACAATATTTTCAATGACTCGAGAGCAAAAACTATATAATAACAATAAATCTCTAGGGTGATTTGAATGAGAGCTGAAGGCTGAATTTATAGAAATTCAAGAGAGATCAAGAAAAAGCACAATTTAGGATTAATTGAAATAATTGAGAAATCAGATTCAGTTAACCTTGAGATTGATTCCAATTACAGTTTAATTGAGATGCATTCAGATTATAAGTTCAAGTTGTATTGGTGATAAGAATTAATTAATTCCATGCACTTAAGATAAAAATAGGTAATGTGTGTGTGAAAAAGTGAAATAAGTCTACAAGTTGCAAGGCACAACACTTCAATTAAGTCATTACATGTATGGTTAGACAGATATAAGCATGAATATAAAAACCATAACAAATCGACTAATTGCCTTGTAAAAGATGCGAGTATAAGATTGCTCTCAAATTTGTATAAGCAATACCAGTGACTAGAATACACCAAGATGAAGGATTTAATCTATATGAGCATGATATTAAGCTAAATGGATGCAAGATGGATGAAAGATTCAAGCAATCATGGGTAAAATCAATATGCAAAAATCTAAACTAAGATGCAATAATCTCAAAAAGCAAGCACAATATATTGAATGACTCCAGAGTGAAAAGTGTATAATAATAAATCTCTAGGGTGTTTTGAATGAGAGCTGAAGGCTGAATTTGTAGAAAATCACAAGAGAGATCAAGAAAAAGATCTATTTAGGATTAATTGAAATAATTAATAAATTAGATTTAGTTAACCTTGAGATAGATTCCAATTATAGTTTAATTGAAATGCATTCAGATTATAAGTTTGAGTTTGCATTGGAGATAAAATCCAATTAATTCCATGCACTTGAGATAAAAATAGGTAATTCATTGATTTATTCAAGAAAAGAATCTTTTTAATGCAATTGAACTTCTTTTCTCAAAAGCTTTGAGTTCCAATTTTAGAGAATGATTAATAATTCAATTAATTGCTTTTCTGATTTCAAGTGATCTCAATTTAGAAGAATATCTGAAGTTTGATTTCTCTCAATTCAATTCTTTTATTCTATTTTCAATTTAACTCTTGCTTTGTGATTAATTCCTCTTTTGTAATAAATTAATTCTTTTTTGCATGATTAAATGGTAAATTATTAATAAATTAAATATGCTAGGATTTTTAATAAATTAAACAGGATAATTGATCAAAATGATATTCTTGGAATGATTCAATTAATTAAATAAATATTTATTTAATATTGAGTAATTGATTTGCCATGTGACATTTGATGATTGAAGAATTAATTCTGTGCTCAAGATTGATTTAATTGCCTTTGTTTAGGACATTGGTGATGTTGTCGAGATTAGGGGCGCATGGTTTAGATGACCATTTTTAGGGTATTACAGGTAATTCCATGCACATTTCTTTGATTTATTCAAGAATAGAGTCTTTTCAATGCAACTGAACTTCTTTTATCAAAAGCTTTGAGTTCCAATTTTAAAGAATGATTAATAATTCAATTAATTGCTTTTCTGATTTCAAGTTCTCAATTTAGAAGAAGAAATAATATCTCAAGTTTGATTTCTCTCTCAATTCAAATCTTTTATTCTATTTTCAATTTAACTCTTGGTTTGTAATTAATTCCTCTTTTGTAATAAATTAATTCATTTTTGCATGATTAAATGCCAATTTTATTAATTGATTAAATATGCTATGATATTTAATAAATTAAACAGGATAATTGATCAAAATGATATTCTTGGAGTGATTCAATTAGTTAAATAAACATTTAATTAATATAGAGTAATTGATTTTCCATATGACATTTAATGATTGAATAATTAATTAATTATGTGCTCGAGATTTATTTAATTTCCTTTGGTTAGGACCTTAGTGACATTGTCAAGATTAGGGGCCCATGGTTTAGATGACCAATTTTAGGGTATTACAGTTCTTATCTTAAATCCTTTTGTGAAGATTTCATGTTGTAATTGCAAGCTAGAAAAATACAAAGTGCATCTGAGACAAAAGGAAACTATTTGTATTTTATTCTGATTGGTCTTTCCATTAGAGTTAAATTCAATCAGACTAACAATAATTGAACACATCTAATTGTAACATTGAGGGTCAGGTAATTGACAAATCCTTCCAAGGGAGGATTTAAAATTTGTCTTTCAAAGTTACACATAGGGTTTGCAAGAGAATGAATCTATTGCCCAAAACAAATAAGACACTGGTCTAATTACATATAAATTTCAATTGAAATCAGTTACCCACTGATGTAGAGTGGTTAAGCTCTCCTGCTAGGTTTGCTTACTATTGATGTCTCCTTAGGTTGTCTCTTGAACCATCCAATAGTTCCACTCTTTCTAACCTACCAAAGGTTGTAGGGCCCAACCTTATTGACCTTCCCAAGGTCCTTAGACCTCCTCTTGTTTTGTGAGTGTCCAACACTCCTTAATAGAGACCTCCCTACCCAATACCTTCTCACACCTCAACCAAGAGCCAACCCCCTCTACCATAGGATCTCCACTCACACATGACCAACACACTAAGGGATGATTTACCTTACTTTTCCAACCCTATCCCTTCATTTAGGACTTTGGTGTTTACCAGTTCCAAGCTTTAGGACCGATCTGCTCTTTTAGGCCTACTAGGTGACCTAGTTCAATTAGCCCTACCAGTGAGGTATTTTGCAATTATCTATCAAAATTCCTAATTACCGGAATGAAAATATTTATCTTTTCAGATACCCTTTTGGAATCTTCATACAATATCACAAAATTGGACATGGGTTTGGTCTCTAACCATCATAACCCTTTTTAGGCCTAATTTCTCTTTTTAAGCCTACAAAATAGGAATTTGCTTGAATGTCTTCCTAGTCTGATTGCTCAAGGAATCTGTTGATTTTTTTAGGTTGGTACATCCATGAGGATGTCCAATCAAACCTTGTTTCAATCCCATCCATCATATTTACCCATCTAGGGCATGCTGTCCATAATCCCCATTGCTTGCCAACTCAACGTGCCAAGCTATGGTGGCAAATGTGAATTTTAGCCTCCCCTGCATTTAAACCAAAAATAAAACATAATTTACAAGGTCTCCTAACATTCCATAAGGTTTCAATATGAATATCCACCTTGGAATGCTAGGTAGGGGCCATAGAGTCCTCAAACCCTGGTTTTTGGGTCTTTAGGACCTGCCTACAACAAAAATGACAAAAATTGCAATCTATAACACTTCAAAACTTGAAACCACCATCAAATGAAAGATATGTCTCTTCTCTAAAAATTCATGCCTTTTTTTTGGCTTGGAAGTCTGTATAGACTATATAGATCCAATTAAACTCAACTATACTCGCTGAAAACACAAAATTGGAAAGGCTAAACTTGCTCTTCTTGTTTAATTCTTTAACCAAAATTCTCATCGGTTTTCCCAAGCCTTATATTGGACTTGGGTTGGTTACAAATTTTTTTAACTGAAAAATAAAACCAACTATCTGTTGGTGTGTGAAAGTGAAAATGTTGCAAAGTTGCTATGAGCAACTTTTGCAACTTTTTACAACTTTTTACATAGATGAGCAACCTTGCTCAAATCCAACCTAGGTCACTTCCAAATGATTCAAATGACCTTAAAAACCTCTAAACACTATCAAACCAACCTATTCTAACTTAATAACAACTTATTCTACTAAGTGCTTTACCAGGCACCCTTAAGAGCTCATATGCCAAAATTGGCCAAACAGTAACTCTTACGGTCCTTACAAACATTTGAGCACTTATTCAAAAACCTGTTGACCTTATTTCAAACCAAAACAACATGACTCCAACCTCCTAGAATCAACACAACAAAATTGCCTTTGTGCCCTTGCACTATGCTCTGGTTGTAAGAAGAACTCAAGTCTCTTGAGTGGATAAGGCTTGAACAGTGGTACCATGTTGTAATATATATCTCTCTGACATCCATATAGCCTCTGAATCTGGTAGTCCTATCTACTTGATCATATAGTATTTATAGACTCCTTTCCTAGTCATTTTCACAACCTTAGAATCCAAAATGCATTCTAATTTGACCAGTTGGCTTGGAGGTAAATATTTTAACCAGTCTACATCTTCAATAGAAGTAGTTTCTTCTTGATTTGTAGCTATCTGAGACCCTTTGTATGGATACAAATCACATAAATTGAAGATTGGGGATATGCCCAAGTTTGGAGGTAACTCTAACTCATAGGCATTGTTGCCAAACTTATGCATTACCCTAAGTGGTCCAATCTTCTTCATGCATAGCACACTAGGTTGTCTATTGGGTAGCCTCTCCTTCCTCAAGTAGGCCAACACTAGATCACCAACCTTATAGTGTACTTTGTTGGTATTTTGGTATGGTTTTGTCATTTATGTCAACACCTACTAAACTCTTATCCACTCTAGCACTTTGGAGATCCAGCAGCATTCACCGGCAAACAAGTAACTATTGCATAGTTACTGGTATCTAGTACACCGGCAAGATATAATGATCACCAGAACTTGGAATGGCATGGAAGACACATGGTTATGTCGAAGAAATCATTTGGACATCTTGTCCTAAAGTTTTGTTCATTGGTATATTCATAGTTGCATATTTGTTATTATTGGCAAATAGGTCTAGGGTTACACCAACAGGTTTATCTTTTCCAAATCAACATGGCATGCTATGGAGATGATTAATTATTGTTGTAAATGCATTAGGCTGACATGCTCAATCAGTTATTGCATCAGATATTATATTGTTTATAAAATGTTTTTATTATAATATCTTGTAGAGATGACCTACTAAAATTGGTCTTAGGTTATTGTATAAATGTAAGAACTTATTTGTAAGATCAAGTGTGGAATGTGAAAAAGGATTGTGTGAAGGTATATGAGAGAATAAGCAGAGCTATACATGTAGACATCATTTGAAGATTGAAGGAGGGTTTTTGTGAAAGCATATTAGCATTACACCGGTACTGAATCCAACATATGAAGATGCTATTTTGTGTAGTGCATTCTTATTGGATTTAACCATCCAGCTATAGTCAGTGTGACTCCCATTTTGTGATTGAGTAGTGAGCTCTAGGCTATTGGCCTTTCTGCATGTGCAGACCCCATTTATGTACACTTACTATCTGTAGTAGTATCATCTGATTGTGGGTAAGGTTTCCCACCATGGTTTTTCCCCTTACAGGGTTTCCATGTACAAATATTGGTGTTATGTGTTGTGGATGACTTTGTGTTTATGTTTCATGCACTAATCCTTACCGATATAGCAATTAACTATTAAAACTGTCTACTGGCATGTTGAACTGGTTTATCAGTATTAAGCATTAAGTTGGTTAAGTTGTTTTTGGTTTAAATTTATTTGACAACTGAATCACCCCCCCCCCTCTTAGTTGTCTCCAGGACCTAACACAATTCTCTTCTCTTTTTATCTGCCAGGGCCTTGTACTTCTCATTGTGCTACTGCAATGTCTTCTTGACCTTCTCATGTATTTTTTTTACATTCTCTGCAAAGTTTTCCCCTTGTGCACTTCTATGGTCCATAGAACTAAGATCTCTAAGCTCTAAGATACCACTAGGATGACATCGATATACTATCTCAAAGGGACTCTGACCTGTGCTTCTATTAACTAATTCATTGTAGGCATACTCTGCTTGAACCAATACTAGATCCCAAGCTTGTCCATGTTGTTCGGTGAGACATCTCAATAAGTTGACAAAGGATCTATTAACTACTTCAGTTTGACCATCTGATTGTGGATGGTATGTCGATGAAAAGGAAAGTTTTGTGCCTAGTTTCTTCGATAAGGCTCGCCAAAAGTGGCTTACAAACTTAGTGTCTCTACTCACAATGCTGAGTGGTAAACCATGAATCCTCACAACCTCTTTGAAGAATAACCATGCTATGTAGGAGGCGTAATTAGTGCATTTGCAAGGCACAAAGTGTGCCATCTTGCTAAATCTGTCCACTATGACAAAAACACTATCATACCCTCTTGGAGTCCTAGGCAATCCAAGAACAAAGTCCACGCTCAAACATTCCCAAGGTCTGGTTGGTATGGCCAATGGCTGATATAAACCTGCAGTGTTGGAGGTTCCTTTAGCTCTATGATATATAGGGCATTGCTCCACAAACCTTCTAACATCTGACTGAAGCTTAGGCTAATGATAGAACTGTCCAACCTGCTCTAAGGTCTTGTCAAGACCAAAATGTCCTCCTAAGCTGCCTTGATGCCTCTCCTTGATGATGTTGTCTCTCATAGAGCATTGTGGTATGCAAAGTAAGTGTCCTTTAAACAAAAGGCCTTCCTACAACATGACAAACATTAGCAAACTTGGTGCAAACATCATATGCTTCACCAAAATCCTTGTCACCTTGGTATAGATATTTGAGATCACTTAACCCCACACTTTGGAGCTACATTTCTTGGATGGTAAGAACTCTTCTACTTAAGGCATATTCTACCTTATTGGTTACTCCTTTTTTGTGTTTTATGGAAAAAGTATAGGTTTGCAAGTGCTCAACCCATTTGAGGTGTCTTTGGTGCAACTTCTCCTGTCCGTTCAAGATGCTAAGTGCATGGTTGTCAGTATAGACTATGAATTCCTTAGGGAGAATATAATGCTGCCATTTCTTAAGTGCTTGTACCATGGCATACAACTCTAGGTCATAGGTAGAATATTTTTGTTTTGCCTCATTGAGATTCTCAAAGAAAAATGCTATTGGATGACATTCTTGGCTCAAAACTGCTCCTATTGCCAACTTGCTAGCATCACACTCCACAGTAAAGAGATGATTGAAATCAGGGAGCCTAAGATTAGGTAGTTCTGTTACTTTATGTTTTAACAAATCAAACCCTTTGTCTTCTATACTAGTCCACTAAAATTGACATTTCATTCCACCCTTGATAGTGTTAAATATAGGTGCACATATATAGCTAAACCCTCTAATAAACTTCCTATAGAAAGAAGATAATCCATGAAAAATTCTCACATCTCCTATTGACTTAAGAGTAGGCCAATTAACTATTGCATCTACCTTTTCTGGATCCATTTTCAAACAAACTTGAGAAACTACAAAACCAAGATATACTAGTTCAGTTTTGAAGAACTCACACTTGTATAAGTTGATCATCAACTTTTCTTGATGTAGCTTCCTCAAGACCTGATCCAAATGTCTGATATGCTCCTCCCTTAACCTACTAAAAATCTGAATGTCATCAAGATAAACAATCACAAATTTACCAATAAACTCTGCAAGCACTTCATTCATGAGTCTCATGAAGGTGCTAGGTGCATTTGTGAGCCCAAAGGGAATCACCAACCATTCATAGAGCCCCTCATTGGTCTTAAAGGTTGTTTTCCACTCATCTCTAGGTATGATCCTTATTTGATGATAACCTGATTTCAAATCTACCTTTGAAAAGTAACAAGCTCATCCTAGGTAGTCCATTAGGTCCTCAATTCTTGGCATTGGAAACCAGTATTTGATTGTAATATTGTTGATGGCTCTTGAGTCAGTGTACATTCTCCATTGCCATCTTTTTTAGGTACCAAAACAATAGGTAATGTACCTGGGCTTAAACTTTTCTTTATCAACCCCTTATCTAGCAATTCCTGCACTTGTTTTGGTATTTCTTCATTTTGAGTAGGTGTCATTTTGTAAGTATCTTTATTTGGAAAGGTAGCTCTGAGTATGAGGTCTATTGGATGGTTCACATCTCTATATGGGGGTAAAGCATCCGGTATCTCATTCACAACAATGTCTTTGTATCAGTCCAACAAGGTCTTCACTTCTTGAGGTACCACTGGTTTGGGTTCAATCTTTGCCTCTACTTTTGGTTTCACTATGATGGCACATCCTTGGTTCCCTTCATGCTTCAACTCCTTTAAGAACTCTTTCCCACTAAGAAACATAACACTTGAACCTACATGTCTCTCTTCTCCCTGAACAACCAAAGGATCCATTTGGAACTTCTTTCCTTCCTTGGTGATAACATAAGAATTATTCTCCCCATCATGTATGGCTTTAACATCATATTGCCAAGGGCATCCAAGCAACAAATGACATGCATCCATGGGTAGTACATCAAATAGTACTCTATCCTTATACTCTCCAATTTCAAAGTCTATCCAAGCTTTCTCATCAACTAACACATGTTGTCCTTTACTCAACCATGATACTTTATAGGGATTGGTGTGTGGCAGCCTTTTCAACTTGAGTTTGTCTACCATCTCAACTAGTACACTGTTCTTAGTAGACTTTGAATCCACTATGACCTTACAAATCTTACCATATGATTTGCAAGTAGTTTTAAAAAGTGTCATTCTTTGAGTAGGTTCTTTGGCCTACGATACCTTCAACAAGGTTCTTCTTAGCATCATATTCTCTCCATCTAAAACTAGTCCAACTTTGCTGATTGGTGAGGTAAGACTCTGATTGTCTTCCTCCTACACCAATTGAGTTCTCCTTTCACCTACATAAGAACTTGAAGTATTTTCAGGACACTAGTTTATTGTGTGGCCCACTTGATGACAATGAAAGCATTTACCGGTGAAGATTGTGGGTCCTCTTCCTTGAGTGCCAAACTTGCCTCTAGAGTTGTTTCTTCCTCTAGAGTTTTCTCTAAACTAACCACTCTTGCTGAAGTTATCCCTACTATTTTTAGATTGATTTCCTTCTTCATTATTGCCAGAGTTATGACCCCTTCCAAAGGTGCTTCTTCCTCTGAATCCTTTACCTCCTTTGCCTCTTTGATTGAACTCACTTTTCCTCTTGATCTTGTCCTATGCTCTCAAAGATAACTGAAAATACTTATGGACTATCTCAGGTGCCAACATGCTGATTTCATCTTGAATGTTTTGTCTTAGGCCATTTAGGTATCTTGCTACCTTCTCCACTTCTTCCTCTTGATTCCTTGCTCTTAGAGTTAGTTTGTTGAACTCCCCTATGTAAGCACTCACATCCATTTCTCTTTGCTTCAAACTGATCAACTTCTTGTGTATCTGCACCTCATAATCTAGAGGTAAGAATTGAGTTTTGATTTTGATCTTCATTCTCTCCCAGGAGTTGAGGTTCTTTCTCCCAGTTTGTTCCCTTTCTTTTTGCATCATGTTCCACCATACTAGAGTTGATCCTTTCAACTTTGTCTTAGCCATATTGACCCTCTTTTCTTCAGCAATCTCCTTGTATTCAAAATGATTGTTCAAAGCTTCTATCTAATCCAATAGCTCTTCTCCACTTAGGCTTCCACTATAGACCGGTAAACCATCTAGGCTATCTTTGTTGAGTGATTTAAGGGAATCCAGGAAGATTTGCTGATCTTTCTCCAAATCCTTTTTTGTCACCACTCCTATCACATCTGCATCCTCATCTTCAGTTTCATCACCCCACTCTGTGATCTTGCCCTTACCTTTCTTGGTGTCTTGCTTGCGGGCTCCACTAAGCATGTCTTGGACCAGCTTCCTAATGGCCTCTTGACTCATTGCCTTAGGTGGCATGCTTCTGGCTTCTAACTCTTCCTCTTAGTCTAACATACACCACTTTGTTCAACCAAGTGGCTCTGATACCAATCTGATGTAGAGTGGTTAAGCTCTCCTGCTAGGTTTGCTTGCTCTTGATATCTCCTTAGGTTGTCTCTTGAACCATCCAATGGTTCCACTCTTTCCAACCTGCCAAAGGTTGTAGGGACCACCCTTACTAACCTTCCCAAGGTCATTAGACTAAGGTGACCTTCTCTTGTTTTGTGAGTGTCCAACGCTCCTTACTAGAGACCTCCCTACCCAACACCTTCTCACACCTCAACCAAGAGCCAACCCCCTCTACCATAGGATCTCTATTCACACATGACCAACATAGTAAGGGATGATTTACCTTAGTTTCAGAACCCTATCCCTTCATTTAGGATTTTGGTGTTTACTAGTTCCAAGCTTTAGGACCGATCTGCTCTTTTAAGCCTACTAGGTGACCTAGTTCAATTAGCCCTATCGGTGAGGTATTTTGTAATTATATATCAGAAGTCCCAAGCATGGGCATGAAATCTTTGGCTTTTAAGATACCCTTTTGGAATATTCATACAATATCACAAAATTGGACATGGGTTTGGTCTCTAACCATCCTAAACCTTTTTAGGCCTAATTCCTCCTTTTAAGCCTACAAAATAGGAATTTGCTTGAATGTCTTCACCAGCCCGATTGCTCAAGGAATATTCTGATTGTTTTAGGTCTTCACATCCATGAGTATGTCCAATCAAACCTTGTATCAATACCATTCATCGGATTTACCCATCTAGGGCTTGTTGTCCATAATCCCCATTGCTTGCCAACTCAACGTGCCAAGCCTAGGGTATGGTGGCAAATCTGAAGTTTAGCCTCCCTTACATTAAAACAAAAAACAAAACATAATGTACAAGGTCTCCTAACATTCTGTATGGTTTAAGTATGGATATCCACCTTGGAATGCTAGGTAGGGGCCATAGAGTCCTCAAACCTTGGTTTTTGGGTCTTTAGGACTCACCTGGAACAAAAATGACAAAACTTTCAGTTTATAACACTTCAAAAATTCAAACCATCATCAAATGAAAGATATGTCTCTACTCTAACAATTCATTCCTTTGTTCTGGCTCAAAAGTCTATACAGATCCAATTAAACTCAGCTATACTCGCTGAAAACACAAAATTGGAAAGGCTAAACTTGCTCTTCTTGTTTCAATTCTTCAATCAAAATTCTCATCAGTTTTCCCAAGCCTTATATCGGCCTTGGGTTGGTTACAAATTCTTTTAACTAAAAAAGACAACTAACTCGTCGTTGGTGTGTGAAAGTGCAAATGTTGCAAACTTGCTATGAGCAACTTTTGCAACTTTTTACATAAGTGAGCAACTTTGCTCAAATCCAACCTAGGTCACTCCAAATGATTCAAATGACCTCAAAAACCTCTAAACACTATAAAACCAACTTATTCTAACTTAATAACAACTTATTCTACTAGGTGCTTTACTGGGCACCCTTAAGAGTTCATATGCCAAAATTGGCCAAATAGTAACTCTTAGGGTCTTACAAACATTTGAGCACTTATTCAAAAACCTATTGACCTTATTTCAAATCAAAACAACATGATTCCAACCTCCTCGAATCAACACAATGAAATTTCCTTTGTGCCCCTGCACCACCCACACTTTTCAGTTTCATTTTTGTGTAGGAGATATAAGTAGGAGTTAGAAGGATAGTAAAAAATGAGAAAGTAGGAAACATATTAGAGAAAAGATAATCAGTTAAAGAACATCAACAAGAGATTAGGAGAAATTAGATAATTGCAAGATATTTTATCCAAAAGACATATGCCACTTTGAGATAAAAAACAAAGGTAGAAAATACAATATACAGATCTTCTATAAAAAGCACCAAGTAAGAAGATCAGTTGGTGAGTAGGTACACCCGCGTAGTTTCTGCAGAGCCTAAAGTGCGAGAGTTAGCAACCTTCAAAGGTTCACTATGTTAGCTTACCAAATAAATTGGAAGATTTGATCATTGAGAAAGGCACACTCATAGAATTTTCCAATCAGTTGATTTAAGAACCAACATATTTCCATTGTAATATTTACACTTACTCCTAACATGGTAGTATCTAATTATGGGTTGGTTCCCACCTTGGTTTTTCCCTCAATCGGGTTTTCCATGTCAAAAATATTGGTGTTATGTGTGTTATAGTTATGGTGTTTATTTATGATTTTACTATTAATTATCAGATCTAAATTTGTGTTTGATTTGTGTAAAGTTTAGGAGAAAATTGGTTCACCCTCCCTCTCAGTTTGTTGCATTGTTGCCAACAATTGGTATCAAAGATAGATCCTCCGGAAGAAGCTTGATCGCTTGAGGAGACCTAGGATGGAAACCTTTTTTTTATTTAAGGATAGTTTGAGATTTGATGGAATAAATCATACTCTCTTGAAGAACCAGATGGAGTGTCATTTGAGATGCATCAGTGAAGACTTTTGGAAGATTACTAAGAATGGTCAATATACTTCTAATGGAATATTGGATCTTGTGAATACTGATTTGTGTGGTCCCTCTAGAGTGAGAAGCTTTAAAGGCGATAGGTATTTCATGTTTCTAATTGATGACTATTCAAGGATGATGTTGGTTACTTTATAAAGGAAGTGATAGACTTATAAAGCACTAAGAGGGGGGGTGAATCGGTGATAGAAAAAACAATTCCACTTTAAACACATACCGGTAAAAACAATTAACTAGTTTACTTAAAACTATGCATGAAATTCAAAATTATATAAAATAATCAACAACAAGTAAAACATCCACCATAACACAAGTGTTTATACGTGGAAAACCCAACTAGGAAAAACCATGGTGAGATGAGAGTCACAAGTTAACTATCTGCAGTAATAGGTAACTGACCGGTTAAGGTCTACAAAGTTCTCTGCTACGAGCAAATACTGTTAAAGATCCCAATGCCCTGTTAGGAGCTATACCTAGTTAAAGGTAGTACCCTATTAAGAGTAACCTCAGTAGAGGATTTAAAACTCAAACTAATAGATCACTTGATTACAGGATTTGTACAATGAAGCTTGTTAGAGCTTACCTAGTTAGGGGATTTGACTATTGTAGTGATTATTAAACAACAGCTGGTGTGATCTAGAAATATCACATCTTGCTAGTATAGTTCCTCTTCTTCTCACTCAATACTGCATCACCGACATACTCTATAACTTATTAAATAAATCACATCAACTTATCACTTGTATCTCGCATTCTGAAAGTAGCTCATCACAATGTCATTTTATAGATATTAGATTTCATGTTGGCTCAGGAACCTCATCACAATTTCATTGGTGCAATGTATCTAGACATTCTATCATAACACATCATAGATTATTACCAAATCTATCGGTTAGGGATAACTCATCACGACTAGTGATAACTCATCACAACCAGTGATAACTCATCACACAATCAGTGAAATCAGTTGGAACATCGATACCGGTTAAGAGGTAGCCTCTTCCAACTCATAGAGAGATTGTTCTCCATTCTCTTCCTTGTTGATCTCCATAGTATCTCCAAACTGGTGTCAATGAAAATGACCAAAACCAATTGCCATTCCTACATATATCAGTTGTCTACATATATCAGTTAGACACCTTCAAGCCGGTTGGACTTCTTTATACACATGATACCAGTTTGCATTACAAAGACTTAGGAGTAGTACCAGTTTGTCTTAAGTAAGATGACTATGAAAATGTGAACATATGTGTGTATATGTGTCATCAATGAAAACACATAAAGTCATCCATTACAAAAATCATCATCAAGCCAACAATCTCCCCCTTTGGTATTGATGGCAACACTTACAAATTTTACAACTTATAACCAAGTGTGCTTACAAAAATTGTAATCCCCCTTAATAGTACATGCAAAATTTTGATAACACATACATATTTATACTCCCCCTTTGACAACAATGCCAAATTGAAAAGTAAAATACATATATATTATATCAAAATTTGCATTAAAAACTATATATACAAAAATATAAGAGTTTTTCAAGGAGTGTTCACTACAATTTTTAAGAAAATGTTACTGAAAGTAATCTTCATCTGAGTAAAATCATTATCCCATGTTTCCAATAATATTTGAATGATCTCAATAGTTTTCATAACTTGTGCAGTGAATTCTTCCACTGTGCTCATTTCTGGGGTTGACGAAACTACTTTTGCATTTGTATGCCCATTGTAAGATGTCCACTTTAGGTCTCAACTGGTTCTTTAGTTCTTTCATGAATCTGAGTCTCTTAGCCTATTCAAAATCATAAACATCTAACTGATGTTGCAAAACATCAACTGATTTACCAAATTCCAAGGCCGAATCCTATAATGGTACGTAATCATTACATATCTTCTCTAGTTCCTTTTCTGTCTCTTCTCACCTCTTCTTCAAATGAGAATAGAAAAATGAAATGTTAGATGTATAGGCTAAAATCCATCCTCCAGTTTCAACAACAGTTTTCAAAAGATCTTTATTCACGGATAAAGAAATTTTCCCTTTATCAATATCTGTCAATAATTTATCTCCCCTCTTGAGTCTATAATTATTTTCAGCTAAGGTTTGGGGTGCTTCTTCAGGAGTTTTCAGGTGGTCAGTAGCATCAACAACTAGTTGTCCATTCTTTCTGATAGGTGTAGTCAAATTACTAGTGCCAGTCTCTAGTAGGAGACTTGATAGGATGTCAATAGCAGTTTGTATAGTTTCTACTTCTTTTCTCTGCTCTTTTAACCTTTTCTTTTGATCCTGATATTGCAAAACAGAAGCAATCTCCATGAGTTCAGATGCACTCATATTATCTACATCTTTAGGTCCTTTAATTCTTATAGAGTCATCCTCATCATTAGTTTGCTTCTTCACCTTTGCTTTTTCCTTTTCAATTGTTTTCTCTATTATCTTCTCCTCTGTTTTCTCTTTCTCTTCATCCTTTTTCTTTTCAGTTTCCTTCACTTCAACCTCTTTCTCTAGTTTCTCTTTCTCTTCCTTTGTTTGTTTCTCTTGTGTAGCTATAGTAATTGGTGGCAGTTGATTTTCAACTTGGTATTCTTTTTTAGGTGGCAGTTGAATACCCACACTAGGTTCATTGACTGGTGCTTCAGCTTCTTCCTATGTGTCAGTAATGACCGGTTACTATACAGGTTCCTTAAATAGTTCAATGATATTACCAATTGTATCAATACTATCCTAGATTGCTTCAGTGTCACTGACAAAGAGAATAAATAGTGGAGAAGTTATGTCATCCTTATTCTGAATAGGATAGACAACATCTAGTGTAATAATCTCTTCTTCATCTAGCTCGAGTGGAACTCTAGTCTCTGTTTGGTCAGTTTTATTTTTATGATACTCCAGTTTCTCATTCATCCTTTGAATATGTTTCTCTATCTGGTGAGTATCATCTTCAACAATTTGAGTCTTTCCAACCAATAAATTCAATATTCTTGACTTAGAATGAAATTATCCTTTGAAATTATCAAGCAATGCCAATAATTCATCTCTAGATAATTCAAGAAAATATTGAATTAAAACTCTATCAATAATTTCTTGATCCTGTTCTACAGCCATTTTCCACTTATTTGCAAGAATAGAATACAAAGAATAAAAAATGTCCTTTTCAATATCCTGGGGCAACCGATTGTATTGACACAGATGGTTGATTACCTCTTGAACAATTTGTTGTTTCTGTCCATCAAATGAATCCAAATACTCTTTCACATTATCAAATCATTTCCTTCCTAATGTTTTTAATGTCCTCTCAAAATCAATCATAGGCTTGTATGATGTAACATTAATAGGAGTACTTTTCTTTGATATGTCTCCTACTAGTTTGGCTTTTTTACCAGTCACTTTCATCTTCTTTGTTTCCTCTTCAATGTTAGTATCCTTAGATTCTACTTGAAGAATGAGTTGTCTATCTCTATTGTTTCTTGCAGTCTACTTCTTTGCATATACTTTGGGTGCCAGTTCCTTTTTGACTTGAATACTTCTTGTCACCCTTGTACCGATGGTCACTGAAGTTGCTTGCTCAACTTTCATCTTTTTATCTTTGGTACTACTAGGTTGAGCAGGTGCAATCCTTTCTTGGTAAGTTCCCAGTCTTTTCTTCTTCTTATCCTTAGGAGATGCCAAAAGGTTATTGGCATAACTGATTAATAAGTCATTGTTGACTTCATAACTCATTTATTCTATCTCTTCTTCCTTGGGTTCAACGGCCTCCATAAGGCAAAAGTCAATGGTAACTACGAAACCGTTGTCTTTTGCAAAGTGTTTCACCACTTCATAAAGTAGCCTTAACCTCATGCTCATCTTATTTTGAAATATATTAAAATATCTATTCATAGCAACAGGAAATGTGTTTTTCACAACCTTAATATTGTTCTTGATTTAGGCTATAATAGGTATGTCCTTCAACCATTGAATGCCAACAATTCCTGGCAATAAATTCTAAAAGTAAAAGAATAGACCAATCAACAGTTGACTTGAACTTTTGACTATTGTCACTCTTGATTGATTTTAAGTTCAGCATCAATCAGCTTCTCATTGGCTCACATAATTTATAATCTGCATTCTCTTCTAACATTCTATAGGTTGCATGCACAACAACAGATGGCACACTGTTCATCCTATTGGAATGAAATATCCAATAGCCAATCACCATAGTTGCATATCTGACTGCTAGATCTTTAATGTTGTTGACCGAAATCACATGATCATTAGCAGTGGTTTGATTTAATGTAATCACAATATCTTTTGAAATTGTCCTCAATTTTGGTACTTCACTAGTTTTCTAGAAACCAGTCACTTCATGAATTGCTTCCTTTGTGATTGTGTGAGACCTATCAAGATACATATTCTCTCCATGCACATGATTGTTGGTGTAAATAATTATTCATCATGGATATTATTATACCTTACTTGAGTTTACTTAGGTACATGCATTTCATAGTAGTTTGGGTATGAGACACCTGGGTGTTTGTGCCACATTGAGATAGTGTGTGTAGGAGAAATTCCACCTTTTATGGCATTGATCTTGTTACTACTCTATCATATCCACTTATTATGGAGTGATAATTCCACCTTTGGTGGGTGATCCACCTCATATGGAATATTTTATTGTTTCTCCTACCTACCACACCTATTTCATACCTACCCTTGTTTCTTATTGAGCCACATGTCATGTTTGTGTGCTCACATATCCATATTGCCTTGCCTATATATGCAGGCTTATATTCATTGTATGACAAACTATTAATCTTTTTATCATCTATCTATTGATGAGAATACAAATTACTCTTGTCATATATTGTGTCTCTCTATTTGTACATTTCATTGAGCTCTTGAGCTTGGTGAAATATCACATGGTATCAGAGCCATTAGAGTGTCATTGATTCATCCTTGAGAGGCATTATTGAGGCGTGAAGAGGTAGATCTAAGGAGTAGCACCTTTTGGAGGCGTCCTAGACTAGATCCGACCTTGCCATTGCGTCAAGGTGGCTGTTTCCACAAATTTTGAGTATAAATTCGGCCTATTTTGGTGAAAGTCAAATTCCGGGCTTGGAGGAAAAAATTTATCCAATTTGGGCGGTACGGTATGAATTTCAGAAATTTTTTTCTAAATAAATATTTATTTTCTGCAAATTTGTTTTTTGAAAAGTTAAAAAAAAAAAATAATCAAATTTTCTTTTGTATTATTTCGGTGGGGGTACGTTAACCTCACGCCCCGACAACCATACTCTATGCGTAGACCTCCATACTCTGTGCATCATGTTGTGCTACCATCGCCAGCCTACTGGCAACTGCACCGCCCACTCCGCACATCAACCGTACTAGGCCGACCATTGACCATCATCGGTAGCTGCAGCGACCGCTGGTGCCACTTTATGGTAGCTATAGTGACTGCTGACGCCACCGCTTCGGCCCTAACCCCTCTCCCGCAAGCACCAACCCCACCTGCCCGCCGACCGACCTCCCTCGTGCTGGCCCCGACCCCACTGCCATGCATGTCGCCTTCAACGACCTGCATAGTCAACACACTACAACATATGACTTCACGTTACCCTGCCACCCATGCCACCACGTCAGCAACTGTACCTTCCATGTGGCACTACCACATCTACAGTTCAGAATGCCACATCAGTGACCATACAGACAACTCAATTTTTTCAGCGAATCAAGTCTTGCCACATGTCAGTCCATACGATACGAATGCTCAATCAACAAGGAGGTGAAGTTTTCATGACGGTCATACAGCCATGAAATTTAACCTCATGTTTTTTTGACATCATCATTTTTTGAAAATTTGGCAAGCCCCCTCCATTGAGCTTTTTGATTTTGTAGTTCAACTTCAAATGGCCATATCTTGCTCATTTTATCTCCTTTTTGGGTGAAATGTTTTTTGAAATGGGCTATAATTTCATGTACTTTCTCATGGTGGCATTATTTTTTAATTTTGATGGACAGATTTTTCAGAAATCTCAGTTTTAGGTGACTGTACCTATCCAATCCCTGATTCTGCAACTTCTAGGACTCCATTTGGGCTCATATGAACTCCTTTTTAAGTGTCATTTTTTTCTAAAGTGCATGATTTTTTGTCTACTCTCATAATACATTATTAGTTTGCAGTGATTTTGGGTAGAAACTATACTTTCAACATATAGTCTTTTTTGGCCAATTTGAGACTTGTATTGCATAGATCTATCTTTCTGGTCTTTTGCATTGTAGTTCTTAGCCTATTGGGGCATTTGTAAAACAAAATCAAAAGTCCACCTTGCCATTGTTTGCAAGTGGCCTATTGTACACGCACTACGTATAAAGTGCCAAAATCATCATTTTTAGGGGGGTACTTTGATTGATTGAATTTAGGGGGGTGTCTCTTGTGCTTTTATGCTCTTGTGTTCTTTCCTTTTTTCTTCTATGGGTTCTTCTAAGTTTCATCTCTTAACTCCTCATAATTATGCTACTTGGAAAATTGATGCATGGAGTAAACTTATGGAAAAAGGACTAACTCATTATATTGATGGAACTATTGTTGCTCCCACTAATCCTAAGGCTTATCCTGTTGGTCACTTGGATTGGCTCACTAAAAATATCATGGCAATTGGTACCTTAAGAAAGTATGTATCAAAGGATCTCATTTTTCATGCTGAGAAATGTACTCTAATCAAGGATGCTCAGCAAAAGTTTCAAGACTTGTATGGTCAATTTGATGAGATTAGGGGATATCAAATTGATTGTGATCTCACCATGTTAGATCGCAAGAACCTTATACTATACAAGATTATGTCACTTAGGTGAAAGAGTTGAGGGTATAACTCAAGGATTGTGGAATTGATAAGAAGGATACTCAATTCATCTTCAATTTGATGGGAAAGCTTCCACAAGAATGTGCAACATTTGTTTCTAGTTTCCAAACCTATAGGATGACAATGGGTTCAAGTTACACAATGCCTACATTTGATGCTTTCACTGAAATGTTGATGATGGAACAAACTAAGTTGATAAGCATGGGCATTCTTAAGGCTTCTAAGTCTCAAGCACAGATGACAAATCAAGGGAACAAAGGAAATCAAGGAAAGGACAACTTAAACAAGAAGAAATGGCAATCAAAGCCTAAGGAAAAAGCATCACCTTCTCCACAACAAGGAGATTCATCCTCTTCCAAGAGGAACAATTCCCCAAAGAGGGAGAGACCTACTTGTGCTTATTGTAAAAAGTTTGGTCATGAGGAGCGTCCTTGCCATTCTAAGAAGATTGATGAGCTCTCTCACATCCTCAAAAAGAATAAAATTGATTTGCCTAATGCCTACAAGAAGGATGATTCATCAACTTCCACTTCCTCACATTCAAAAGGGAAAGGGAAAGAATTCATGGCTTCTACAAGTGGGAAGACTCACTCTTTTGGAACAAGAAAAGGAAAAGCTCTCTATGCTACTACAAGTCATGATTCAGGGAGATGGCTTCTAGATATGGCATCTTCACAGTCTATGTTCTCTACATTTGAGCCTCACAACCATGTCATAGATTTTGATGGGCAATCACACATAAATGGATGTGATTGGGAAAGGAACTATTTCCATTGGGGATAACTCCTTCAATGATGTGTTGTATGTACCCCATTTGACAAACAATCTCTTTTCCATCTATCAAATCACACATGGCGCAACTAAGAGAATTGTGTTGTTGTTGATGATGATTTCATATATGATGATTTCATATATGATGATTCTACACATGATGGTCACACTTCTTGTGATGGTTCAGATTTTGAGGAGAACTTTGGGTACTTGAACTTGGGGATTCTCACATGTGACCCCGTTCTTGAGCCTTGTGTTTCATCTCCTTCTATTGATATCACATCACCTATTGCACTTGATGATGTGGATAGTGTGATAGTTTTGCCTTCATGTGATTCAATGCAACAAGATATTTCATGTCTTCTAGCTTTAGTTTCATGGGATGATTACTTGACAGACATTGTAGGTTTATTTGTGAAATCCTACATTGCAGATTTGGGAGACATCATTGATGATATACATCTTCTCTTTGATGAAGATGATCCTTCTTCGATCATTATGAGGGAACACTGTGACCCTCTTGTTCATTCTCTACATGATCATTCTTTAGAGGTTGATATGATTGTGGATACTTATGTATAGAAGTTGGAGGAGGTCTCTTTATATTTAGAGGAGACATGTGAGTCTTTGAGACTTGTTCTACATTCATCTCCACTAGATCTTGGAGTTCCTTTTTCAGCAGTGTGGAGTAGTTTACCACCTTTGGAGGGGGTATCTTTCATCTTCGACATGGGGAGACTTGAGCAGTTTTCAGAGACTTCATTCATCATGAGTTTTTTTCATACATCTTCCCTTCATGATTGGGGAGACTTCATGGATACATCTTTGGTTTTTCTTCTTCCTAAGGGGAGGAATATTGTTCGATGTTCTTGGAGCAGTTCCTTTGTACATCATCGAGCTTCTATCATTGGTGCAGATTCTACATTGAGTGGGGGCTTCCTTGCTTCTCTTCTTCTCTCATATGGGGAGGAATTTTTCCTCACATGGGGTTTTGTTCCTCACATACTTCTATGAGAGTTCTCTTGTATAGCTTTCATCTCTCTTTTGGGGGAGGGTTTTTCCCATTGGGTTTTTCTCTCTTTCCCCTCTTTGTGACAGATTTCATTGCATTGGTTTTCATGCATTTGTAGCTGTACATGGGTACCTAACATGGCCATATAGTCAGGACCCATCTTTCATTGCTTAGTTGCATGGTAGACTTAAGTGCATTCCCCTAAGTTGCACTTAAGCGGTGGTGTTGGTGTAAATAATTATTCATCATGGATATTATTAGACTTTACTTAATTTTACTTAGATACATGCATTTCATAGTAGTTTGGGTATGAGACACTTGGGTGTTTGTGCCACATTGGGATAGTGTGTATAGGAGAAATTCCACCTTTTATGGTGTTGATCTTGTTACTACTCTATCATATCCACTTATTGTGGAGTGATAATTCCACCTTAGGTCGGTGATCCACCTCATGCAAAATATTTTATTGTTTCTCCTACCTACCACACCTATTTCCTACCTACCCTTGTTTTTTATTGAGCCACATGTCATGTTTGTGTGCTCACATATCCATATTGCCTTGCCTATATATGCAGGCTTATATTCATTGTATGAATAACTATTGATCTTTTTATCATCTATCTATTGATGAGAATACAGTTTATTCTTGTCCTATATTTTGTCTCTCTATTTGTACATTTCATTGAGCTCTTGATGTTGGCAAAATCTCACAATGACTAAGGATTATGCTAACATGCTCTTCTTCAAAATCTTCAAGATAATATGTCGCATTATGAAAACCCTTTTCATAAACCCTAATATTGTTGGGTTTGATTTTTCTACTCTTATCACACAAATATTTGAGTTGTGAATAGATAGATAGTGATCTTAGATCCTCAATTTTACATTCTATATAGCTGGATAAATCACCTTTGATCATAACATCATCAGGAACTTGAGACAATGCATTATATAATTCTATTTTATTTGATTTCATAGACTCCATAGCTTCAATAGTAATCATAATGTTGGCAATAAGAAGGATTTGATTATGTGTTGCATTAATGTTTTGTCATTGATGTCAAAACTAGTTGTTATGATTGGTTACGGACAGACAGATTTTGATTACCGGTAGAAGAACTAGTGTTACCAGCAGAAGGGACTATTAGTTGGATACTACCAACATGTTTGGATCAATGGAATATGTTTGGTTTGATGTGTTGCATATTTCCGGAGTATGTTTTGGTTAGTTGGTATTGACTTGATGATCAGATGCTATCATACATTCTAGTAAGCCTATACAGGTAAGGGTTTAGAGTTTTACCGGCATAACTTTTATTGAGAAGCTTTGACACGATGCATAAGTGGTGTTGGTGCGACAGCTAGATAGAATTCAGGATATAGAAGGTGATCTTTCTTCGTACCTCAACTGATTGGAGACATTGCTTTGGTGTGGTGGATCTATTGGGGTCTGGTATCTATCTAGGTTGTGGACCAGTATCATGTAATGTGCTATTAAATGTTCTGTACACATTACTAGGATGATTTATGGATTGGTTAATGTTGTTTTGGTCTAAATCCGACATGGTATATCATTGTAATGTGGATGTATGTAATGATCTTACTGTAATATCTTTTAGGTGGCCGACCTAACTGGTTTAGGCTTTAGAGTTTGTATAAATTGATGTAAGATCTCATTGTAGATCATGGTTATGGAATGAAATGTGTGAATAATGAAAATATCATATGCGAAGGAGATTTGGTCGATCATTGGTGATCAGATTGGGTTTATGTAAGAGGTCAAAGGCCTTTGGTATTGAGCTTAACCGAGACTGTAATCAGGCATGGTAGATGCTATCATTGGCATTTCATTCTTCTGAATTGTTGTCCAATTATATTGAGGTGGTTGTAAACTCTCTTTAGTCACTGAGACTCTTTTGTAATGAGCAGTATGCTCTAGGCAGTGTGCCTTCCTGCATGTGCAGGCCCCTTATTGTATCACATACTTTCTGCAGGAGTGTCATCTCATTATGGGTAGGCTTCCCACCATGGTTTTTTCCTTTACTGGGTTTTCCACATATAAATCATGGTGTTATGTGGTATGGTTGTAATGTATTGATTCTTTGTTTCATACTTAAGTTTTATTGCTTACCGGTATCTATTTCTGCTATTCCGATATTCAATGTTTATGTGCTCTGGTTAAAGGTTATAAAGTAATTTTGATTGAAATAATCTTTTGAAAACTGATTTACCCCCCCCCCCCCCCATCCTAGTTGTCCACCGATTATTCTAACAATTGGTATCAGAGCTTTGGTCCTCTTTTATAGAAGCTTAACCGCTTGAGGTAGATCCTATGACAACTAATAATTCAAATCCACCGACAACTATTTTAAAAAGAGAAATCCCTAAGCTTGATGGAACAAACTATGGGATATGGAAAATATGAATGGAGACTCATCTTAGATGTCTTGGCAAGGATATTTGGGAGATGATTGAGAAAGGATATACACCTTATGATCTGGCATCTGGCAATCCTACTCCCACAGACTTGGACAAAAATATTGAAAAATGATTGCAGAGCTAGAGAAGCCCTCTTTTGTGCACTCACTGATCAGTAAATCATGCGATTGAGTGATAAATCATCTACAAAGGTTATGTGGGATAAATTGCAAACTCTGAATAAAGGTGACCCTACTGTCAAAATTGCCAAACTTGATGGTTACCGGGTAAGATATGAGAACTTGAAGATGGAAGATAATGAAGGAATTGCTACATTTATGAAAAGAGTAAATGAGATTGTCATGGGAATTCAATGTTGTGGAGGATCTCTGAGTGAAGATGAAATAGTTTCTAAAGTTTGGAGAGCCCTACCACCAGCTTACAAGATGAAGGCTACTGCAATTAATGAATTGAGAACAATGGAAAACACTTCAGTTAACAAAGACATTCTGATTGGGAAATTATCTTCTTTTGAACTTGAAGAATTTGGACCCTCTAGAGCTGCAAAGTCTAAACCTGATTTTCATGCATCCTCATCTACCGACAAAAGTGATTGGAAAGCCCTATATGCAAAATAAT